>NC_142478.1:66369594-66675219 GCF_049115385.1 Moschus berezovskii
TGATCACCACCAGAGACTGTCTTGAACCTCTTCTACTGGACTGGAGCAGTACAGAGAGAAAATAAAGTGTAGCTGCTAAGCTGTGGTGGCAAAAAAAGGGCAGAACTCGATTTTTGAGATAGTGGGTCAGAAGCACACACAGGAATTGATCCTTAGGTAGAGTAGTAAGAGAAAATAGTCATGAAAGTTCTCTGATGGTCTATCTGACTGATAAAAGTAACAATGCCAATGCATACTACAAAGTTAAAGACATCTATTAATACAAACAAATATCAGAAAACTTTTGTTTCTCAACAGAACAAAACATTATATTACACTCCAAGTTAAAGAGAGCAGGTGGAACCTCACCAATAGCTTAGAAGACGTTCCTGTGAAAAATGTTTCCGAACAGATTATTTTTCAAAAATAGAGAAAAGGAAAAAAACACATTATTAAAGACAAAGTGCTAACATTCAGTTAATGGAAAAAAACACCAAGGCATTTTTTTTTAATGCAAAAGAGCTGATCAGTGATCTGGAAGCTCCAAAAGGCAGTACACACAGACACACAATTACACATTTTGCAATATTTCTAGCTTGAAATATATTAAACTAGAGCCTCAAACTAGTAGAATGAATTCCTAAGCCCACTGCCAGGAGTGCAGCTACATGAAGGACCACTGAGCCTGTGCTCCATTCAAGAACATTCCCACCATGAGGGCTCACAGTTCTACTAATATATGTCTGGGGTCCCCAGGTGGCAGATACATATATTATATAAATTACATAGGGACATTTTTGTTGACTTGTATTAGGAACAAAGTATGTTTGGTATACCTGTTCTCTCTCAGAAAGCATTAATTATCTGTTCTATTCTTGATACAACCCTTTTTGATTCAAGAGTTGTGTATAATCACTGTCTCCTTCCTCACTTCTAATCCCTGACCGCCGAGAATGCTCTCATCAAGATCATGTGTGACTCTCAAGACCAGTGTCACTGTCGTTCTTATTTAACTTGACCTCTGAGCAGCATGTTGATTTCTACCCCTCCTTCTTGAAACTTTCCACTCTTGGTTTCTCTGATGCCACAATCCACTGGCTTCCTCCCATGTCGATGGTCATTCTTCTTCAGTCACCTTTGCTGGCTCTTTCTCTTGGAGTCCTCAGGGTTCTGTCACCTACAAACTGGCATTTGCCATTTACCTCCACAGGGCTTCCCTGGTGGCTCAGTGGTGAAGAGTCCACCTGCCGATCCAGGTTTGATCCCTGGGTTGGGAAGATTCTCTGGAGAAGAAAATGGTAACCCACTCCAGTATTCTTGCCTGGAAACTCCAGGCAACAGAGGAGCCTGGCGGCCTACAGTCCAAGAGGTCGCAAGAGAGTCAGACACAACTGAGCTATAACAACAATTTACCTCTACAAGGATGAAAAGATGAGCCATTGCAGCTGCTGACCTTCAACACCCCCTGAAATGAGCTCAGGGTGGAGATCAGAAATGAGGCCCCCTGGGCTCTGGGAAAAACTGGCAGAAAAAGTTTTCACATAGACATTTTCAAGAGGTGACTTTATGAGTGCAATTCTTGCATCTCCTCGTATCTTGAAAAGCACTAAAATCCTTCTTGGTGAAGTCCGATCCTAGTGACCAGCAGAAACGTTTTCCAAAAATATGTACTTGATAGCATGTACTCCCTCTTCACCGAAAAATCACATTTATACTGACCTTCCCTCCTACCTCTAAGCAGTTTCTCAGAGCTATGTAAAATGCTGTCTCCCAGGCTACAGTCCTCATTCTGGTCCAAATAAAATTTAATTCGTTAAGGCTCACACTGGGCAGTTTCTTTCAGTCGGCAGTATTAGGTCGCCCTTTCTCGATCTACAATTTCCCTAATGATCTTATAAAGGCCAGCAGTCTGAAATAGCACTTGCTCTCTACTGCTTAGTCCTAAATGTGTACTCACAGACCTGGTCTCTCCTGGGAACTCCAGAGACATACACCTAATTGCTATTTTGAGATCTCCAGTTGACTATCCAGTAACAGGTATCTTGAGCTTAAAACAGACAAAACAGAAACACTTGATTTTTCTCCCAAAGCTGCTCTTCCCCCAGTTTTACTGTATCAAGTAAAGGGGACCAGGCACCCTGGTACTCAAATCAAAATCTGCAACACAAGTGAATCAACCATACCTCCAAAGACCTATCCCAAATCCTTCCACTTTAATCTCCAGTGTAAACATCCTACTTCAAGTCACCACCATGTCTACCCTAAACGACTGCAATAGCTCCAAACTGGTCTGTCTTCCATTCTCCTTCTCCCAACCCACACAACCAATTCTTTATGCCTCTGTTTAATATCCCCCCGTGGCATGCCACTGTCTCAATAAAACCCTCACTCCTGTCTGCCTACCTGACCTCAAACTTACCCTTATTGCCTAACACATCCCCTCCCTCATCCCATACTATACCAACACAAACACTATCATTCAGCCTCACTGCCCATCTTTCTGTTTGAATATCTGACTCATTTCCACCGAAGATACTAGGCCCTCTGCTTAGAACATGCTGCCTCTGATCGTGGCATGGTTGGCTCTTGTTAGACATCAGCTTAAATGTCACCTTCTCAGACAGGCGCTTCCTGCCCACCCAATTTCGGGGCCATCCCCATCACTAAATAGCATTCTCTATTCATTCTCTACTTAGAATTCCTTCTTGGTACCTTTCTTACACTAGTTTACCATTCCCTGTGAGCAGGGAAGCTCCCCCGGAGCAGGGGCTTTGATACTGTGACCACTGCTGCATCCCTACCACCTACAGCAGTGCCGTGCACACACCCAGAGTTCTGAAAAACATTCTACATAACTGAAAAGTAGGGACATGCTACAGGGAATGATACAATAATTTTCTAATTTCACAATGCCATTTGCAGCAACATGGATGAATCTAGAGACTGTCATACTGAGTGAATTAAGTCAGTGAATGGCAAATTTCTTACATTGCTTACATGTGGAATCTTAAAAAATGTTACAAATGAGCTTATTTTCAGAACAGAAATGGAGTCACAGATGCAGAAACAAACTTTTATGGTGACCAGGAAGAAAAGCAAAAGGGGTGAGGGGATAAAATTGGGAGACTGGGACTGACCTATACACACTACCATATATAAAAAAGATAACTAATAGGTACTGCATAGCCCAGGGAACTCTCCTCAAGACTCTGTAACGACCTACAGGGGAAGGAATCTAAAGAAGAGTGGATATAGGTGTACGTGGAATCGATACTCTGCTGTACAGCAGAAACCTATGCAACACTGTAGATCAACTATACTCTAACAAAAGCTTGTACATCAACTACACTCTAACAAAAATTTTTTAAAAAATGAAGTGAAAACAGTTTTCAAATTTCATAAAATCATTTCAAACACATGCAGAGTATGGCATATTTGTTTAGTGTGTCACCATTTCATCAATGGTATACGTCTAGCTCTTCAAATAAGACTTTTTAATTGTAGTAAAGGCACTATTTTACTATTTTAAATTGATGAAACATGAACTATACTAGTTTCTGGTTTACTCTCACAGCTGTGATTTCACTTAAAATAGTTGTATTAGCATTCTAAAGCCTGAGCATGTTTTATCCTATGAAGACTTTGGAGAATAAACTAGTGAGCCAAGGGTATGCTACATAAGACTTGAGAGAGAAACGAGTTTTATAATTGGAGTTTAAAAAACGTGCGGCAAAGTAGGTGAAATACAGTAATATTTTCAAGAATAATAACCATTTCTTTTAAACTAAAAAAAAAAAAAAGGCTTGGAAAAAGCTGGTAAAACAGAAGAGAAGCAGAGTTTTCAGCATTCAGTTGAGTAATTTACAAGGTTTTTAAACCTGTTTCACAGAAGCTCTTGGAATGGATTTCCTATTTTTGTTTGCCAGACAGAGGGCAGGATCAGGAAAGCCAGAGAGTTCACAGGGGTGGAAGTGTGGAGGCTTCTCCCTAGCTTTCATCGAAGATATTTATATTGTGACAGCAAACTCTGTGGTTAAGCCTGTGCAGTAATTAAGTGGTGTGTTTATAACTTAAATCTCAATGGACTTTTCTGAGATTTCCCCTCAGGCTCGGGAAGAAGTGAAACAGGATTCTGACTTAAAAACATCAATAAATGGAAGTTTTATGTCACTGAACACCCGAACCAACAGCCTGGAGCTTCACTATGCACAGTACCAAGCATCAGGAAAAAGGAGATTCAAACAAAGGAGACCCCCTCAAACACACAAAAAAAGACTTAACACTTAATTCAGATTAGGTTTAATGCAGATTAGGTTTATTTTTAAAGTAGCCATTTGAACCCAATTTTAATCTAATTAAAAAATAGTGCCAATATTCATAACTAATGTTCCACAGCAGAGCACTGGTCTTCCTGTTCTTCTGTACTTACATGCCGTAATCAGTTTGGGTGTCTACCCTTACTTTCTAAATGCCAGAGTGAATGTGAACCTGTAGGCATCTTAACTGCTAAGATAAATGGGAAAGTCTCTATTTGGACCGAGTCATTTTTATAGGCAGTTGAATGTCTGATGACAGAAAAGTAAAGCATTTTGCAACAACTCTAAACTAGTCTTGTTCATAAGCACTGGAGTGGAATGGAGAGGTGGTCTCTGTTTACAAGAGTAGATTCTAACCTTTAAGTCCAACGCTGTAAAGAACAATACTGCATAGGAATTTGGAACGTTAGGTCCATGAATCAAGGTAAATTGGAAGTAAGCTTGAGCAAGTTCCAGGAGTTGGTGAAGGACAGGGAAGCCAGGCGTGCTGCAGTGCACGGGGTCGCAAAGAGTTGGACACGACTGAGAGATTGAACGGAACTGAAACAGGAGATGGCAAGAGCAAACGTAACATTTTAGGAATCAGTTTGGTTCAGTTCAGTCGCTCACTTGTGTCCAACTCTTTGCAACCCCATGGACTGCAGCACAGCAGGCTTCCCTGTCCTTTACCAACTCCTGGGAGCTTGCTCAAACTCATGCCCATTGAGTCACTGATGCCACCCAACCATCTCATCCTCTGTCATCCCCTTCTCCTCCCGCCTTCAATCTTTCCCAGCATCAGGGTCTTTTCCAATGAGTCTGTTCTTCGCATCAGGTGGCCAAAGTATTGGAGTTTCAGCTTCAGTATCAGTCCTTCCAATAAATATTCAGGACTGATTTCCTTTAGGATGGACTGGATGAACGCCTTGCTGTCCAAGGGACTCTCAAGAGTCTTCTCCAACATCACAGTTCAAAAGCTCAACTCTTTGGCGCTCAGCTTTCTTTATAGTCCAACTCTCACATCCATACACGACTACTGGAAAAACCACAGCTTTGACTAGACAGACCTTTATTAGCAAAGTAATGTCTCTGTTTTCTAATATGCTGTCTAGGTATGGACCGGAATGGGCGAATTCAATTCAGATGACCATTATATCAAATACTGTGGACAAGAATCCCTTAGAAGAAATGGAGTACCCCTCACAGTCAAAAAAAAGGCCGAAATGCAGTACTTGGGTGCAATCTCAAAAACAACATAATGTCTCTGTTCCTTTCCAAAACAAACCATTAATATCACAGTAATCAATGTCTATGCCCCAAGCATTAATGTCGAAGAAGGTGAAGGTGAACAGTTCTATGAAGACCTACAAGACCGTCTAGAAATAACACCAAAACCGATGTCCTTTTCATCATAGGGGAATGGACTGCACAAGTAGGAGGCCAGAAGATACCCGAAGTAACAATCAAGTTTGGCCTTGGGAGTACAAAATGAAGCATGGCAAAGGCTAACACAGTTTTGCCAACAGAACGCACAGGTCATAACAAACACCCTCTTCCAACAACACAAGAGAATACACATGGACATCACCAGATGGTCAACACCAAAATCAAGATTGATTATATTCTTTGCAGTCAAAGATGGAGAAGCTCTATACAGTCAGCAAAAACAAGACCGGGAGCTGACTGTGGCTCAGACCAGGAACTCCTTATTGCAGAATTCAGACTTAAATTGAAGAAAGTAGGGAAAACCACTAGACAAGTCAGGTATGACCTAAATCAAATTGCTTACATTATATAGTGGAAGTGACAAATAGACTCAAGGGATTAGAACTGATTGAGTACCTGAAGAACTATGGATGGAGGTTCATGACATTGTACACAGGGCAGTGATCAAAACCATCCCAAGAAAAGAAAAGGAAAAAGGCAAAATGGTTGTCTGAGGAGGCCTTACAAATAGCTGAGAAGAGAAGCTAAAGGCAAAGGAGAAAAGGAAAGATATACCCATCTGAAAGCAGAGTTTCAAAGAATAGCAAGGAGACATAAGAAAGTCTTCCTGAGTGACCAATGCAAACAAATAGAGGGAAAACAATAGAGTGGGAAAAATTAAGAGATCTTTTCAAGAAAATTAGAGATAACAAAAACGATTCATGCAAAGATCGGCACCATAAAGGACAGAAGTGGTATGGACCTAACAGAAGCAGAAGATATTAAGAAGAGGTGGCAAGAATACACAGAAGAACTATACAAAAAAGGTCTTAATGACGTAGATAATCACCATGATGTGATCACTCACCTAGAGCCAGACATCCTGGAATGTGAAGTTAAGTGGGTCTGAGGAAGCATCACTACGAACAAAGCTAGTGGAGGTGATGGAATTCCAGTTGAGCTATTGCAAATCCTAAAAGATGATGCTGTGAAAGTGCTGCACTCAATATGCCAGCAAATCTTGAAAACTCAGCAGTGGCCATAGGACTGGAAAAGGTCAGTTTTCATTCCAATCCCAAAGAAAGTTCAAACTACTGCATAATTGCACTCATCTCACACATTAGTAAAGTAATGCTCAAAATTCTCCAAGTCAGGCTTCAATAGTACATGAACCAAGAACTTCCATATGTTCAAGCCGGATTTAGAAAAGGCAGAGGAACCAGAGATCAAATTGCCAACAACCCACTGGATCATCGAAAAAGCAAGAGAGTTCCAGAAAAACATCTACTTCTGCTTCATTGACTATACTAAAGCCTTTGACTGTGTGGATCATGACAAACTGGAAAATTATCTTAAAGAGATGGGAATATCAGGCCACCTTACCTGCCTCCTGAAAAACCTGTATGCAGGTCAAGAAGCAACAGTTAGAACCGGACATGGAACAACAGACTGGTTGCAAACTGGGAAAGGAGTATGTCAAGGCTGTATATTGTCACTGTGCTTATTTAACTTCTATGAACATGTGAAATGCCAGGTGGGATGAATAACAAGCTGGAATCAAGATTTCCGGGAGAAACATCAATAACCTCAGATACGCAGATGACACCACCCTTATGGCATAAAATGAAGAGGAACTAAAGAGCCTCTTAATGAAAGTGAAAGAGCAGAGTGAAAAAGTTGGCTTAAAACTCAACATTCAGAAAACTAAGATCATGGCATCTGGTCCCATCACTTCATGGCAAATAGATGGGGAAACAATGGAAACAGTGACAAGACTTTCTTTTCTTCGGCTCCAAAATCACCACAGATGGTGACTGCAGCCATGAAATTAAAAGATGCTTGCTTCGTGGAGGAAAAGCTATGGCAAACCTAAAGAGCATATTAAAAAGCAGAGATATTATTTTATCAAAAAATGGTCCATCTAGTCAAAGCTATGGTTTCCCCAGTAGTCATGTATGGATATGAGAGTTGGACCATAAACAGGGCTGAACAATGAAGAATTGATGCTTCTGAACTGTAGTACTGGAACAGACTCTTGAGAGTCCCTTGGACTGCAAGGAGATCCAACAGGTCTATCCTAAAGAAAATCAGTCCTGAATATTCATTGGAAGGACTGATGCTGAAGCTGAAACTCCAATACTTTGGCCACCTGATGTGAAGAACTGACTCACTGGAAAAGACCCTGATGTTGGGAAAGATTGAAGGTGGGAGGAGAAGGGGATGACAGAGGATGAGACGGTTGGATGGCATCACCGACTCAATAGACATGAGTTTGAGTAAATGCTGGGAGTTGGTGATGGACAGGGAAGCCTGGCGTACTGCAGTCCATGGGGTCACAAAGAGTCGGACGTGACTGAGTGACTGAACTGGACTGGAACTACTTTAATCATATTTAGAATTGCTATATGACTTTAATCATCTGCCTAGCTCATACAGATTAACTGTGAAATTAATCTACATATTTAAGATTAAAGGAAGCCAAATTTATAATTTTTGTAACTACTTCCTAATGGTTTCATTTCCAAAAGTCAAACTTAGGCTAAAGAGAAACGCTAGGTTTTTCACAGGTATTTTTTTTCTTTTAATTTAATTGGAGACTAATTACTTTACAATATTGTGGTAGTGTACATGTGTTCCCCCAACCTGATCCACCCTCCCCACCTCCCTCCCCATTCCATCCCTTTGGGTTTTCCCAGAGCACTGGCTTTGAGTGCCCTGCTTCTTGCATCAAACTTGCACTGGTCATCTATTTTATATATAGAAAAATACATGTTTCAATGCTATTCTCTCAAATTACCCCACCCTCGTTTTCTCCCACAGAGTTCAAAAATCTGTTCTTTACATCTGTGTCTCTTTTGCTGTCTTGCATAAAGGGTCATCATTACCGTCTTTCTAAGTTCCATATATATCCATTAACATACTGTATTGGTGTTTCTCTTTCTGGCTTACTTCGCTTTGTATAATAGGGTCCAGTTTCATCCACCTCATTAGAACTGACTCAAAAGTGTTCTTTATAGATGAGTACTATTCCATACATGTACCCCAACTTCCTTATCAATTCGTCTGCTGATGGACATCTAGGTTGCTTCCATGTCCCAGCTATTGTAAATAGTGCTACAATGAACACTGGGGTGCACGTGTCTCTTTCAATTCAGGTTTCCTCAGTGTGTATGCCCAGCAGTGCGATTGCTGGGTCGTACGGGAGTTCTATTTCCAGTTTTTTAAGGAATCTCCACACGGTTCTCCATAGTGGCTGCACTAGTTTGCTTCCCACCAACATTGTAAGAGGGTTCCCTTTTCTCCACACCCTCTCCAGCATTTATTGTTTGTAGACTTTTTAATGGCAGCCATTCTAACTGGCATTTCACAGGTATTTTAAAATACTGCTATTGCAGCATATCTTATTACATCTAAGAATAAGGAAATGATGAAGTAAGTGAACAGTAAAAGAATTTTTTTTTAACTGCATAAACTATTCTTTATCACCTCTGTTATAACACCAATGACAAAAAATGAGCACACCAGAGATGATCCAAAAGATATTGTTATTTATTTATTTTAACCATCTTTTGGGGTCCAAGGTGTAATGCAAACTTGATTAGGGTATATAAATGTTTTTACATTAATGAAAGCAAAACTACTGTTAAACTTACATATACCACCCCCCCATCCCCCGCACAAGTACTCTTCCCCTAACAAAGTTACCACAGATAGGATAATCAACTCTAAATAGCTTTATCATTGCTGTTCAGTGGCTAAGTCGAGTCCAACTATTTGTGACCCCATGGACTGCAGCATGCCAGGCTTCCCAGTCCTTCACTATCTTCCAGAGTTTGCACAAATGCATGTCCACTCAGTCAGTGATGCCATCCAACCATCTCATTCTGTGTCAACCCCTTCTCCTCCTGCCTTCCACCTTTCCCAGTAACAGGGTCTTTTCCAACAAGTCGGCTCTTCGCATCAGGTGCCCAAAGTATTGGAGCTTCAGCATCAGTCCTTTCAATGAATATTCAGGGTAGATTTCCTTTAGGATGGACTAGTTTGATAGCCTTGCAGTCCAAGGGACTGAGTCTTCTCCAGCACCACAATTCGAAGGCATCAATTCTTTGATGTTCAGCTGACTACTGGAAAAACCATAGCTTTGACCACACAAACCTTTGTCAGCAAAGTGATGTCTCTGCTTTTTAATATGCTCTCTAGGTTTGTCATAGCTTTCCTTCCAAGGAGCAAGTGTCCTTTAATTTAATGGCTACAGTCAACATCCACAGTGATTCTGGAGACCAAGGATATAAAATCTGTCACTGTTTCTACTTTTCCCCCTTCTATTTTCCATGAAATGACAAGATCAGATGCCACAATCTTAGTTTTTTAAATGCTGAGTTTTAAGCTAGCTTTTTCACTCTCCTCTTTCACCCTCATCAAAAGGTGCTTTAGTTCCTCCTCACTTTCTATTATTAAAGTAATATCATCTGCGTATCTGAGGTTGTTGACATTTCTCCCGGTAATCTTGATTCCAGCTTATGATTCATCCCGCTCAACATTTCGCATGATGTACTCTGGATATAAGTTAAATAAGCAGAAGCAGGGTGACAATATACCCTGCGTGACGACCCAAGTCACTCTGGGTGACTCGATGTTCTTTCCCAATTTTGAACCAGTTCGTTGTTCCATGTCCCGTTCTAACTGTTGCCTCTTGACCTGCATACAGGTTTCTCAGGAGACAGGTGATCTGGTATTCCCATCTCTTTAGGAATTTTCCACAGTTTGTAGCTTTATGGCACAATATATCAAACCACTTGGGCTTCCCAGGTGGCTCAGTGGATAAAGAATCCACCTGCAATACAGGAGATGCAGGTTTGATCCCTGGGCCAGAAAGATCGCCTGGAGGAGGGCATGGAAACTCACTCCCGTATTCTTGACTGGAGAACCCCATGGACAGAGGAGCCTGGCAGGCTTCCACAGGGTGGCAAGGATTCCACAGGGTCGAAAAGACCATTTGGTCCATAGGGTCACAAAGTCAGACAAAACTGAAAGAACTGAGCACACACCACACATATCAAACCACCTAAGTCAGTTTTCTAAAGGTAAAAAATTCACGTAGTTTATACCAACTTCTACAAAGCTGTGGCCAACCGGCAGGACATCTCCTAAGCTACTGTTTACCTAGCTACTGACAGCTTAATGGGTCACCACAAAAGCAGATGAAATGGTGATCTGTTTACAACAGCAACTGTTTAAAAAATTATGACTTTTACCTAGAAAATCAAAACTGCTGTAAAAAGAGAGACCAACATACTGTGTATGATTTTTGCATATGGCATCTGAGAAAATCTCCAAGAAACGAACTGGCTTTGTTCGAGGCATTTGAGGACTGGGCAAATGCTATTTAGCGAGAATTTTTATTGGAAAATTTAAGACTGAAAAAAATGTGGACAAGGACTCAGTAAAAACAACCATTCCTAACGGTGTAACAGACATATTCAGGCAGGCACTGGTCAGATGCTCCCTTCAGCTGAATCACCAGGCCACAGAAAACCCCAAGTTTGCACTTCAGAGGTTCTGAAATACTACCCTCTGGTGTACACACGTGAAATATACTAAGCTTGGAGAAACTGTTCTAAAGTAAGTTCCTGAACCAAACTTGGAAATAGGATGGATGATCAATAAAAAACAAAAAAAACCCCAGCTCCAGAAGCTTCCAGGAGAAAGTTCTAGAACCCTCTTCACTAAATTAAGCCTTCTGGAGACACTCTTATCACAGATGTACCAGAGGTTTAGGAGTCCTCCCCACTGCCCCTTTCCAATCTAATTACTTCCTCAGTCTCTAGAGCCAAAGGCAATCCTCCACACCACGGAAGTTTATGCCACAGCAGGGAAGTCTGAAAAGCCGACTGCCGCTACCCCAGACTTCACACTAAGAAAAAGAATGTTGGATAATGGACTAATGACTTCTTAAAATTTCCCCTTTTCAACTTGAGTAATACCCTGTTAATTTTCTATTAGTCCTGCAACAAATACCAGACTGACTTAAAACAATAGAACTTCTGGAGGTCACAGACCTGCAAGGAGTCTTATGGAGCTAATGATCAAGGTGCTGGGAGCACTGGTTCCTCCTGGGGGCTCTGAGGGGAAAATCAGTTTCCTTGCCTTTTTCAGCTTCCAGAGGCCTGCCCTTGAACACACCACTCCAGCCTCTTGTTTCTGTCATCAAATCTCATCTCCTATCTCCCCTTTCTAAGGACCCCTGTGATTATATTGGACTCACCAGTATAATCCAGGCTAATCTTCTCATCCACAATCACACACGACTCAGCACAGCCAAAAAGTAATCTTAAAAAAAAAAAAATGTTAACCATTTGAAGTTCTTTTCAGAACAGAGTCTTATACTGAAGAGAAACTACTATGGAACAGAATCCAAATTAAGCAGAATAGAGACAAGAACAGTAAAGGAAGACTGCAGCCCAGACACAGAACGGAGGAGAAAGGGCCAGAAAATGAGAAGATTCAGAAGAGGGAGCTCTAGAACCATGAAGCTAGAAAAGTTTTCAAGACATCTTTTTTTCTAATAGTTTAGAAAAATTAATTTCACTTTAAAATGAGCAAGAAATAGTAAGTAGCTATACCTAAAAGATATTATATGGAAAAGAAAATAAAAAATGGGGGGGAGGTACAGATAGCATACCTAAAACAATGAAAGCATACTAGAAAAACAATCCTTTAAAGCACATGAAAACTGTATTTCAAAGCAAGCTTTAAAAATTTAACAAAATGATGTAATAATGTCCTAATCCCCCAAAGGGGGAGAAAAGATCAAAGCAATGCAACATAATACAAAAAAAAAAAAAAGGTAAGACAAATTTCACGAAAAAAAGTCTATATTGAATCGCCCAATCCCTAATGACCAACTCTAGAAACAGTATAGTATAATTACTGGATCTTTTATAAAGCGGAAGTCCTGGCATGCCGGCAAAAAGTCAAAGTCACTTGCAATGTTAAGACTACCAGAATATTGTTAGTCTTTGACAGCAATGTTACATGGCACTGAGGAAACCAAATATAAGTCAAGAATTTACAAGCAGTCAAACTAGGAGGAGCGAAACTGCAGTCATATGGCAAATTTGCTTAACTTTTTAAGAGCCAGTTCCTTTTTAGAAGCTATTCGTGTTTATTTATTAACTGAACAGTGTTATATTTTCATTCTTTAAATTCCGTCTCATGTCTCTTGGAGGCAGAGTACAACAATTTTCCAATGGGAAGACTTTATATATGCAGTAAACTTATAGTGTGCTATACACAAAATATAAAGCTAAGTGCTAACATGTCCTCCTGAACAAAACAAAGAATGCCAAATCTAGATGCTTTTATCAAGCAGGAACTGAGTCAGAACTGTGACAGAACAATGCACAAACCATACAGCAGCGTGTGCATACACAGCTGACTTCACCTCCACCAAAACAAGACAACCGCAGCACGTCAAACAAATTTTTTAAGAATTACTGATTTAAAAGAACTTTTTGAACACTTCTGCCTACAGTCATACTGTCCCCATTAATAAGAAAGCTCTGTTAAATTTCAATAGAAAATATAGAGTCCAAAAGTCCCCTCAGTGGCTGAGGTGATAAAGTACACATCATGTGATCCAGGAAGGGCGTGGCTCACCACTGCAAGAGTCACATCACTTTCAGGATGTAGCTTCATCCTCTTTTGGCACACTTAACCACAAGTTTATAATATACCTGGTCTACAGAAATACTTGCTAGAAAGGGATGAGTAAACTGTATAAATGTCAAAGTTTTCTCATAAAAGTTTTCTCTGACTACTAGAATAGGACTATTCAAAGTGTGGTTCGGCACTGGTATTGGTCACAAACCATTCGTAACTGATCCCCTTAAAAAGTTAAAAACAAAGATTAAATGCTGCAAAGCATTTACACAATTTGGTAATTTTATGTCTGTTGACTCTGATAATGAAAATTTGGGACAAGAATTTTGTAAGGTTTTTTTTAATCTGGTCATTTATGTTTAGTGTATTTTATTCAAAAATCTGTTTGTGACAAACTGGGGGAAGGAGGAACTGGTATTTTATCAGAAATAGTTGAAGAAGCAGAAGCCAGCAAACTTCTTCAATAAAGGGCCAGACAGTAAATATTTAAGGCTTTTCAAGCCATACAGTCTTTACTGCAACTACTCAACTGCTACTACAGCAGGAAAGAAGCCACAGATGACACGCCAACAAAACGGGTATATGTCGTGGTGCAACAAGACCTGAGCTACAAAACAGGCGGTGGGTCGGATTCGGCTTGCAGGTCATAGTTTGCTGATCCCCGCAGAGTAAGTAAAGAAAAATAGGCTAAGGAAGGAGACAAAGCACAAAATGTTCTGAAAGGAAAGAACCTTGGGAAGGCTTTTGGAAAAGAGTATGATTTCTGGAAACCAATCCTGAAGAGACTGCTACCCACGTGATCTAGATTTCCTTTAGCTATCCATCAGCCATGTTTCTAGTCATTCGTGAACCAGACTGTGGTGGACTTTTGCTTTGTTATAATAAACTACAGTGCCCTAAGTTGAAACTACAAAGATAAAATACCCTTTTTAATATACTTTTTAGCAAAGGACTGAATCCTGGTTTAACTGGCAGGGGAGAACACTGTCTGACATTACACTTTACATTCAAATCTCTGGTAGATTTTTAAAAAATCACATTCTTGAAATAACATATAAAAAACAATCCAATCTCCTAACAGATTAGTCCTGTCTCTCATTATTCGTGTTTTAAAATAGTTTCTGTGCCTAGGAAGTACAAAGTTCTGCTGGTGGTACGTATTACGAAGAGTATAAAAATAAGATTTTACCTTCAGTCCCCAGCTCTGAGTTGCCTCAGGAGAGGCCACAGACATCACAGAACAGACAAATTATCCACACTGTGCCCCTTCAAGGCTTGCAAAATTAATAGCATAGTTTTAAGGTACTAAGTTACTGGTGGCTTCTTATTCCATGAACGAAACTGAAACAGGAAAAAGTAAAGTATACCATTGTAAATTCCTTAAATTTTAGGTGAAATTGCATAACATTATTTCAAGAGCAATGGTGACAAATTAAAGATGTAAACTGTAAATCTTATATCAGCTACTAAAATTATAAAACAAAGACATACAAGAAAGCCAAAATGAAATCATAAAAATACTCGGCTAATGTTAAGAAGGGGCAGGAAAAATGAGAAAGGAGGAAGAAAAGATTGAACGAATAGAAAACAAAAAGCAAGCAAGAAAATATCTTAATACAATATCAATGATATAGTAAATGTGAATTAATTAACTAATTAAAAGTCAAAGATTGGATTAGATTTGAAAAGCAAGACCCAACCATATGTTAACTATAACAAACCGAGTGTAAAAATAAAGACACAAATAGATTAAACGTAAAAGGATGGAAATATATATATACATACACACACTATGCAGGCACTAATCTGGAGTGGCACAAACATCAGCAAAATAGACTTTGGAACAAGAAATAATAGGGAATACTACATAACAAAGGAGGGGCTGATTCATCAAAAGGACATACCAATCCTAAACACGTATACTGAAGAGAAATTCAACATTCACTAAACTGAAAGAAGAAATAGGCAAAGCAATTAGAGTTGGAAACTTCAACACATCTTTCTCAGTAATTGACAAAATTTTAAAAAATCAGCAAGGATTTGAACACTATCAATTAACTTGATCTAAGGTCCGTCTAGTCAAGGCTATGGTTTCCCGTGGTCATGTATGGATGTGAGAGTTGGACTCTGAAGAAGGCTGATGGCCGAAGAATTGATGCTTCTGAACTGTGGTGCTGGAGAAGACTCTTGAGAGTCCCTTGGACTGCAAGGAGATCCAACCAGTCCATTCTAAAGGAGATCAATCCTGGGTGTTCATTGGAAGGACTGATGCTAAAGCTGAAACTCCCAATAGTTTGGCCACCTCATGTGAAGAGCTGACTCATTGGAAAAGACCCTGATGCTGGGAAAGGTTGGAGGCAGGAGGAGAAGGGGACAACAGAGAATGAGATGGCTGGATGGCATCACCGACTCTGTGGACATGGGTTTGAGTGAATTCCGGGAGTTGGTGATGGACAGGGAGGCCTGGCGTGCTGTGATTCATGGGGTCGTGGAGCGTCAGACACGACTGAGCGACTGAACTGAACTGACTGAATAGATATTTATATAATGTTTTACCCAAAAACAGCAAAATACACATTCTTTTATTAAGAGTACCTAAAACATGACCATATTTTGGACCATTAAAAAAAAAAAGTACATGTATATAATGAAATATTACTTAGCCACAAAAAGAAACGAATTTGAGTAGGTTCTAGTGAGGTAGATGGACCTAAAGCCTGTTATACAGAGTGAAGTAAGTCAGAAAGAGAAAAACAAATTTGTATATTAATCCATATACAGGGACGACAGAAGATGAGATGGTTGGATGCATCACTGACTCAATGGACATGTTTGGGTAAACTCCAGGAGTTGGTGATGTACAGGGAAGCCTGGCGTGCTGCAGTCCATGGGGTTGCAAAGTCATACACGACTGAGAGAATAAACTGACTGAATCCATATATATGGAATCTGGAAAAATGGTACTGATGAATCAATCTGCAGGGCAGGAACAGAGAGTAACAATAAAATATATACATTGCCATGTGTCAAACAGATAGCTGTGGGAAACCGCTGCATAGTCAGGGAGCTCAGCCTGGTGTTCTGACAACCAAGAGGGATGGCGTGGGAGACGGGAGGGTGTCAAGAAGGAGGGGCCATGTGTGTACCTGTGGCTGATTCATGTTGATGTATCACGGAAATCAACACGACACTGTACAGCAATCTTCCTCCAATTAAAAATAAATTTTAAAATTAAAATTTTGCAATAAAAAACAACAAAAATTGGTGAGGGACAGGGAGGCCTGGCGTGCTGCAGTCCACGGGGTCGAAAAGAGTCAGACACGGTTGAGCAACTGAACTGAAATAATAAAAAGCACATTCTCTAACTAGAAGAGAAACTATAAATTAATATAAAGATACACTTCTAAATATATAAGCCATGGGTCCAAGGAGACTGTCAGAGAAACAGAAAATATTTTTATTTGAATGAAAAGAAAACAGATTAAAGCTAGAGGTAAAGAAGTGCTGAGGGGTAAATTTATCACTTTAAATGCTTATTTTGAAAAAGAAGAAAGATTTCAAATCAATGACTTAAGCTTTCACCTTGAGAAACCAGAAAAAGAAAAGCAAATAAAATACCACATAAGAAGAAAGGAAATAATAAACGTAGGGCCAGACATTAAAAAAAAAAACAACCCACTGGAGAGTGAGCAATAAAAAACAAAAGTGACTCTGAAAAGATAAAATTAATAAACTAGCTAGACTGATCAGGAAAAAGAAGACACAAATTACCAATACCAGAAATGAAAGAAGGTATATCATAACACAGCACAAAAATAAAAGGTAATGAGAAAAGAAGAAATAATATTATGAGAATTAAGAAAATATTATAAATTTATGCCAATAAATTAAGACATCCTGGAATAACTGAGAAGACAAACTACCAATCGCAATACTAACAACGATAAAGATATATACCATAAACCCTAAATCAACCTCCAGAAGAAAGCAAACCTAAACAGCCCAGTTTCTGGTAACAAAATTGAATTTATAGTTAAAAAATCTTTCTGTTAAGAAAATTTCAGGCCCAGCTGGCTTCACTGGTGATCTACCAACCATTTAAAGGATGCAATAATAATACCAAGTCTACACAAACCTCTTGCAGAAGAGGAGGAAACATTTCTCACTCATTTTATGAGGCCAGCACTACCAAAACCAAAGACGTTACAAGAAAATAATAGATCAATTCATCTTATGAATATAGATGCAAAAGTTTCTAACAAACTTCAGCAAACCAAATTTTGCCACAAATATATCATAATCCCAAGAATGCATGATTGGTTTAACATTCTAAAATCAGTGTAATGTACCATATCAAGATAAAAAATATATATATAAAATCATCTCAACAGACACGTACAAAACATCTGACAAAATCCAACATCCATTCCTGATAAAACCTCATGACAGGCTAGGAATATAAGGAAATTTCATCCTTATAAAAGGCATCTAGGGGAATTGCTTGATGGTCCAGAGGTTAGGACTCCACGCTCTCACTGGCAAGGGTCCAGCGTCAATCCCTGGTCGAGGAACCAAAAGCCCACAAGCCAAGCAGTGCAGCCAAATAAATAAATGGTATCTAAGAAAAACCTGGATCACAGAAAATGTAACAGGCTCCATCTTTTCTACCTAAGGTCAACAACAAGATCAAGATGTCCACTCATGTTATTTTAACTCAACATTCTAATGGAAGTCCTAGTCAGTGCAATGAGTCAAGAAAAAGAGAAGGCATCTGAATTAAAAAGGATTCCATAAACGTAAATCTATTTGCAGATGATATAATTGTGCAAGTACAAAATCCTAAGGAACCCACCAAAAATTACTATAAAATGTGTATTTAGCAAGGTTGCAAACTACAAGAGCAGTTAGAACAGTTATATTTTTATATATTATCAATGAAAAATTGAAAATTAAAATTTCAACACAAACACTATTTGCAATTGCATCAAAAATATGAAAAGAGACACATTTAACAAAGTATGAGGAAGAACTATGTACTGAAAACTACAAAGCACTGCTGTAACAAAATTTAAAGACAGTTTAAGCAGAGATACTGTTAAGACTCAATATTCTTAAGATGTTAATTCTCCCAAATCGATCTTGAGACTCAACAGGATCCTAGTCAAAATCCCATCTAAAATAGGAAGGACCCAGAATAGGTCAAACAATTTTAAAACAGAAAAAAACGGAAAGGTCCTCTGTCTCTGATTTTAAGACTTACTATACAGATGTACTGCAAGGAGATCCAACCAGTCCATTCTAAAGGAGATCAATCCTGGGTGTTCATTGGAAGGACTGATGCTAAAGCTGAAACTCCAATACTTTGGCCACCTCATGCAACGAGTTGACTCACTGGAAAAAGACTCTGATGCTGGGAGGGATTGGGGGTGGGAGGAGACGGGGACAACAGAGAATGAGATGGCTGGATGGCATCACCGACTCTGTGGACATGAGTTTGAGTGAACTCCGGGACTTGGTGATGGACAGGGAGGCCTGGCGTGCTGTGATTCGTGGGGTCGCAAAGAGTCAGACACGACTGAGCGACTGCACTGAACTGAAACAGATGTAGTGATAAGAGTCATTAAGACAATGTAACAGCGATGCAAAGATAACAACACAGATGAACAGAACAGAGAAACCACGAATAAACACGTGTTTATAGTCTATTGCTTTTGACAAAGGTTCAAGTAGTTCAATGTGAAAAGGACAGTCTTTTCAA
Organism: Moschus berezovskii; assembly: GCF_049115385.1. Lineage (NCBI taxonomy): Eukaryota > Metazoa > Chordata > Mammalia > Artiodactyla > Moschidae > Moschus > Moschus berezovskii. Next base: position 66,388,714 of record NC_142478.1, read on the forward strand.
AAAGTGGTGCTGGACCAATTGTATATTCACATGGAAGTGGAAATAAAAAACAAGCAGTATCTTACCTCTCACACCATACACAAAATTTAACACAAAATGGATCAAAGACCTGAACAAAGGACATAAACTTTTTGGAAGAAACCCCAGGAAAAAACTATTATGACCTTAGGTTAGGCAAAGATTTCTCACCTAGTGCATGAAAACTATGTATAATGAAGTGGGGGGGGGGGATAAACTAGACCATTAAAATTTTAAAAACTTTGTTCTTCAAAAATGCCATTCAGAAAATGAAAAGGCAAGTTACGAACTTACAAAGAATATATCTGACAAAGAACCTGTATCCAGAATATATTTAGAATTCTTATGACTCAATAAAACAAAAAAACCAATGGAAAAAATGGGTAAAAGATTTCAATAGACATTAATAAAAGAACACAGACTAGTTTCGACTAAACAGATGTAAAGATGATCAACATCATCAGTCACCACGGAAACAAATTTAAACCAAGAGTGAGATGCCATTACACACCGAGAATGGCTAGAGAATGAAGCAACTAAAACTGTCTGCTATGAGACTGGAGAAACTGGACCTTACACTCTACAGGTGGGAATGCAAAATGCTACAGTCTTTTTGGAGACTATCTGTGAGAACAGTCTGCCAGTTCACCAACTGAGACAGAACAACTAACTCAACTTGACAGTCGAGAACTGATAGGAGAACAGTTTGACAGTTTCTTTAAAATTCAACATATACTTACAACATGACCCATTTCTGCTCTTGGGTTTTAGGCAAGAGAAATAAAACCATGTGTCCACAAAAAGACTTGTACTGGATATTCACAGCAGTTTTATTTATAATAACCAAAAAAAAGGAGAAAGTGTCCATCAACTGACTGGTGAATGGTAAACATACTGAGATATATCCACACAGCAATTAAAAACAAACTTCTAGGGAATTCTCTGGCAGTAGAGTGGTGAGGACTTGGCACGTTCACTGCCAGACCCTGGGTTCAATTCCTGGTTGGGGAGCTAAGATCCTGCAAGTTTTGCAGCAGAAAAACAAAAACCCCCACAAACATTCCTGCAGCAAAGTGAAGAGTTACACTATGTGGAATAAACAGGTCATGTAACTAACTTCACATCAGTTCAAGCCTTGTGTTTTCACTACAGAAGAGCTTTAAATTATATTTTACTACCACAGGAATGGAATTATTTAGCTTACAAGACCAGAGAAGAAGTAAGGAGTAAGGCTTCCAATTCTTCCCCACTGGCCCAACCAACTCAAAGCCTAGCCACTTGCAGACTGTGCACTCAGCTAAGAACAGGCATCAATAAAACAACCCTTAAATTAATATTTCATCATACCAACAAACCAAAGTGTTTAAAACTCAACAGCTAAAAAGCATCATTCTTCTTCTGTTAGGCTAATGCTTGCAAGCCCATTTCAAAAAGTTAACGAGTCAGACTTTATTTGGAAATTATCAAAATCATAATGTGTGCCAAAAACACAACAAAGCCAAAGAAACTGTTGACTCCCCCTCCTTCCCAAAAAACAATAGTACCACTTATAGTATTCCTTAATAGTATTCCACAATATTTGTGCACTAAGGACCGACAGTACACAAGGATTTCACATGGCCTTCAAATTCAAATCCATGAACTCACAAACGGGTCCTGGGTCCACATTATCAAACATGCCAAGAGCACAAGGATGAGTGCAGCAGGCTGTACCATGTACATGTGCACATTAACTAGTGATCTTTGTTTTCCTGGTCAGGACACCATTCAGACCCCAGTCCAAAGGCATGTGAATTTCATTTAGAGTAACTGCATTTCAGCACTCAGAAAATCACAACAATAGCTGATAGAACATTTGTTAGAACACTAAGGTATCCAAGAGTCAGTGAGTGATACTGAATGCAATGGTCAAATCTGGTGATAGTATCTGTGTCTTCAATATGCAAGTGTCTATATCCAGTGTCACTGGGGCATTGATCCACTATCTCCCCATCCTTTTTTAAAAAATATTTATTTATCTTTGTTTATTTGGCTGCTCCGGGTCTTAGCTGTGACACGCAAGACCTTCAATCTTCCTTTCAACATGTAGGATCTAGTTCTCTGACCAGGGATTGAACTCAGGTCCCCTACAAGGGGAGCACAGGGTCTTAGCCACTGGACCACCAGGGAAGTCCCCTTAACCCATCCTTGAGGCAATGAATTGATCAGACACCAGGAGGCCACAACCTGCCTTCAGGGCTAAATAAATAACACAAACCAGTGATGTAGAGACTCAGTGTACAGGAACAGAAAGTGGTAGGGACTGAGCCAAATCAGAAAATGTACACTATGAGTAAAGACATTCAAATATTAAGACACTTGACCAAATTTATTCCTTCTAGTAATCAAGTGATTGGGACACAGAGCCTACTCTTGACATCTCCTTTCTCTTAATTACATTTGCTGGCATTTGACCCAGCAAATGCCAAACAGTCTCTAACAACACTGCAAACTCATAGAACAGAGAGTCCCAGCAGGCATAAAGTCATTAATTAATTATAGAGATCAAACCTACAACTTTTTTTTTTTTTGCTGGAATCTCAGTCTTTATTGTCTGCAAGGCTCAAACCTACAACTTTTAATGTCTAACCAAGTGAGTTATTCGGTCAAACAGTACAAGTAGTGCGTAAGTGAAAAGAACAGGCCAAAGCAGACCCTAAACATACAGAACAATTATCATTAGGACCAAACAATAGCAGATCTAACAGATTTCTTTCATTTGCTAAGAACAATGGAAACTCAAATACCCTTAATGATGAGGGAGACCAACTGTTTTTTCCTCTTGCTAACTAATCTTTGCTCACAATAAAAACATTGACCTATAAGGAGTTTGCTTCTCTGTACCCCTCTAAAGGTTGTCTTCCACATTAAAATAGAACAACAACAAAAAAAAATGGTCAGGCATAAATTAACAACATAAATTTTAACTTAAATGTGTTGTTAGAAATTTTATGTAACAACTAAAATTTAAGAACCAGAAATACAGGCTGATTAGCACTCATCCGTTTTTCCAGAGATACACAATCATCATACATGTGAGCAGAAAATCTAGATCAAAGCTCTTAGATCTTCAGGACTGTGCTGTACAGTATGATAGCTGCTAACCACGTGCAGATACTGAGCTCTTGAAATGTGGCTAGTCTGAACTGAGAAGACCTTGTACTAAAAATATAAAGTACCTTGCTAATAATTTTGTACTGGTTACATACAATAAATGATTTAATAAATACTTTTGATATATTGATAAGTAAGTAAGTGTTGGTCGCTCAGTCCTGTCCAACTCTGCGATCCCATGGACTGTAGCCCACCAGGCTCCTCTGTCCACAGAATTCTCCAAGCAAGAATACTGGAGTGGGTTGCCATTCCCTTCTCCAGGGGATCTTCCCAACCCAGGGATCGAACTCAGGTCTCCCATATTGTGGGCAGATTCTTTACTGTCTGATCTACAGGGAGGAACCATATATTGATATGTGTACTAAATCGGTTTAGTCATGTCTGACTCTTTGCAACCCTATGGACTGTAGCCCATCAGGCTCCTCAGTCCATGGGATTTTTCAAGCAAGAATACTGGAGTGGAGTGCCATTTTCTTCTCCACAGGAACTTCTCAACCCAGGGATCAAACCTGCGTCTCTTACTTCTCCTGTATTGGCAGGCAGGTTTTTAACACTGAAGCCACCTGGGAAGTCCTACATATTGATATGAGTGAGTGAGTGAGTGAAGTCACCCAGTCGTGTCCAACTCTTTGCGACCCCATGGACTGTAGCCCACCAGGCTCTTCCATCCATGGGATTCTCCAGGCAAGAATACTGGAGTGGGTTGCCATTTCCTTCTTCAGGGGATCTTCCCGACCCAGGGATTGAACCCTGGTCTCCTGCATTGCAGGCATATGCTTTAACCTCTGAGACACCAGGGAAGCCCACATATTGATATATATAATATTAAATAAATAAATGATATTATTAAAGTTAATTTCACCTATTGCTTGTTACTTTTTAATTTGGCTACTACTAAAACTAAGATCATGGCATCTGGGTCCCATCACTTCATGGCAAATAGATGGGGAAACAGTGGAAACAGTGTCAGACTTTATTTTTTGGGGCTCCAAAATCACTGTGGATGCTGACTGCAGCCATTAAATTAAAAGACGCTTACTCCTTGGAAGGAAAGTTATGACCAACCTAGATAGCATATTAAAAAGCAGAGACACTACTTTGCCAACAAAGGTCCGTCTAGTCAAGACTATGGTTTTTTCAGTGGTCATGTATGAATGTGAGAGTTGGACTGTGAAGAAGGCTGATCGCCGAAGAATTGATGCTTTTGAACTGTGGTGTTGGAGAAAACTCTTGAGAGTCCCTTGGACTTCAAGGAGATCCAACCAGTCCATCCTAAAGGAGATCAGTCCTGGGTGTTCATTGGAAGGACTGATGTTAAAGCTGAAACTCCAATACTTTGGCCACCTCATGCGACAAGCTGACTCACTGGAAAAGAATCTGATGCTGGGAGGGATTGGGGCAGGAGGAGAAGGGGACGACAGAGAATGAGATGGCTGGATGGCATCACCGACTACGATGGACATGAGTTTGAGCAAACTCCGGGAGTTGGTGATGGACAGGGAGGCCTGGCGTGCTGTGATTCATGGGGTCGCAAAGAGTTGGACACGACTGAGTGACTGAACTGAAAGTTTAAATCATATATGTTCCTCATATTATATTTCCACTGGACAGTGCTGCCCTAGAATTTTACAACTAAGTCCTCCAATGATTACTTTCCAGGCAAAAAGAGATCTGGAGACTCACCCCCACCCACACAAACAACGATGACAACTTCAGTCATTAAACCAGTCCCATGACTACTGACAATGCAGCAGGTTGCCAGAGTAATTTGGTCCCTCACAGACCCAGAGGTAAGTAACTAGTTTAACAATCACCTGAGACTACTTTCTTCCTGAATGATTCTAGCATGTAAAAGAAACAAGGAGTAGGAAGAAAAATCTGTGAGTCAAAAGATATATTTTTTTCCCTCAATGCTAGATTTTTAGGTGACTAAAACTAAGGTTCAATTTTGGTACTAAACTGTTAAGAACAAACAGATGTAACATTCTAAAACCACCATTCCCTTCCTCTTCTATAAATCCTTAAACATAAATTACACAAAACCACTTCACACCCACTAGGATGTCTATAATTAAAGATGGACAATGAGGGACTTCCCTGGTGGTCCACTGATTAAGAATCTACCTTGTTGTGCAGAAGACTCAGGTTCATCTCTGGCCAGGTAACTGAGATCCCACATGGCACAGGGTAACTAAGCCCAAGAGCCACAACTAAAGATCCTGCATGATGCAACAAAGATCCCACATGCCACAGCTGAGACCTGATGCAGCCAAATAAATAAATACTTAAAAAAAAAAAAAAAAGACGGACAATGACAAGAACTGGTGAGGATTTGGAGATCAGAACCCGCATACACTGCTAAGGGAATAAAAAATGGTACAGCCATTTTGGAAAACAGTTTGGCAGTTCCTCAAAATGTTAAAACCCAGAAAACCTAAGAGCCAGCAATTCCACTCCTAGGTATCTACCCAAGAGAAATGCAAACATGTGTCTTCACTAAAGCTTCTATATGAATGTTCACAACAACATTACTGTACATAATAGCCAAAAAGTGAAAACCCAAACAATTATAATGTGTATAAACACAATGTGGTATATACATACAACTGAATGTTATTTGGTAATAAAAAAGAACGAAGCACTAACACATGCTACAACATAATTGACTCTGAAGACATTATGCTAAGCAAAATTAGTCAGAAGACATTATTTTATTATTCCATAATTATATGAAACAGACAAGTTCACAGAAACCAAAAGTACATTAAAGGCTGCCAGGGCTGGGGAAAAGGGAAGGAAGGAGTTGCTAACAGGTACAGAGTCTCTTTGGGGGTGAAAAAAATGCTCTAAAATTGATTGTAGTCATGGTTGCACACTGTGAATGTACAAAAAACCACTGGGTTGTACACGTTAAACTAATGAATTGTGTAGCATAGAATGCGACTGCAGCCATGAAATTAAAAGATACCTGCTCCTTGGAAGAAAAGCTATGACAAACCTACGCAGTGTATTAAAAAGCAGAGACAACACTTTGACAGCACAAGTCTGTATAATCAAGGCTACGGTTTTTCCAGTAGTCATGTATGGATGTGAGAGTTGAACCATAAAGAAGGCTGAGCACCGAAGAACTGATGCCTTCCAATTGTGGTGCTGGAGAAGACTCTTGAGAGTCCCCTCGGACAGCAAGGCAAGTAAACCAGTCAATCCTAAAGGAAATCAACCCTGAATATTTGTTGGAAGAACTCATACTGAAGCTCCAATATTTTGGCCACCTGATGCGAAGAACTGACTCTTTGAAAAAGACCCTTATGCTGGGAAAGATTGGGGGCAGGAGGAGAAGATGGTAACAGAGGATGAGACGGTTGGATGGCAACACCGACTCAATGGACATGAGTTTAAGTAAGCTAAGGGAAATGGTGAAGGGCAGGGAAGCCTGGTGTGCTGCAGGCACGACTTACTGACTGAACAACAGTATGTGAATTTTATCTCAATAAAGCCATCGTAAAAATGTAAAACATTAGAATGAAAACCATAACGCTCCAGAAAGGGACCTATATGAAATGCTTCAGTTTAGAATAGAAAGAACAAGTGATAGCTAGCCATACAAAAAGAAAGAGAAAATTTCAGTTATGACTGACGCCGTTACTGGCCCAAATGCCTCACTCCTTCCCAAATCTACTCCTCAGCCCTGTGACTTTGCAGCTCCTCCCACCAAACAGGCAAGGTTTAGTTTTGTGGCTCCTTGTCTTTGGGTTCCACCACATGACTTGTTCTGGCTGAAAGAATGAAGCACAAACAGCAGTGTGCCACTCCTGAGCTTCAAGAAGTCTTTCATGTTTCCATGTGCCCTGCTGAGCTTCTGCCACTGGCACAAGAACTTCCCTTGGGCAGCTGCTGCCCATTCAGCCTGAGCTCCAAACTGAACACACATGGAGCAGAGTCACCCAGGTGACTGACAGATCTGACACCAAGAGTAAAGCTGCCCAAGTCAACGTGCACATCAATGGCTATTTTAAGCACTGAGTTTTGCGGCAATTTAGTATGCAGTATTATGAAGGTGATATAAACTAATACAGTAACCAATTCTCCCACTGTATTTTGAAGAGGTTCCATGAAACAAAGTGATTATCTAAGTAGGTCCAGCTTAACACTTTTAATAAAAATAGTTTAATTTACTTAGCTTAAGAGAATGATCTATGTATGTTAAATGATATTTAATGCTTGTCCCTTTAAGCTCTTAAACTAAAGGTTGAGAACAACTTAAGATACTACACACTCTTTCATCTTTTTTAGGATTTTTATTTAAAAAATGAAAGACGTTCAGGAGGGGGAACTCATGTACACCTGGGGCGAATTCATGTCAATGTATGGCAAAACCAACCAATATTGTAAAATACAAAAAAAAAATTTATAAATAAAAAATAAATTAAAAAAATAAAAAATGAAAGACGGAATAATACTAATTTAAATAAACTATGTACTAAACCACTAGGGATAAAGGTATGAACAAAGTATAACCCACATCCTCAAAACTTTATAGGGATATAAACAAGGAAACAAACAACAACTCAAAGAGGCAAGTGAAGTGTTCTAAGAGAACACGAAGGGTCATCCAGGAGCAAAGAGAATGAAGAGGAGGCAAATTTTTAAAATTATATACATGTAATATGTAATTATAAAGGGCTTCCCAGGTGGCACTATTGGTAAAGAACCCACCTGCCAATGCAGGAGACCTAAGAGACGAGGGTTTGATTCCTGGGTTGGGAAGATCCCCTGGAGGAGGGCATAGCAACTCACTCCAGTATTCTTCCCTGGAAAATCCCATGGACAGAGGAGTCTGGTGGGCTACAGTCCATGGGGTCACAAAGAGTCAGACATGACTGAAGCAACTTGGCACACACGCACAAAGATATCTCCATCATCAGGACTTACTGACATGTTTGATGAAAATCAAGAATGTCTTCAAGGTTTCTAGCTGTGACACTCAAATCAGATGCTTTCAACAGCTATAGGACAGGCTAAAAGACGCTGACTCATTTTAAATTTAAGTCTAAACTGAGGCACAAAGCTGAATTTCCAGAGCTCCATGGAGCCTTGTGTACCTTTGTATACAACGACTCTAGTTTAGTTTCCTATCCTCTAGTAGCTGGCACTGGACCATTTGGTCTCACTACTGGAAGCTTCCTGAGTCTCTAGCCTTTGCCTTTGCTTCCACTGTCCAAACATGTCATTCACTGCTGTCCACTGCTATGCACTTCTCTCCTATCTGTAATTCCTTTCTAAGTTCGAGATAACCTTTAGTTCAGCTTTTAGAACTTCTGCTATCCATGAAAGCCAGAACTTCTGCTAGCCAGGCTAATACATCATCCTTAGGCCTGCAGGTTATTTTTCACCATTGCACAGAATGCAGAGGTTCAAAAACAAGCTTCTAGCTTCGGCCGGGCGGTACCCAGCCCTCCCGGCACGCCGCTCCTCTCCTCCCTCCGGCCTGCCCTTCCCTGCGGGACTGCCATCAGCCCTCTTCTCTCCCCGCCAGAGCCGCGGAGGCAGCAGTAGCAGCAGCAGCCAGAGGAGGAGCTGGAGGCGGCGGTGGCCGGGGAGCCCATGGCGTACAGTCAAGGAGGAGGCAAGAAGAAAGTCTGCTACTACTACGATGTCATCAAGACATGGAAGCAGCCTCACTGTCCATCAACAGAGGAGTGGTTAAAGAAGATGCAATACACACATACACACACAGAGTAATAATGGAATATTACTCAGTCGTAAAAAGAATGAAATAATGCCATTTGCAGCAACATGGATGGACTTAGACATAGTAAGTGAAAGGTGATATTGGAAATTATTATTATGGACAGGGTCACCCCATGAAACCTCATAGGATCCGCATGACCCATAACTTGCTGCTAAATTATGGCTTATATAGAAAAATGGAAATATACAGGCCCCATAAAGCCACTGCTGAAGAAATGACAAAATACCACAGTGATGAGTACATCAAATTTCTACGTTCAATAAGACCAGATAACATGTCTGAGTATAGTAAGCAGATGCAGAGATTTAATGTCGGAGAGGACTGTCCAGTGTTTGATGGACTTTTTGAGTTTTGTCAGCTTTCAACTGGTGGCTCAGTTGCTGGTGCTGTGAAGTTAAACTGACAACAAACTGATATGGCTGTTAACTGGGCTGGAGGATTACATCATGCTAAAAAATCAGAAGCATCAGGATTCTGTTATGTTAATGATATTGTGCTTGCCATCCTTGAATTACTAAAGTATCATCAGAGAGTCTTATATATTGATATTGATATCCACCACGGTGATGGTGTTGAGGAGGCTTTTTATACAACAGATTGTGTAATGCCTGTATCATTCCATAAGTATGGGGAGTACTTTCCTGGAACAGGAGACTTAAGGGATATTGGTGCAGGAAAAGGCAAATACTATGCTGTCAATTTTCCAATGAGAGATGGTATAGATGATGAATCATATGGCCAGATATTCAAGCCTATTATTTCAAAAGTGATGGAGATGTATCAACCTAGTGCTGTGGTGCTACAGTGTGGTGCAGACTCACTCTCTGGTGATAGACTTGGTTGCTTCAATTTGACAGTTAAAGGTCATGCTAAATGTGTAGAAGTTGTAAAAACTTTCAATTTACCATTACTGATGCTTGGGGGAGGTGGATACACAATCCGCAACGTTGCTCGGTGTTGGACATATGAGACTGCAGTTGCCCTTGATTGTGAGATTCCCAACGAATTGCCATATAATGATTGAGTATTTTGGACCGGACTTCAAACTGCATATTAGTCCTTCAAACATGACAAACCAGAACACTCCAGAATATATGGAAAAGATAAAACAGCGTTTATTTGAAAATTTACGCATGTTGCCTCATGCACCTGGAGTCCAGATGCAAGCTATTCCAGAAGATGCAGTTCATGAAGATAGTGGAAATGAAGATGGAGAAGATCCAGACCAGAGAATTTCTAGTAAGACAGTCCTTTGATGTGTATTCCGTTACATTTTTATGGTTTATTAAAAGCACACTACGGACTGAAAAAAAAAAAAACAAAAAACAAGCTCCTAGTTTCCCAAACTTCAGGTTTATGCCTATTCCAATCGATTAGGTTAATTAATTCTGACCTAAGACTGACTCACTACTGTATCTATGCAATTTAAAACATGCACACACCAATTCAGGCGATTTTTTAAAATTGTCCTTTCTGACAAATATCATGATATCGATTATATAAGGAATCTAAAAAAATGGTACAAATGAACTTATTTACAAAACAAAATTAGTCACAGACATAGAAAACTAATGGCTACCAGGGTGGAAGGGATAAATTAGGAGACTGGGATTGACACACTATTTTATATAAAATGGATAACTAACAAGGATCTACCGTATGGCACAGGGAACTTCTCAAAACTCTGTAAAGACCTATATGGGAAAAGAATCTAAAAAAAAGAGTGGATATATGTATAACTGATTCACTCTGCTGTACAGCAGAAACACAAAATTTTAAATCAACAATACTCCAATAAGTTTTAAAAATTAAAATTACAACTCTAATTGCCATTCTGAATAATTATTAAACAAAAAACCTTAAGTCTTTTAGAAACAGGAAAAAGATGAAATATAAGTTTCTATTTTTAAAAACATTAACTTTTTAAACAGAAGCTTAAACACAAAAAATATGAATTTCTGAAATAGTAACAAAAGAGAGAAAATTTTTTTTTTCATTTTTTTTTCTTTTTCTTTTTTTTTTTTGTTTTTTATATCTAAAAAAGAATTTTATTAAAAAAGCACAAATGCAAAGAAATGAACAGAGGAGAATTTATGCGTCGAACCTGGACTGGTCACTTATGATAATATACATGCTACAATTCCATTCTCTCCAATCATTCCACTTTCATCCTCTCCCACAGAGTCCCAAAGACTGTTCTAAATGCCTATGTCTCTTTTGCAGTCTCTTATACAGGGTTCAGGTTACCATTTTTCTAAATTCCATATATATGCGTTAATATACGGTATTGATGTTCTTCTTTCTGGCTTACTTCACTCTGTATAATTACTTCACTCTGAAAATTTTAAATTGTTCAGAAAGTAGTTTCCATATAGCTTTGAGCTCTCAAAGGAAGTTTCCTGCAAACTATCTTCATTTGAAAAAAATTTCCCCAAAACTGTTTTGCTAACTGCAAAAACAAAATAGTAGAGCTCCTCTCCTTGTATATGCGTCATATATGTCCTATATGTCACATATTTAACAAGTGCCCGTTTGGGAGAATTATAAACAAATAGCTGTCAGCGTGTGGGCGCTGAGGACTGGAGATAAACGAAGATGACTACTCTAAAGGGCCTGTGGTCCCTTGTAAATGTCTCCCTTAGGAGTTCAGTTCCCAGGCTGAGCCACTTTCATTCTCTATGTGCTGAATGGATATTAGGAAGTCAGGTACCTCTGGCCACAACAGGTGACCCAACTTAACAGGAACAATTCTACTCTTGCATTTTCTACAGAGAGTAATGAGACATCAGGCGCGGATCACTTTCTCTCTTCTATGGGCCCTGTCATTTTATGTTTAAGGACACATTCTATTTTAAAATCCTGCACCTGACAAACTTCACCTCTAAAGTAATCATTCTTTGGAGGAAAATAAAAAACAACTGATCATCTGTTATGTATTACAGGTCCTTAAGCCGTGAAATTAATGACTCTGATCCCACCTTTCCAGAGTTTACTGCCAAGGTGGGAAGAGAGCCACATAAATACATTCAATACAAGGTCAGAAAATCGTAAAAGCACAGCCACCTGACAGGATCAGATAAAGAAGTACAGGCATCAGAAGAATATTTCTCCTGGGCCAATCAGAAGGCTGTAACAAGAGGACAGCATTTCAGCTGGACCTTGAAAGACAGAGAAAGGCTAATCAGGTGTACCAGCCAGCTTAAAGGAAAAGGGAACCAGTGAGTAATCCAGCCTGATAGAAACAACAAATTTTTAAAGAAGATATAGGACAGTACGGTTAAAAGGCCAGATTATTTTGACAATTAAACTGAAGATTGGATTTTACTCTGTAGGCAATTAAAAAAACCCTAGGAATTCAAATGCAATACAATCCAAACAAGTGACAAGATCAAAAGAAACAAAGACAATATGTACATTACACAGCATTCACTCCCCACTGAGTCCTCTTCACAACTCCTAACTGAAATCCATGACTTAAAAAAAAAAATCTCTACAGTAAAAAAAACCCAAAAACCCAATTTCTTTCCAAGATCAATTTCTCCTCCTTGGCTTCAAATACACAATTCTCTCCCTGACATTAAATAAAAACAAAAGACCCTAATGACTCTGCTGTCTCTATCAACCATCCTCCTTCCTTGTGTCTTTCACATCTCATCTCTCAAACAAATGGCCAGTACCCAAAGGATGCCTTTATTTCTTCACTAGCCACCCCTAATTTGGTTTTCACCCCCTCTACTCTGATCTTTATTAGTGCACTTTCAGGAATGACTTCCTTTGCAAATTCAATAGCCTGTTTTTTTCTTCACTCTCTTTGAATCCTACAGCTTTTTATGCTACTGCCCCTAAAAATTCTGAGCCTTTTCTTTAGTCACCATCACACTCTGCTAATTCTCCGACCTCTGATGAAGCGTCCCTTGACTACTCTTCTTTCCTCCATTTCTCAACTGCGTACCCCAGGCCTCAACTCGAGTCTTTCATTCTGTCCTCTCTGTACTCTCCCACCTGTGGTCCCAGGAAGTATTCCTGTAATAAGACTCAAGTGAGCCCTATGGAGTTAAATTTGAAAATGTTTTTAAGGAATTAAACCTTAATATTGTTAAGATATTAGTGCTTGTGCTACTCAGTGGCATAGGTAAGAGAATTCATTCTCTAAAACCAGTTTTTACTTCTAACAGGAGTATTTTTGCAAGCACTTCTGAGAAATGAATGCAAATTTCTGGGCATTTACAAAATCAGAGCATACAGTCAAAGGTTTAAAAGTTAAGACTGTCAGGCAAGGTCTGAAGATTTAGTCAAGTTTGGAAAGCCAAGCTAGACTATTCTGGGCAAAAACTACGACAAGAAACAACAAAAAGTCATGCACTATACTTAGGTCAAATGTGTATAACCAGGTTGAAGAAACAATTAAAACTTGGCTACACATGTCCTATTTAGGTCAAGAGTGAAGCCCAAGCCTGAGGCCCTGAGACAGAGGGAAGTGGGTGTGCCTGGCAGACGTGAAGAGTGAGGAAAACAGATAACCCACTGCTCACAGCCCCTCCTCAGGCATTTTAAGGTAGACAAAGTTCCTGTGCACTTCAAACAAAAACAAAAAACAGGCAAAGAAGAGGATTATCCACGATTATCGAAGAAAACTACCTTCAAAAGATCAAAATAAAATAAACTTACAAAAAAAGTTAACTTTAACTTGTCACAATTTTTCTTGTTTTCTGGTTAAGTAGCAGTGGACTGTGAAACTTGTTACTAAAAGATGACTTTACAACACCAAGACCTCCCTGGTGGCTCAGATGGTAAAGAGTCTGCCTGCAATGCAGATCTGGGTTCAATCCCTGGGTTGGGAAGATCCCCTGGAGAAGGAAATGGCAACCCATCCAGTATTCCTGCCTGAAGAATTCCATGGACAGAGGAGCCTGGCAGGGTTATGGTCCATGGTGTCTCAAAGAGTCAGAAACGAATGAGCTAGCGTTTCACTTATTACACATTTCAAAGGCAACAACTGAAATCAATGACAACTTGCAAACTAACATTGCTAGTTCTTTTTATGCAGCATTAGTCAAACATCTCCTCAGAATTCTCACTAGAATAGACAATCTCAAAGTTTAAATGTTGGTTAAATTGTGAAACAAGAAAAATCTTTTTTGGGGGGAGGGACAAGAAAGGGACAGGGGAGGAAGAAGTACAAGCTTCTATGCATAAAACAAATAACCTACAAGGATATATAATACAGCACAAGGAATACAGCCAATATTTTATAACAACTTTAAATGGAGTATAATCTATACAAATATTAAATCACTATGTTGTACAGCTGAAACCAGCAATATTGTAAATCAACTATACTTCAACTTTAAAACATAGTTTTAGAAAAAGAAAAATCTTTTCTGCAGTGGGGAACTCTACCTGGAGCCAATGTGGGTCTAAAAACGTAGAGAACAAATAACTTGCTTTTATATTGCATGTAGCACTTTTCAAAGCCTTTTCACATATATTATCTCACTGAATACTGGCAATAACCCTGTGGAGTAGGACAGGCACTGTACAAAATTCAACACTGGGACTAACACAAGACTGTGCATGCGTGCCAAATCGCTTCACTCATATCCGACTCTATGTGATCCTATGGACTGTATTTGTAGCCTGCCTGGCTCCTCAGTCCATACATTCTCCAGGCAAGAATACTAGAATGGGGTGCCGTGCCCTCCCTCCAGAGGATCTTCCTGACCCAGGGATTGAACCAGTTAATCAGAGATGAAAGTGAAAGAGAAGAGTGAAAAAGTTGGCTTAAAGCTCAACATTCAAAAAACTAAGATCATGGCATCCAGTCCCATCACCTCATGGGAACTAGATGGGAACAGTGGCAGACTTTATTTTTGGGGGCTCCAAAATCACTGTGGATGCTGACTGCAGCCATGAAATTAAAAGACTCCTTGGAAGGGAAGTTATGACCAACATAGACAGCATATTAAGAAGCAGAGACATTACTTTGCCAACAAAGGTCCATCTAGTCAAAGCTATGTTTTTTCCAGTAGTCATGTATGGATGTGAGAGTTAGACTATAAAGAAAGCTGAGTGCCGAAGAATTGATGCTTTTGAACTGTGGTGTTGGAGAAGACTCTTGAGAGTCCCGCAGACTGCAAGGAGATCCAACAAGTCCATTCTAAAGGAGATCAGTCCTGAATGTTCACTGGAAGGACTGATGTTGAGGCTGAAACTCCAATACTTTGGCCACCTGATGTGAAGAACTGACTCATTTGAAAAGACCCTGATGCTGAGAAGGATTGAGGGAAGGAGGAGAAGGGGATGACAGAGGATGAGATGGTTGGATGGCATCACCGACTCAATGGATATGTCTGAGTAAACTCCGGGAGTTGGTAAAGGACAGGGAGGCCTGGTGTGCTGCAGACCATGGGGTTCCAAAGAGTCGGACACGACTGAACAACTGAACTAAACTGAATCAGAGATGAAAATCACCCTGCAACTAAAGATTTATCAATTTA
Source organism: Moschus berezovskii (assembly GCF_049115385.1). Taxonomy (NCBI): domain Eukaryota; kingdom Metazoa; phylum Chordata; class Mammalia; order Artiodactyla; family Moschidae; genus Moschus; species Moschus berezovskii. The sequence continues at coordinate 66,404,134 of NC_142478.1, forward strand.
AAGAAACCAGAACAGAATTAGACCCTATCTTAGGGTTTCAAATAAAATTTAATGAGTGATCACTTGTATTCAGTATAATTTTCAAACATGTAAAAAACAATCAAGGCACACCTCTACTTTAGTGCCTTTTTTAAAAAATCCTTTAGTGGTTCTTCATCATATCAAACCTGGAACTCCCAAACAGAGATTATCAAGTTTTCTTTCCAAGACAGAGTGAACTGAACAAACCAAGAAATAGGATTTTCTATTAGGTCTCTATTAGACTAATACATATTCATCAGACTAATGCTTTAAAAGTATTTAAAAACCTAACTTTTTCAGAGGAGTTCAATCTAGTCTTATCATGGCAAATGAGTGCATCTGCTTTATTTTAAGCTGTGGCTCTAATGAGACCTATTAACAAAATCTGAGAGGTAATTCATTGTGAGCATCATGGGAACTAACTGTAGATTTTCCCTATAAAATTGAATTTGATCACCTGGAGCCCCTCTAGATACCCAAGGGGTTAAAAATTCCAGAAGAGGCGCACTCTGCCTCTAATTCTTTAAGTGAGGATTAGGAAATAACCCATAGAAACTCAAAGTTGCTAACATTTCTTGATTTATACATACACCCAATAAAACCACTACTTTCCTTTAAATACTAAGAAGGAATTGTTAAACTCCAGAAAATATAGAATTCTGAAAAATCAAATTATACTTATGGCTCTACTGTCAGGGACAGCAATCACATAAATATTTCAGGTCCTAAACACAGCCAACTAAAACAGTACCTCATGAGGCACTCTCAGGACATCCTTGATTTTTCACAGGATGGCTTAACGAAACAGGTAAGAATGATGAAAACTAAGTTACTAATGTTAAAGTAAAATACAATTATACAGAACTACATAATACCTCAACGCAGTGGCATTTATATCTCTAAAATAAATGATTACTGAAATGTATTTTGAGAAATGCTTGAACAGTAGACATTTTAATTCATAGTACTACTTGATAAATTACAGGCTGACATGGTTACCAACTCTTCAGCTCTCCCCCTCCCCAAGGCTTTATAAGAAACACTGAGGAAAATTATTTCAAAAGAAATTCATAGTCTGAGCTTCGGCTTATTTTAGCTTGAATCATGTATCACCGAAACATTCCTACCACAGCACTTTAACTGTAGGCAAAACATATTTTAAAAATAAAAGCAAGTCTTAAGTCTACAATGCTGCTCACACATCTTCAAGTAAATAGTTTCTCTCTGAAAAACTTGCAGCAGATGTAATGATCACAATGCACAGTCAGATATGATCACACAGATACAGTGACACGTAACAGAAATCCAAAAGCAGATGTAACTTCCATTTGCTCCAGAGATCCACCTTGTTTCTCACTCTCCAGTTTTAGCATTATTCGCAAGCATCTGACATAACGATGTCCTTTATCACAACAACATATCACCCCAATATAATGCAGTCCTCAGAGCAGATCTTCAGACAGGCAGCCCAGGGGGAGGGATGCACATTCATTTTTTCAGTAAATATTAATATTTGCCAAACCACCTATTGTATGTCAGGCACTGGACAGAACACCAAAAGAGAAAGACTTTTATCTGTGTAACTTGTGGTTTAGACATCCTTCAAAAACACACACAAAAAGTGAGGAGCCCTATTAAGGAATTTGGATTCTATTCTAATGTGGCCAAAAGCCATTGAGGACTGAAGTGACCTGAATCAGGCTGTCAGAAGACTACTCAGGAGAATGGACGGTGGTTGTGCAGAGAATGGAGGGAACCAGTATGGAGACTAAAAAGAAATTCAAGCAAAAGAGGGTTGGCTGAGAGTAGTGACTATGGACAAAGCAGCACACAGTCAGTGTTAGAATTCTGGTGTCCAATAGTCTTGACTTAAAACCACTGTTCCATTTATATATTTGGGCAAGTTACTGACACCCTTGAGCCTCGGTTTCCTTATCGATCAGTGCTTCTAAAGCTGCAGCACAAAGAAAACTCACAACAAATCATGATAAACTATCAATACTTTGATAACAAATTCATCTGAATGAGGTTCACATGGGCTGACTTCCTCCCCCAACCCCTGCTTGCACCAAAATTAACCCTAACATAAGTAATGTTTACCAAGAGCAATTATACACAAGCACTGCAGTGACTCCATCAAGAGAGAAGGATGTTTCTCACCCACCTTACGCTAAAACAACTGCTCATAAATATACATTGAGCAAGGCGTTTTTCTCAAATTAATGAAACTCTAGTTTGCACCTTCAATGTGTGTTTTCACATGCATTCTTTTATTTCCTCAGTGTTTATGAATAAAAACGAGATAAGGAGAACCTTGCGGTTGATCGTGATAGACTGTGGTGTTACTATCAATTATTTTAACTTCTGTCAATCGCTTTTATTTAAAACTATTAAGGGACGGCACCCTCACTCTGACAGCACTGAGACACCAGGGAACTAAGTCACCAGAAGCTTTCTTTTGTAACTATAGGTTTACAAACATTCAGCTGTCTGCAGCTTCCCCTTACATTTTTTTTTCACTGTGAAAAATTTTTTATTGAAGTTGGCAGTTAATAGAATACTGGTGACATTAACAAAATAACCTGTTTGGTATTTTGGCTGAGGAAGCTAGATTAATGTAAGTTTAGGCTTGAACTGACATTAAGGAAAGTATTCTACTCTCTCTAGAATATAGTAGGGAAACCTGTGCACAGGAGAGGATTATTTTCTGGGTTTTGTTTTTTAAAAACAATCTGAGGCTTGGCTGCATGAAAAAGGGGAGGTGGAAAACTGAGCAAAGAGGTAGATACTTTATGACATTCAGCCCAGGAAGGAAGTGGCAGTACTGAGATCCAAATTCAAGCTCTCCCAGGGACAACTCCTATAAACACCCTGGTGTAAAGGTTCTGGATCTGCCCCTGACACTTATCCTTTCAACAAAGGATGAACCACCCTGAAAACCTATATATTCAATCGTTCAGTAATTACTAGGCAGAAGCTATAGGCAAGACAAAGTGCTGGGTGCTAGAGGAGGACAAAAGTTAGTGGAATTGCATCCTAACCCTCAAAAAGCTTGGGTTTCCCTGATGACTCAGTGGTAGAGAATCCACCTGCCAATGGAGATCCCTGGGTCTGGAAGATCCCCTGGAAGAGGGCATAGCAATGCACTCCAGTATCCTTGCCTGGGAAATCTCATAGCCAGAGGAGCGTGGCAGACTACAGTCCAAGGGGTTGCAAAGAATCAGACAAGACTTAGCAACTAAACAACAAACCTTCAAAAAGCTTAGCTGGGCTCGGTGGCGTGCACCTGTAGTCCCAGCTACTCGGGAGGCTGAGGTTGGAGAATCGCTTGAGCCCAGGAGTTCTGGGCTGTGTGTACTATGCTGATCAGGTGTCTGCACTAAGTTTGGCATCAATATGGTGACCTCTCAGGAGTGGGGACCACCAAGTTACCTAAGGAGGGGTGAACCTGCCCAGGTCGGAAATGGAGTAGGTGAAAACGCCTTGCTGATCAAAAAGCTTACCATCCAGTGAGGAGATTAGGTAGTCACATGTGAAAAGGAAGAAGTAAGGCAGACAGAACAAGTGTCAAAAACAAAGAGCTCACTTTCAGTCGGGGTGGTCAGAAAAAGCATCACAGCAGGGTAACAGAACTGACAGAATTTGCTAGGAAAAAGAGCAGAGACAAGAAACCAGAGAAGAGCATGAACATATGTGTAGGGGCTTTCTTAAAAAAAAAAAAAAAAACTATAGTGAAAAATTTCAACATGTAAAACATATACAGGATAAATAGACTCAACACTGAGCTTCAACGATCATCAACTCAAGGTCAATTTTCTCTTATAATTTACATGTCTGCCTCACAAAAACCCTAGAGGAACCTATTTTTGAATGTTCCTACATTTTTCACTGACTCCATCTTCAGACAAATCCATACCACAGTAGTCTCCACAAGGCTGACTTTCCTAAAGGCCACATACAAATAAAGTGCAAGACTATTTTCCAAAAATCAACTGTTTGCACAAACCAATGGAACAGTGACAAAGATACTCCAACATGACAAGACAATCCAAAAGGGTTTGCATGTACTTTGAGATTACCTTTTCCATACTTAATAGTTCAATGAGCATGAATAAAATGATGGAGAATTCATGTCCTGAAAAAAAGCATCACAGGTGAAGTATCCTGGACAAATCATTTGGGCTCCTGAGCCTAAGTTTCCTCCTCTATAAAATAGAGAAAGATCACCTACCTCAGGTACTTGTGAAAATCAACTGAGTGTATATGTTAAATGCCACATAGTTGGCTCTTTATATTACCCCCCGACTGACTTGGGAAGAACTAGTCAGGAAGAAAGCTGCCTTGTTTCCCAATCCTCTCTCCCCTTTCTCAAGATGACACCCGGTTTCCCAACTCTCTCTCTCAAGATGATGTAAAAACTTTCTCCATCTCAAGACGTGCTAAAGGTGAGGAGCTAAGCGTTCTGATTTCAAGGAGCTTCTTTCTTCACCTGTAAAGCAAATTAAGGGACCTGAGCTTGAAGCAAGTATTCAGGAGGATAAATCTTATAGAGTGTCAAACTTCACAAAACACCTCTGCCTTACAACACTCTCCCCCCCAACCTTAACTAGCAGAGCCGTCCTACATCACACAAGAGTGTGGCCTACCTACTACCGAGTAAAACACTCTCACTACCCCCACTTCCCGGTCGCTGCACTTACTCTCTGAACCATCCACAGCCCCTCTACAGCATACTACAGACAGCAGGGCGGCCATTAGGACACAGCCGGGCCGGCCAGCGTGTCAAGAAGCTCAAGATGAGGCAGGCAAGCGGCACCTGCACTTGCTTTCTTACTCTGTCCACGACAAAGCGCGAATTCTAGTTCCGTGTTCCGAATCACGATGCTATGGAGAGGCAGTTCACCTCAAAATAGTCAAAGTAGTTTAAACGTCTTTTAAAAAAATATATACGCTGCCACAATTGTTCATTAGGATTTTCATTCTTCCTTTAGCATTGCTTTCTCTAAGTTATCTTCTCTTTTTTTTCTTTTTTGTATGTACGGAACTGAAGTTCTCTTTTGAATTATCTTCTTCAATCAGCAATCCTCTTTCCCTATGAGAAGACATAATGCGTTCCTCACTTATCATAACCCCAGCCACAACAAATCATCCCCCGGGTTAAAGCCTTCATCCAAAACCACTGTTTTCAGGTATTACTCATTTCTTTGCTGTTCCCCTAAGATAATTATAATGTAGTAAGGTATAGCACCTTACAGTTTACCCTGTAGTTTGTAAACTTAATTCATTTACTCCTTACAGCTTATGAGAAAGATAATTCCATTTTGTAGGTAAGGGGAAAAGAACGGAGACCTTACTATCTTGTTGAGTTATAAAGAAAGTTAAGAGATGAACCCGACCTCCAAACCAACTCTAAACGCCAAGCTCTTCCCACTCTACTATGCTCTTTTCTAAGAAGGGAAAGCCTACAGTTCTATCAAAAACCACATTTGCTTCCAAGAGAAAACGATCTTCGAACAATCGCTGTAGATTGCAACCAGATTTCCCATCTCTGCACCTACCATTATCCCATTTCTCACTTCCTCTCCACTCCACTCCTCATAGATATTATCGTCACTCCTTCAACCCCCTCCAGCATATATTCCACCTCAGCCGGGAAAAAGAGGTGCATCCCCCTCTCCCCAAACCTCAGCCCTCCCCTTCTCAGAACAGGTATAGTTCTCACTCCGTGAACTACAGTGCGCTTGTCAGCCCTTAGCAAGCTATTTTATAACTTTTTAAAAGTCTCTTTAAAATGGACATGACTTGTAGCTCCTTCATCCCCATACTTGCCCCAGGGCACCAGACTACTTCCTATTCTACAGAACAGGGTACCAACCCTCACAAAGATTTCTGACCAGGCCCCACTGTCATCAGCGACTTCCTCTGCAAAATCTAGTTATCCAAACAGGCGCAACTTCCTCTGCAAAATCTAGTTATCCAAACAGGCTCCCTTTCCAACCTCTTCAGCAGGGTGTACCCTCTAGGGTTCCCCGGACTCTCTCCTTCCACGGCTTTCCTCTGCTCACGTCTGGGCCTCTGCCCACCTCACCAACTCTTCCCTTCACTCCCCATCCCAGGGGTAAGGAGCAGCCCCCGTGGAGGTGGCTCCTCCTCCCTGACAACTTCCAAGTTCGACCTAGTATCACCTGTTCTCAGAAGATGCCTCTCGGCCCGGTGGGCCCCCGCCTTTGCCCCGACCCGCCCCTCTCCACCTTGTCCATTCCTCCTTTCCAGCAGCCTCCCGCCTCGGGTCGGTTCCGGAGTGCCCGTGGGAATCCACTTCCCTCGCGTGAGCTTCCCACGTCGGGGTCAAGCTCCCCTTTCTCCATCACCTGCTCCGCCCATGACCAGATGACATCCGCCGCGGCCGCCGCCGCCTCCAAGCCCCTCGTCGGACGCCGGGCCCCCGGCCGCTCACCGCCTTCCGCGAGCGCCAGCCGCCCCCGCCGGCGGGGGGCGTGCACCCCTATGCCGCGGTCGCCAGCCCCCTCCACCCGCGAAGCGCACCTGTTCCTCCTCCTCCTCCTGCCCGGCCGGCCGCGCAGGCGGCCCGACCCCCACCCTCGCCGCGGCCCGGCCTCCCCGAGCCCCGCACTCACCACGAGTAGGTCTGCTCCGCCATGGCGCTGACTCTCGAGGGCTCTGCTGCAGGTTCGGGCCGGGCCGGGCCCGGCGGCAGGGGAACAAACGGGCGGCGGGCTCGCTCGGGCCGGGAGCGGAAGGCGCGGCCGCGGCCCGGCGCTCGCTCGCTCGCTCGCTCGCACCGCGGGCGGGCGGGCCGGGGAAGTGACTGGCGGGAGAGGCCGGGCTCCGAGGCGGACCCGCTCCCTGGGCCCCGGGGCGGGGCGGACTCCGCTCTCGGCCTCCCTCACCGGCGGCGGCGGCGGCGGCTCCGCTGCGGCTCTAAACCCAACATGGCGGCGGCGGCGGCGGCACTGAGAACAAGGGGGCCCCGCGGCGGGCGAACGGCAAGACGGCCGCGCGCTCACTGCGCGCTGGGCCGCAGGGGCGCCGCGCTCGTGCGGCGGCGGCGGCGGCGGCCCGGGGACATGGCCGGCGGGCGGCGGCGGCGGCGGCTGAGGGGGGCGCTAGGCGGCGAGGCGAGGCCGCTCGGCTCACACCCGCCAAGGGGAGGCGAGGAGGGGGCGGGGGCGAGCCTTGGGCCCGCGCGGTCACGTGCCCAAAACACGCTCACGTGACGCGCGCGCCCCGCCCCTCGCGCCGGGCCCATGCGCGGAGACGTCGGTTCCTCGGTTCGAGGCGACTGTTGCTCGCTCGGCTTCTGGCGGTTGCGCCGCCTCCCGCCGCTTGGTGCCGCCCCTCCCCACGGGGGCGGTCGCCTCGGAGGGGCCCTCTTCCCGTCCCCTTTCCGAGGGGCTGCTGCAGCCAGCCAGTCAGGAGCCCCGTGCGCGTCTGTTGACTGCCACTCAGCTGTCACCCATCCATCTAGAGTCTGCTGGCCACGGGCTCCCAAATGTCAGTCAACCTGTCAGTCAGCAGGCGGGACGCTACCTCGCTTAGTTGGTCTGCTCGTTGGTCCATTCATTCGTTTAGCAAATAACTGCAGGCAGCCAGCTTTTATTGCGCCAGACTCTGTGCCAAGTCCTCCAGGGGCCAAGTCGAATACCCCCATACTGGCCTTCATGTGATCCAAAAACAGATATTTATTGGGTGCCAACCATGTGTCAATTCATTCTGCTGGGTCTGCCCTCTGAGCGCTTACATTCTAGAGGAAAAGACTTACAGATAGCCCAAGCCGACAAATAAGTGAAGGTGCTTGCAGATGCTGCTAGGTTTTATGAAGATGATAACACAGGGTAATGGGACACAGCGTGAGTAGGGGTGCAGCCTGGTTTCCATGGTGAAGGAAGGCCTGGCAGAGAAGGTGACAGCTGACACCTGAAGGATGAGGAGCTGACCTCGCAAGAGCAAAGCTCAGGGAACAGTCCATCTGGAGGCAGACACAGAAGTAAATTTAATGGGGCTAGACCAGATTCACAGAGTGTATCTGGGGCTTAGGAGGAGAGCGGAGGGAGAGATGCACTGAACCCCGGGCACTGGGGAGTGCTTTGCCAGGAGTTGATGAGGCAGTCTGAAAGGGTGACCGTGTTACTAGGAGAAAAGACATTCTTTAGAAAGAGAATGACATGAGGCAAGTCCCAACGACGTGAAGACTTGGAGTGAGCTTGGATCCAGGAGTGGAATGGATGATTCCTGCTGCAGAGTGTTCAGAGAAGAGACTGAAAGATTGCTTTGAGGCAAGACTTTGAAGGGCCTAGCTAAGCCTCCCGGCCACTTACTATGTTCATGAAGGAAAATGATCAGTGCAGCTCCAGGCTTTAGAAGCACGCCTGGGCAACAGACACCGTAGACTTCCCAGACCCCCAGTCTCCACAGGGAGCAGAGCTGGCACACCCGAAACCAGTATTCTCAAGATCCTCTGCAGCTGGCCCAATTTCAGGCCGGGATCAAGCCCTGCTCCAGTTTCCCAGGGCCTGCCCAGCCTTACGGGGGAATACCACGCCCTGAATCTATCTTCAAATGGATCAGTTGGCCATTGCCCATACATCTGCCGCTTGCTTGTTCCCCAAGGGGAACCATTTCACGAGAAAGCCAGATGTATTTTTCGTTCAGAAGCAATTTCTCCTTCCTCCTTCCCCCACTGCCGGCGACCAGGACCAGTTGGGTTCAATGTGTTTCCTGAAGCTCCACCATTGAGTCTGGGGAACGGGCCAGATGATAAGATCAGGTTCCCCCAGACATTTGGAGGCAGGGCCCCAAGAATATACCGGACCACTAAGGGCCCTTCCTCTGACCTTTCATAGAGAGATACCAACCTGCAAATACCTGCCCAGCTCTAAATGGCGCTGGATGTGGGGATATAATGGAGAAATGGAAAAGCAAAGAGCCTAAATTTTTGATGTTCATTTAGCGCTTACTACTTTTCCAGATGCTCTTATGGAATGCCAAGTGTACCCTTGAATGTGACACATAGTCATTCTGAGTCTCAAAAAGGTGAGACATAGGGGCCCTGGAAAAGGCTAGAAGCTACTGGCACAAATGGCTTTGGGAGGTGAGGAAGCTCCTTCCCTGGAGAGCTGAGAACAAAACAGATCAGACATGTCACTAACAAAACAAAAAGACACACTGCGCCCCTGGGCAGTTCACCTGGGCTTTCATTCCCGGTGAGTCAGACAACGCAAAGCCAAGAGAAAACTCAAGTTTTAGAGGGATGGAACAGGAGGTGCTGATGAAAGAAGGTCAAGGCCTTCCCAGAAGCAAAGGGACCCTTCTGGGCCCTGAGAAGAATCCACTGGAAGAAAGGGGATAGAAGGGTTCTGGGGGAAAGTATGGGGTGAGAAATAAGAAAGTTTTCCTTCTCTTCCATGTAAACTAGAGGCCCCTCCAAGTGTCTCTTGGGAAAACACGTGAACGTGGATCATTATAGGAAGCTAAACAGCACTGGGCAGGGCCAGAGGACACCCAGGCCATGGAAACCTGTGTCTGTGGTCCCGGCAGATGGAGTGTGCACCCAGAAACTGGTAGCTGGAGTATGTCAGGCTAAGGTTGCCTAGATGGAGAAGGCACCTTCAGGTGCCAGTCAGGACTGCTGCAGGCTTGAAGCCTCCCGGAGAAGGCCAGGCTGGAGTAAATCTCAAGTCTGTGCATCAGCTGGAGGCTGCCCAGCCTGGGGCACCTGGGGAGTCACTTTCAGTCCTTCTGCCAGCAGCACTCAACTCCAAGCTGGAGCAGTCCCAGGTGGTATCTGTGGCACCTCTGGGCCTCAGCCGGGGAGTCAGGTGTGCCTGGCAGAAGACACAGGCATTGGCTCCCCCCCACCCCACCCTCCACCGCTGCACAGGTAAGAGGGCCACAGCTTGTGAAATTTTTGTTGAAAGAGGCAATGGTAGTTCCTCTAATTATCACCACGGTAATTATAGGATTGCTCCTCCTACATAGTGTGTTCAAAAGAGGCTTGGTGAGACTCCCCATGACGTGTCACCCGCCTCAGGTGCAGACTCCAGGGAGCAGGCATTGCCAGGTTTGACTGGGCTGCGTAGGCGCTGCTTCTGAGAGGGTCAAGGGCTCAGGTCTGACTGGTTTCTGCCTGCCTCTCCAGCCCACTTGTCACCTCTTTCCAACACTACCTTCCAATACACACACACAGACACACACACACACAGAGTGAACTGCTTGCAACTTCCAATGGGCTGTGCTTTCTGCTTCTTAACAGCTGATAGTAAGCTTGAGGCTTGGTTTCTATCTCCCCGGGATTCCCTGGTGGCTCAGTGGTAAAGAATCCACCTGCCCATGCAGGAGATGCAGGCTCAATCCCTGGGTCAGGAAGATCCCATGGAGGAGGAAATGGCAACCCACTCCAGTATTTTTGCTGGAGAATCCCACAGACAAAGGAGCCTGGCGGCTGCAGTCTGTAAAACTACAGGAGTCAGAAATGACTAAGTTCTCTGTCCCTTCCTTCAGGAAGTCTCACTTGACCAAATCCAGCCTGAGTTAGATACTCCTTTCGCGCATTCCCACAGGCCCCTGAGTTTCCCCTGTGTCCTGTAACACTTAGCACAGTGAACTGTCACTGCCTGTTGACTTGTCATCCTCTCCCTTGGACTGTGCACGCCTTTTGGGAAGGGACTGTGGCCTGTCGCCAGTCTCACCTTCAGATCCCAGTGTAGAACTCGGCGCAAAGAAGCTCAAAGTTCGTGGAATGAATGCTTGAGTGAGCAAAAAGGCAAACCAGGTTTCAAAACAACTGGTTATACCTGATACTCCCATAACTCCCATGATCTTGAATTCAGCATCCCCCCCTGTTCCCCACAACCTCCTCTTTGACTGAGAAAGAGAAGCCTTAAGGGAAGAGAAGTCTCTCTAAGGGACGTGGGTAAGACAGATTGGTGGGAAGGTACATCATGCTAAGCTTCTTAGGTGTCAGGTCACTTGCAGTCTTTGATCATGAGTTCCTTTAAAATTTTTTTTTTTTTTTTTTACTTTTTAAGACCAATTTTAGGTTTACAGAAAAATTGATGGGAAAGTTCAGAGACTTCCCACACTCCCCTTCTTTCCCAACAAGGTTTCCCTTATGATTTACGTCTTGCATTAGCATGGTACATTCAGTACAGTTGATGAACCACTAATGGTCCATTCTTATTAACTAAAGTCCATAGTTCACATTAGGGTTCACTCTCGGTGTTGTAGATTCTATCTGTTTTGACAAATGTATAATATGTATTCACCATTATAGAGAATACTTTCATTGCCCTAAAATTCCTTTGTGCTCCCATTATTCATCCCACCCTCCCACTCCCCCCACCCCCCACTCACTAAATCCTTGGCAACCACCAATCTTTTCATTGTCTCCATAGACTTGCCTTTTCAAGAATGTCATATAGGTGGAATCATATAGTATGTAAGCTTTTCAGTTGGGCCTTTTTTTTTTCTTTCCATTTAGCAATATGCTAAGTCTCTGTCTTTTCATGGCTTGATAGCTTTTCTTTTTTTAATCACTGAATTATATTCCATTGTATGAATGTACCAGAGTTTGCTTATCCATTCACCTATTGAAGGACATCTAGGATGCTCCCAGGTTTTGGCAAGTATGAATAAAATAGAATAAATATCTTTGTGCAGGTTTCTGGAATACCATGGGATTTTTAGAAGTGTGCTGTCTAATTTCTAAATACGTGGGGCTTTCCCAGCTATCCTATGGTGAATAATTGCTGATTTAATTCTGCTGTGGTCAGAACACATCCTCTGTAAGGCTTCAACCTTCTGGAATTTGTTAAAGCTTGTTTATGGCTCAGCCTTTGACTTATTTTGGTGAATATTCACAGAGATTTTGGAATCTATACATTTCTTATGCTCAATTAATTTATGGCAAAAGAGGCAAGAATATACATAATGAAAAAAATAGTCTCTTCCATCAGTGGTTCTGGAAAAACTGCACAGTTACATAATATTAGAACATTTTGTCACATAACATACAAAAATAAAGTCAAAGTGGTTAATGCTTAAATACAAGACTGGAAGCCATAAAACTCCTAGAGGAAAATATAGGCAGGACATTCTTTGACATAAATTGTGTATATATATATATATATATCTCCTAAGATAAAGGAAACCTAGACAAAAATAAGTCAAATGGGACCTAATTAAACGTAAAAGCTTTTGGACAGCAAAGGAAACCACTGATGATACGAAAAGGCAACCAACTGAATGGGAGAAAATGTTTGCAAATGACATGCCCAGTGAGGGGTTAATACCCTAAAGGCATAAACGGCTTACACAGTGTAATGTCAGAGAAACCCAGTCCAATTAAAGATGGACTGAGCACTTAAACGATGCTTTTCCAAAGAAGACATAAAGATGTTAAACACATCCACACAAAGATCCTTAATGTCACCACCATCATTCATGTGCATGCTCAGTTGCTAAGTTGTGTCCAGCTCTTTGCGACCCCATGGACTATATAGCCCTCCAGGCTCCTCTGTCCATGGGGTTTTCCAGGCAAGAACACTGGAGTGGGTTGCCATTTCTTTCTCCGTGAATCTATAAATGTATCTATTAAATTTGAGAAATCTCAGGAACTATATCTTCAACTGTTTTTCTTTTGGTCGCACCACATGGCTTTCAGGATCTCAATTCCCTGACCAGGGACTGAACCCAGGCCACAGAATTGAAAGCTTGGAGTCCTAACCACTAGGTAACCAGGGAACTCCCTCTCTCTGAATATTTTTATGCCCCGTTCTTTCTCTTTTCTTTTTCTAAAATTTGAATGATATGTGGTATGTAGATCTTTGAACGTTGTCCCACAGGTCCATGAAACTCTGTATAATTTTTTCCAGTGATTTCTTTTTCTCCCTGGTCTTAAGGATGGATAATTTGTGTTGCTCCACCTGCAGATTCGCTCTTTCCTTTGTCATGTTCATTCTGCTACTGAACCTATCAAGTTAATTCTTCATTTCGGTTACCGTACTTTTTACTTCTGGAATTTCCATTTGATTTTGTTTTAATAGTTCCAGTTCTCTGCTGAAGTTCCTCATCTGTTCCTTCATTTTGACTGTATTGGGGGAGGACAGAATTTGAAAATATTTATGAGTTGCTTTAAAGTTCTTGATGCTAATTCTAACATCTGGGTCATCACTTTTTCTCTTTGAGATTGAGTCCGTTTTCTATTTTTTTCCTATGTCTAGCACTTGATTTTTGTGTGCTCGTTATTGTACAGACCCTGGATTCTGTTGTCTCTCTCAAGAGTGTTAATTTTATTCTCTGAGAGACAGTCATTCAGGTGGTGCAGCAGTAAAAGAATTCACCTGCCAATGCAGGAAATGCAAGAGATGTGGGTTTGATCCCAGGGTCTGGAAGTTCCCCTGGAGGAGGAAATGGCAACATACTCCAGTTATTCTTGCCCGGAAAATTCCATGAACAGAGGAGCCTGGCAGGTTACAGTCCATGAGGTCACGAAGAGTCAGACACGACTGAGCCCACACACACACAAAAATATTCTGATGAAACTACTTGGCCATTCAGTTCAGTTCAGTTGCTCAGTCGTGTCCGACTCTTTGTGACCCCATGAATCACAGCACGCCAGGCCTCCCTGTCCATCACCAACTCCCAGAGTTCACTCAAACTCATGTCCATTGAGTCGGTGATGCCATCCAGCCATCTCATTCTCTGTCGTCCCCTTCTTCTCCTGCCCCCAATCCCTCCCAGCATCAGAGTCTTTTCCAGTGAGTCAACTTGTCGCATGAGGTGGCCAAAGTATTGGAGTTTCAGCTTTAGCATCATCAGTCCTTCCAATGTACACCTAGGACTGATCTCCTTTAGAATGGACTACTTGGCAATTGCCACCCCTTATATTCTTTAGCCCTTTTATTAATCAGGGTGTCCCCTTACAGTCAGTATAATTGAGCCTTTGAAAAAAGTGAACCCATTTGTTCAAGGTCACATATCAGTTCACGGCAGAGTCACAGTTTGAAACCAACCAAATGACATAACCGTATCCTCGATCCACTTCACACCCATTCCCAAACATCTTCAGGATGATTTGGATTCCAGCCTAAAGCCCACTGGAATTGGGAAGAGGTCAGCTCCCTCAAAACCCCCATTCAGGGTAGGGCAATAGTTTCCAACCCAAATCAACAGCATCATTTACAAAACTGGAAACTCAGGATGCTAGGCTCCATTTACTGGATGAGTGTCTCTGGCAGCAGGGACTAAGAGCCTTCATTTTATACGGCTTCCTGTTGTTGTCTTTCCGGCAGTGCCGCGAGGCTTGTGGGATCTTAGTTTCCCAACCGGAGATCAAACCTGAGCCTCCTGCGGTGGAAGTGAGAGTGTTAACCACTGAAACACCAGGGAAGTCCCTGTTTCCTTTTGATTCTAATGCCCAGGCAGGGTTAAAAATCCCTGTGGTATGGGAATTCCTTGGTGGTCCAATGGTTAGGACTTGGCGCTTTCATGGTTGTGGCCTGGCTTCAGTCGCTGGTGGAGGAACTGAGATCCCTCAGGCCACGCTATCAAATAAAAAATCCCTCTGATAAAGGCAGAGTACCTCCCACCAGTATTCCTTTTCTTCTGTAGCTCAGGACTCTTGACTTTCGCATCATGCTTCACCTGGGTAGTGACAGTGGTGCTGGGGGTAAGGCTGAGGGCTCTCGAGTTCCTCCCCTTAGGGGCCCACGTCCTGGCTCTGTCACCTGTTAGCTAAGTGGCCTTGGGCGACTGACCTGACCTCTCTGAGCCTTTTGCCTTCTTTCCTCTTAAATGGAGATGATAGCAGCAGCAACCTCATGAGGCTGTTGTAAAGATTCCATGAGATAATGCACATGATGTATTTTGCACAGCACCTGACACCTGTAAACACTCCACAGAGAGTAGCTATTATGATAAACATCCTCAGCTTTTCTGCTGCCTGGAGCTCTGTCCTGTCTCCTACCTAAATCCTACTTCCAGAGTTAAACCATATCTATAACTTCTAAGGTATTTCAAAATCCCTCTCTCCCCAAAGGTAACCCAACCTCTATCTTTGCAACTGATCCATCCCCACTGATGTCCCTCTGCCCTGGAGCAAGAAGGTTTTTTCTGTTTGTTTGTTTTTTTTAATTCTTCCAGGTCTTCATTTTGGTGAGCAAAATGAAGTTGCCCCGAGGCATGGGTGATCTTGGCTCCCCAACCAGGGATTGAACCCACTTCCCCTGCATTGGAAGACGGATTCTTAACCATTGGGCAACCAGGAAAGGCCCAAGCAGCGTTTTAAATTGAGTCCAGAGCCTGGACATGCTTCTTAGAATGGACTCAGATACCCTCCACCTCAGCTTGTGCTCTTTCTTGACTATGATTGGGACCTCGTAGGCCATGCCCTCTGCATGCATGGTGTAAAGAATCCATCTGCCA
The DNA here is from genome assembly GCF_049115385.1 of Moschus berezovskii. Taxonomy (NCBI): domain Eukaryota; kingdom Metazoa; phylum Chordata; class Mammalia; order Artiodactyla; family Moschidae; genus Moschus; species Moschus berezovskii. The sequence goes on from NC_142478.1 coordinate 66,419,599, forward strand.
ATGCAGGAGACTTGGGTTTGATCCCTGGGTCAGGAAGATCCCGTGGAGAAGGAAATGGCCACCCACTCCAGTATTCTTGCCTGAAGAATCCCATGGACAGAGGAGCCTGGCAGGCTACAGTCCGTGGGGGTCACAGTCGGATACAACTGAGCCACTAAACCACCAGGACCACCAGGCTATGCCCTCGCGTGAAGCCCTGAGTGGCAAGTCTGAATTCCAGAATGAGATGTGAAAATTGCAAGACCAGGCTTAAACCTTTGAGATGAACCAACTTTGTTGCTGAGAGTCAGGCCTGAGTCAGTGTCCTAAGGGGAACCTGGGTCCGAACAAGAGGACTCATGGACAGCAAGCTCCTGACACCTCATTTCTAGAAACTGGCTGGGATACAAGAAAGGACTCACCACCACCCTCGAAGCTGACCGCCCCCCCCCACCCCGTTTGCTAGACTTCTCAGGATTCCTCCCCAGGGAAACTTTTCCTAAGTGGCACATGGCCCACCCCAAGGTGACTAGACACTCTGGGGGCTCTACCACCAGCCAGAAGCATCTCACAACCTCCATCTCAGGTCAGGTCTATGGGTTTGGTGAACACAGAGAACCAGAGGGGTTCTCAGAGCTGGGAACACTGTTTGGGAGAAAGGCAGGAGGATCCCCTTACTTTTGGGGGGTCCTTAGGTGTCAAATGCCGCACATCCTTTATCTGACCTCATCCACTGTAATGTCTGTTTTCCTCACCACTGAATCCCCAGGGCCTAGCAGAATAGACACTCGGTAAATATTTAATTACAGTAATAGTGAAATAGCTACCATTTATTGAGTGCTTATTACATGCCAGGCACTTCTCAAAGGGCTTTGGGTCTCTTAACTCATGCAATATTTGCTGGATGAAAATCTGATAACTACTCTATGAGGCTAGACTCTTCCTAGTTTACAAATAGAGAAACTGAAAATGCAGAGGTAATAAATGGACGATGACCATGCTCTGAATTGAGAGAAAGGTGATGACCTGGGAAGCAAAAGGGGTGGGGGGGGCAGGATGTCCCAGTTTGAACAAATGCAATGGGGGTGCAAAGGCAGAAACAGAGTGGACTTTGAAGCAAGTGCTTTTGAGGGAGAAGGAGCAAAGGGGGGACAGTCAGTCGGTCGCCTCCTAGAGTAAGTGTTCTGGATGTGTCAAGACAGCCCAGGCCACTCCCCTAAGAAACACTGATATCATGTCCCCCAAAACCACACTCCCTGCCCATAGGAAGGGGTGGAAAGCAGCCTTGAATTTCATCACGGCCACCGTGGGGCCTGCAGAGGGGAGGGTTTTGACTGCTGCCCCAGTGATCATAAGCCCCCACTGCCATAAACACCACTGATCAGGTCCTCTCCGAGAAGTTCAGAGCCAGGGTGTGTGTGTGTGTGTTTGGTGGGGGTGGGGGCATGGCAGGCTGCTCCCCGGCACCACCTGGGATGAGTCACAGGTGACGCCCCAGCCCTGGAGCCTGGGCAGGCAGAAGCACACTGCCAACCCCAGCGGTGGTTCTGAGCACACTCGCCCACTTGGCCTCATTCCTAAGAAGAGAAGGCCGGGGTGGAATTGCTGAGGGGCTACCGGGCTGACCTGCCCTCCTGGGCAGGCCATTCCGCCAACCTGACTTCTCAAGTGGGCCAGGCACCCCCACAAGGCAAATCCTTGGAGGGGGGGAACAGCAGTGGCCCCTCGGCCCCTCTCTCACTCTTCCCACGGTGACACAAAGGACCAAGTCTGCCCTGGGTGCTCAGCCCCACCCAGCTGATCCACCCCAAGTCACCAGTGACTCACCTGATCACCTGATCACTTGCTTCTTATCTCCCCTGCTGCCTTGAAGCTCTTCCCCATTGCTCCCACTGTACACCTGGGGTGGAGCTTGGCACAGAGCCGGTGACAAACAGTTGCAGATGGGCCTTGAGTACAGCAGGGACCACAGCAACAGCCAGGCCTACGCCGACAGGCTTGGTGCTCCAAGGCCTCTGTAATCACTCGTGCCCCACACCCACCACAAGGGGGGCCTGCAGGAAGTCCTGTCCTGGACACAGTCCCCTTCACCAAGTATCCTAGTGATGCTCTGGGTTCTGACAAGTGCTGTAGCACTTTGCGAGGTCCCAGAAGAGAGCAGTTACTGCAGGAGAGCTTGAGCTGCTGTCTGCTGTCTGGAGGGCGGGGGTGGAGGGGTGCGTCTCAGGCCCTGTCCCCCTGCCTGTTGACCAGGGAGGCTATTTGCTAATCCCTGCTGTGTTTCCTGTAGACCTTCTACAGGGAGGAGGGGGAGCTCCTTGCCAGAGCCCCACGTGAGTCCCTTTTAGCCCTCTCAGCACAGGCTTCTCCATCCACAGCCAGTGAGGACCACGTGGCCACACAGTCTCTGATTGTTCCCAGCATACCCATACTCTCTCATCTCAGCCCCGTCCTCCGTCAGGCCTGCCCTCTCTGCCAGTTGCCTTCCTCCTATGATTTTTGCCTCAGGGCCCTATTCCTCCCTCTATCCAGCTTCTTTCTGGCCCTCCAAGCCTGGTGGGCTGGTTTGAGCCTGTTTAAATCTCAGGTTCACCCGCCTGGACAGGATATCAATTTGTTTCCAAGAAACCCATGGGCCGTACCTTATACCTATGGTGCCCAAGCCACTTGGGGACTCGTCTATTTCTAAACCACAGGGTCTTACTGGAGGGCATTGTGGCCTGAGTGCCCAAATCTGGCTCAGTCAAAACATCCTTACCCAGGAACTCCGCCGAGCCATCAGAAAGCTGGGGGAACAAGGATTTACTGTATAGCACAAGGAGCTATAGTCAATATCTCATAAAAACCTATAATGGGAAAAAGAGATTAAAAGCGTGTGTGACATTACTTTGCCAACAAAGGTCCGTCTAGTCAAGGCTATGGTTTTTCCCGTGGTCATGTATGGATGTGAGATTTGGACTGTGAAGAAAGCTGATCGCCGAAGAATTAATGCTTTTGAACTGTGGTGTTGGAGAAGACTCTTGAGAGTCCCTTGTACCGCAAGGAGATCCAACCAGTCCATTCTAAGGGAGATCGATCCTGGGTGTTCATTGGAAGGACTGATGCTAAAGCTGAAACTGCAATACTTTGGCTACCTCATGCGACAAGTTGACTCACTGGAAAAGACTCTGATGCTGGGAAAGGTTGGAGGTGGGAGGAGAAGGGGACGACTGAGAATGAGATGGCTGGATGGCATCACCGACTCTGTGGACATGAGTTTGAGTGAACTCCGGGAGTTGGTGATGGACAGGGAGGCCTGGCGTGCTGTGATTCATGGGGTTGCGGAGAGTCAGACACGACTGAGCGACTGAACTGAACTGTGTGTATATATATATCTCACTTTGCTGTACATTTGATCCTAATACAATATTTAAAGCAATTGTGTTTCAATCAAAAAAAGATTATTTTTTCTGTATAGCTTCTGTATAGCACAGGGAACTTTACTCAAAGTTGTGGCAGCCTGGATGGGAGGAGAGTTTGGGGGAGGACAGATACATATGACTGAGTCCCCTCTGCTGTCCACCTGAAACTATCACTAATAGTTAATTGTTAATTGGCTATATACCAATATGAAATTAAAAGTAAAAAAAAGAGAGATTACTTCGAAAAAAAAAAAGCTGAGGGAAGAGAAAGCACATTTTCAAAGCACCCACTCTGAGTCAAGTCTCCTGCTGTGCCCTTCCAAATTTAAGATCTCAGAATCCCCTGACTTTCATAAACATTTAATGAATACCTCCTCGGTGCCAGGCTGATCTTTTTCACAACATTCTCGCAAACTTTTATTTCCATTTGAGAGGTGAAGAGACTGAGGGTCAGAGAAGTTAAGGGACTTTCCAAGGGTTACACAGCTAGTGAATGACTCCAAAGTCTGTACTCATCTCATTCTGCCACATCCTATCCCAGTCATGGCCTTAAAAGACACACTCAAGGACAACAGGGGCTTCCCAGGTGGCGACAGTAGTAAAGAACCCACCGACTGATGCAGGAGACACAGGTTCAATTCCTGGGTCTGCAAGAGCCCCTGGAGTAGGAACTGGCAACCACTCCAATACTGGAAAATTGGAAAATCCAATTTTCCTTGCCTGGAAAATCCCAAGGACAGAGGAGCCTGGCAGGCTATAATCCATGGGGTCGCAAAGAGTTGGACGCAATGAGGATGCACACACACAAGGACATTAAGGCAGAAACTGCAACATTCTACCCACCGAAACAAGTGATGCAAACTCAAGTGCCTCTTGAAAGTCAAAGTTTTTCAGTCCTGTCTGACTCTTTGCGACCCTATGGACCATACAGTCCATGGGATTCTCCAGTGTGGAGCCTTTCCCTTCTCCAGGGGATCGTCCCAACCCAGGAATCGAACCCAGGTCTCCTGCATTGCAGGTGGATTCTTTGCCAGCTGAGCCACAAGGCAAGCCCAAGAATACTGGAGTGGGCAGCCTATCTCTTCTCCAGAGGATCTTCTAGACGCAGGAATTGAACCGAGGTCTCCTGCATTGCAGGTGGATTTGTTACCAACTGAGCTATGAGGGAAGCCCAAGTGCCTCTTGGACCCCAACAGACCATTTAGATGAGTGAAGTTGTCCAGGCATAAAACAAAAGGGATGAGTAGGGATGGTGGATAACTGGAGAAGTCACACTCATCCAAAGCGGGTAGGTGCTACTCAGTTTTAACCAAGTGTTGCCAATGTGGGACTTTAGGTCAATGTGGCCAGATCTTCTGATTTTTCAAGAAAAGTCTGGACAACTTAAATTTTAATGTGAAATCTGCAAAGGGTTTCCACATGCTGGCTATATCAAGCTGACAATTTGACCCCCTAGAAGATGCTCCATGAACTTTGGAAGGATTCCATTTCTATGAAACACCTGGTTTTGATTTTTTGCACTGCTTTGGGGCCCTCAAGATACCCCTGTATCTGGAGAGGGGAGGTTAGGGGCGAGGAGGTGTAAGTCACACGCATCCAAAAAGGCAAGACACACTTAAGGAAAGATGCATGGGGGGGAGTTCCATGGCTGTCCAGTGGGTAAGACTCCATGCTTCCAGGGCAGGGGGTGAGGGTTCGGTCCCTGGTCAGGGAACTAAGATGTGAAAAGCAGACAAACAGGGCTTACCTGGTGACGCAGTGGTAAAGAATGCATCTGCCAATGCAAGAGATACAGATTTCATCCCTGATGCAGGAAGATCCCACATGAAACAGAGCAGCTGGGCCCACGTGCTGCAACTATTGAGCCTGTGCTCTAGAGCCCGCGTGCTGCAACTACTGAAGACCTTGTGCCTAGAGCCTGTGCTCAGCAGCAAGAGAAACCACCGCAATGAGAAGCCCAAGCACCGCAAATAGAAGCTGGCCCCCACTGGACGCTACTAGAGAAAACCACATGCAGCCACAGGGACCCAGCAAGGCCATAAACAAAATAAATATTGTTTTCAGAAAAGACAAGACATAACAAAAAATTAAGAATAAAAAAAAAAAGAAAAGGCAAGACCCATGGTTATGTCACAGGGACCACTCGAAGGTCTGAGCCCAAGAGTTGCCAACAGACTCTAGGTAACTTAGGCAGAAAGGAGGTTGTTGGAACGATACCTGTAAGCTTAGAGAATTGGCGAGTGAGACAGGTCTGAAAATTGGCAGAAACCCTGCAGAGTGGAACTGGATGACTGAAACCACAGCTAAGGATTTTGCCACAAAGAGCCTGCTGCCTCCTAGGGACACTGGCGGTGACCCGGAGTCCAGACCACCTCTCCTCCCGTGGAGTCTTCTGCCTGTGTTTCAAGGGATTCCATCCAAATGATCCAGCCTGGTGACAGCAAGTATTTGATATTTTTGTTCCACACAAAATCTGATATCTGATCTACAATGTGGATCCTCCAAACTACAGGAATGCGAGTCGGGACTGGAAAGACACACAGACACACACACACACAAACATAGACAGTCCAATCCATGGTCTAAGCTGGAAGGGGTCTTGAAGAGATGGTTTAAGGATGGAGAAACTGAGGTACAGAGCAGACCAATAACTTGCTCAAGGTCACAGAGAGAGCCTGTGTTTAAGCGACACGTTGAACCCAGGACTCCTGACTCAGGTTTTCTAACTGAGCAGTAAAGCACATCAGGACTCATGAGTAAGGAGACAAATGCGAGGTGTGGCAGACAGGAAGCCCTCTTGATGGAGGAGAGTGGAGAGAGACTGAAGGACCTCTTCTTGAATTTTGGCCATGCCCCCTGTGGCGTGTGGGATCTTAGTTCCCTGACCAGGGATCGAACCCACGCCCCGTACAGTGGAAGTTCTCAGTCTTAACCACTGGATCGCCAAGAAGTCCAGGGGGGACCTCTTAAGATGGCTAAAACTGGGATAGGCCATAATAGAGAAATGTAAATAATAATATGACAACCATTGCTTTGTTGGGGGCTTCCCAGGTGGTGGTAGTGGTAAAGAACCCGCCTGTCAATGCAGGAAACGTAAGAGATGCGGGTTCGGTCCCTGGGTTGGGAAGATCCCCTGGAGGAGGGCATGGCACCCCACTCCAGTATTCTTGCCTGGAGAATCCCATGGACAGAGGAGCCTGATGGGCTACAGTCCATAGACTCGCAAAGGGTCAGACATGACTTCACATGCACTCACGCACGCATACAGAAACAGCAATGAGACCTCAGTCCCTGCTGTATCCCCAGCATCTACCGTGGGGTCTGGTACCCAGCAGGTCCTTCATCAATGTTTTTGGAGTAAATATGTTACAGGGTATGTGTTGACTAATATAATAAAATGTCTTTTAAAAAAATAAAAATACAGGGACTTCCCTGGTGGTCCAGAGGCTAAGACTCCAAGCTCCCAATGTAAGGAGTCCTGGTTTGATCCCTGATCAGGGAATTAGATCCCTCACGTTGCGACTAGAGATCCCACATGCCCCAATGAAGACTGAGGATCCTGCGTGCCACAACTAAGACCCAGCACAGCCAAATAAATAAATATTTTTTAAAAATGAAAACTGTTACTGGAAGTCACTGTGTACCACATTGTGGGTTGAACACTTTGTATGCTGAGAAATCTCCTTGAATCCTCACAAATCCTCGTGATGCAGATGGTGAAACTGGGGTTCAGAGAGCCTGTTCCCCATCCCAGGTCACAGCCAGGACACAACAGAAGCAGGATTTGAGCTCAGCAAAAACAAGAGCCTGGACTGATCCTGGAGGCCGGCTGGGGCAAGCCTGGGCTCAAGAAACCATGGAACAGAGGCGTGGTCCTGGAGCGGGGACACGCTCTCCTAATGCAGCGCTCTGTCGTTTAAGAGCTGAGGCTTGGCCAGGCGGGGCCTGGAATTTACCTAGAGACTCTGAAGCCACGCGGCGGAGGCGGTGGCGTGGGGACTCCAGCAGTTGTCAGCACAGCCCGAGGCTGGTCAGAGTACAACGTGCTGAGAAACGCTGAGAAGGCAGCTCAGGGCCTCATAGCCTCCCCTCCCCCAGTCCATCCTGAGCCCCCAGAGGCCCAGAGAGGGCAAACTATTTGCAGAAGGACACACAGCCAATAAGCCATTGAGTGTGTGTGTGCGTGTGTGTGTGCGCGCACGTGCGCGCACATGCTCAGTCGTGTCCGACTCTTTGGGAACCCATGGACTGTAGTCCACCAGGCTCCTCTGTCCATGGGATTCTCCAGGCAAGAATACTGGAGTGGGGTGCCATTTCCTACTGAAGGAGATCTTTCCTACCCAGGGATCAATCCACCACGTCTCTTGCATCTCCTGCCTTGGCAGGTGGGTTCTTTACCACCACGCCCCCTGGGAAGCCCAATAAGCCATCGATGGGAGGTCTCAAAGTCTGAGTCCCAGGGCTGTGTGGTCTCTCCACTGCCCTGAGCTGCTCACATTGGGAGCCGCGACTCTGCTACAGGCTTTACAGTCGCCGCTGCTTCTTTTCTCCTAATAATCGTTGGAAGGGAAGCAGGGACTTGGCAGGGACATCCCCTGCCCCGCTCTGTCCCCCTTAGTCAGCGATCTTCACAATACACCCCCAATTCGTCCACTGTCCTTTGTTGGGTCCTTCATTGGCTTTCTGCATCACGTCCACATTTCTTCTCCCGTCTGCCTCAAGGTTTTCCACTCTGCCTGTCACTCCACCCCCTCCCTGTTCACCAGCACTTCCTCAGGAAAGTCCCTTTCTCTGACTCCCGAAACCAGAACAGGTTCCACTTCTCTAGGCCTGAATAACTCCCTCCCTCCCCTTCCCCCTGCTTTTCCTCTACAGAGATGATAGAATTTTTAAAGTTATTTATTTATATAAATACATAAATTTATTTATTTGACTGCTTTTTATTTGATTAGCACAATGATTTGACTTACAAACATCACAAGATGGTGACCACAGTAAGTTCAGTGAACACTCATCATCCATCAACACTGTTGTTGTTCAGTCGCTGTCGTGACTCTTTGCGACCCCATGGCCTGTAGCCCCTTAGGCTTCCCTGTCCATGGGATTTCCCAGGCAAGAATACTGGATTGGGTAGTTGTTCCCTTCTCCAGGGGATCTTCCCAACACAGGGATTGAACCCGGGTCTCCTGCACTGCAGGTGGATTCTTTACTGTCTGAACTGCCAGAGAAGCCCAATCTCTACCATTACCTATTTTATATGCTTGTCTCACTGTTGCTTTATTTCACCTGCCTGGCGCCTAAAGTTCTCTGAATTTTCAGCTTCTGGTCTAAACAGAGAATTCATTCAGATGGTACCTGAAATGCTGCATTAATAATCCCAGTCACTGCTTTTTATTGAGCCAGGCACCAAGCTGTCTGCGTAATATATGTAAACTGAATATACCCAGGGCTTCTGGTGGCCTTGTCGCTGCATGGTGACTTATTTATCAGGAAAAATGAAAGTAATTAAGACCCTTTCCCAGTCTCTCAAAAGAATGCAAATGGGTGAGTACATTTTTAACAAAGGCTCTGTTGCAGTGTAATTGACATATAATAAACTGCACATGTTTAAAGTGTATAATTTGACAAGTTTTGACAGAATCTATGACCACAATCAAGATAATGAATATACCTGTAACCTCCAAGGGTTTCCTCCTGCATTTTGTAATCCTTTAATCCTGCCTCTCCCGCCCTCCCTCCGTACCCAGTAACCACTAGATTGCCTTCTGTCACTGCAGATGACTCTGTATTTTCTGGACTTTTATCTAAGTGAAATCACACAGTAATTCTCATTTTCGCCTGTCTTCTTTCACTCCGTGTAATTATTTTGAGCTTTACTCACGTAGTTGTATGTATAATTAGCTCCTTTCCCTTTGTTGCCAAGTCTTGTTCAATGGTATGGATGGAACATTCTTTGTTTATCCATTCACAGGTTGATGGTCACTGGGTTGCTTCCAACTGGGCTTCCCTGGTGGCTCAGACAGTAACAAATCTGCCCGCAATGCGGGGAGACCCGAGCTCGATCTCTGGGTTGGGAAGATAAAGGAATGGCTACCTACTCCGGTATTCTTGCCTGGAGAATTCCATGGCTCGAAAGGCCTGGCGGGTTCCAGTCCATGAGGTCGCAGAGTCAGACAGGACTGAGGGAAAACACTTTCACAAATAAAGCTGCTAGGAACATTAGTGGAACAAGTTTGCTTCTGGACATATTTTCATGTCTTAAGGGTGGATACCTAAATGTGAAACAGCTAGATCAGATGGTATTATATATTCAGCTTTTTAAGAAACTGCAAACTGGGAATTCCCTGGCAATCCAGTGGTTAGTACTCTAGTGTTCCCTGAAGTGTAGGGAACACAGATTTGATCTCTGGCTGGGAAACTAAGATCCTGCATGCCCTGTGGCCAAAAAACAAAAACAAAAAGCTCCCACAAAAAAACAGAACTACAAACTACAAAGTATTGGCATCACTTTACATTTCTTGTGTGTGTGTGTGTGTGTGTGTGTGCGTGTGCATGTGTGTGTGTTTTGCAGGACTGAACCTGTGCCCCGGCAGTGGAAGCATGAAGTCCTAACCACTGAACCACCAGGAAATCCTCCCACTTGACGTTTCTAACAGCAGGGCATGAGAGTTCCATTTGCTCCACACGCTCACCAGCACAGTCTTTTTTGTTGTAGCCATTCTAATAGGTGTGGATTTGGATTTGGAGGGAGCTCATTTTCAATGCAGAGTATGACTTCTTCAAAACACTCCTGCTTCCCTTACAGAGAGCTCTCTCTAGAGAAGGCAGTCCCTTAGACACACTCTCAGATCTCAAAACTGCCCAACCCCTTCTCTCCCAAGATAGAACCCAGGACTAGGGTCCTGCATAATAAAGGCAAGGTATCATGGAGCGGAGTTGGCAAGAATCCTCTCCGCTTAGGTGGGGAGGGAAAAGGATGAATAAGCACACCTCGATAAACAGTAAATTAGCTCATCTAATCCTCATGTTAACCCTAAGAGATGATAAACATCCTTAACCAAATTGTAGAGATGAGGAAACAGGCTCAGTGAGAAAATGACCTGCCCAAGGTCACATGGCCACATCCTGGATTTGCAGCCAGGTGCACCCGATTCTAAAGCTTGTGTTAGCTCTCCTCTCCTGCAGAATTCTCCTCTCTGGAAGCCACACTCTTAGAAGGCCTCCACTAGGCTCCAGCGGTGACACTGGGCAAGAAGACATCTGAAATGTGTCAGCTGAGGAGCGGACAAAGGAATTAGGGCCATTTAGCCAGGAAGAGAGAACTCTCAGCAATGACACAAAATAGTCTTCAGACATTTGAAGAATTGTACTTGACCCAGCACATATCATCTTTAACATTCCCCCAAATCCCATGGACAGAGGAGCCTTGCAGGCTACAAGCCATGGGGTCACAAAGAGTCTGTCTGCCTTTTGCCTGTGGAAAACTTTAGTCAATAAATAAGCTTAATCAGAGAAATGAGAAATGCAGAAACAAAGGAAACCAGTCAGAGGAGACCAAATAATGTAGTGATTAAGGGTAGTCAAAGACCTTTGGTTCTTTCTCAAGGGCTACCAATAATATTCTGAGCCACATCCTGTGAGCTGTCTTATAGATACTAAAACACCAGGGTGAAGAAGTTAACTCCACGATGACCAGACTGTACCCAGGACATAAACCGCCACAATTCCAAGAACTGGCCTTGAAGAAATGTGAACAAGTGGACCCCGGAACTGAAGATGAACTGCTCTTAAAACAACCAAGATGACACTGGTCAGACCACTGATGACCAATTTGAAGATGATTGTCAGAGCTGACTGTGCTCTTTCTGCATGTAGACACCTCCTTCTGTCTATAAAGGCTCTTGCTCCACTGGTTGCCAGTGGGGGTGGAGTCGGCCTTTGTCCCCAGTTGTTGGCATCTGAAATCAAGCAAATTTTCCTTTCCACCAACCTGGCCTGTTTATTGACTTTTGAGAGACGAGCAGCTGGACCCTTCCTCTTTCCGTAACATCTAGATGACGAAAATATTTTCACTATTAATCATCATCGTCATCATTTTCTGGATTCATTCTTTCATTTTAAAACTGCCAACAATTAGGAAGTAGGAATGCATTTCAATTTTAAAGGTGTTATTGACATTCAGTAAACTATTTCATGCGTGAACTACAATTAACACTGACTAAACGAAAGTATTCCACCTTGTCATTTACCTGCTGTTTCACTATTTTAAATTTTAAACACAAATTAAAAACTCCAAGTGGCCATATAGATCGACAGAAATGAAGTAGGCGAGGTTCTGTTTCTTCATATTGGCAATCACTCTACTATTCTTTTTTTAATCTACTGTTTAAATGAGGGAGATATAGTACCAAAGGGGCTGGAAGTGATAAACCATGCCCTGTAATTTCGTATTATTATAAACTTTCTTTTGAAACCAAGGTGACTGAGACCAGCTGAGTCAGGGATCAGCTGTTTAACTGAGAATTCTCTGAATTAGCTCCCTACATGCAGGGCTTCCCTGGTAGCTTAGTGGTAAAGAACCCACCTACCAATGCAGGAGACAAAGGAGACATGGGTTCAGTCCCTGAGTTGGGAAGGTCCCCTAGAGAGGCATATGGCAACCTACTCCAGTTTTCTTGCCTGGAGAACCCCATGGACAGAGGACCCTGGCAGGCTACAGTTCATGGGGTCACAGAGAGTCGGACACAGTTGAAGTGATTTAGCACAGGGACTACAATGTCTGTTAGAAGAGCAGTTATTTAAAAGTGCTTGCTTTTAATTTATACTATTTGTGTCATATTTTAACTTTTATTTTGTCTTTTTTTTTTTGCCATGCCACGGGGCTTGTGGAATCTTAGTTCCCCAACCAGAGATAGAACCCAGGCCCTTGGCAGTGACAGCGGAGAGTCCTAACCACTGGCCACTAGAGAATTCCCTATATTATCATTTCTATTATTAAAATTCAACAGTTAACTACAGAGATTGTTTAGAACCCAAAACCAACTCAGGGGAGAGAATCTTGCCTCTGACCTTATATAGAATTGCTATTACATTTTTTTCTTTTATTTTTCCCCAGTATTTTTGAGAAATAATTAGAATTGCTATTGCATTTTGATCATTAAAAATTGCCATTGCACTTTCACAATGAAGGACTTTTAACCTGCTTTTTTACAGTTTTAAAGTGTCTACACCAAACGCACCCCTTTGTTGCCCACGACTCCCACTGCCACCGCCACTGGTACATCACGTGGACACGAAGCTGGAAGAGACGCGTGTGGAATAAGCGGCTGTGTGTGTGTAGCCTTGCAGCAGCGACTTCTCTGAACCTCGATTTCCTCGTCACTAAAAACTGAGAATTTAATAATATCCCTTCTTGAGGAAAGCTGTGAGGTCAAATGACATAATGCGCGTGTAGGTTTTCTTCTCCTGTCCGTTGGACTTAGCCTTTTCCTCTGGGGGTCGGGGGCTGGTCCTAAGAGGAGACTTTAGTCTCGCTGTCTCCTTACTACAGATGCAGACTCCTGAGTCCACACTGCCCCTGGCATCTCGCTGTCCACAGCAGGTGCTGCGATGCCCACTGAAGAGGGTATTCTTCCCCTCCCCCACCCTCAAACGGCCCCTCTATCTTCCTCCAAAGTCATCCCCACGCCTAGACCTTGAGAGCAGTTCCAGAAGACCTTTACCTAAGGCAGGGGTTCCTGGATCAGAATCCCCGGAGAGCTCATGAAAATCCAGCCCGCTAGGTCCCCCCCGTAGGGTTTGCGATTGGGCAGGTTCTCAGGCGATGTGCATGTTGCTGGTCTTGGGACCACACTAAGAACAGCTGACCCGACTTTGTCACATAATTCCATCTCCCTTTGCTAGCGATGGGTTCAGAGTCTGGCCTGAACAGGTGGACCAATGAGATGCAAGGAGGGGCGTGGTCTGAGCTAAGGGGTGTGAGCAGCCCCTCCCTCTCCTCCCCCAACCCTCTGCGAAACCAAGGTGCCTCAGTGAGTAGCGGCAGCCACTTTGTGACCATCTGGGCAGTTGACCTTCAGGGAAGCTGATGCTGTGGACTGCTGAGAGGGAAGATGAAGAGAATCTGGGATCCTAATGATATCAAACCCTCTCAGCTTTGGGATGATGGTGATGATGACTGGAATCTGGGAACATCACTTAAACGTTCTGAAATCTACTTACTCTTGACCCAAGACTTCCACGTGTTAGGGCTGTCAGTATGTACGCTTAGGCTGTGGCTCAGCAGTAAAGAGTCCGCCTGCCAATGCAGGAGCCACAGGAGACACGGGGTCCATCCTTGGGTCGGGAAGATCCCTTGGAGGAGGGCATGGCAATCCAGTATTCTTGCTTGGGGAAACCCATGGACAGAGGAGCCTGGCGGGGTACAGTCCGTGGGATCGCAGAGCCGGACACGTCTGAAGCGACCTAGCAGGCACACCTGCACGCTTAATCGTAACTCAGGGCTTCCTATCTGTCTTGTATGGGGGTGGTGGGATTTCTATCCAGGCAAAACAGTTTGGGGGAAGCCTTCCGGCCTTAGCTCAGACCATGGCCCTCCTTGCATCTCATTGGTCCACCTGTTCAGGCCAGACTACCTAGCAAAGCGAGAAGGAATTATGTGACAAAATTGGGTCAGCTGTTCTTTGGTCTATACTGGTGACCCTCACGTGCCCTTTGACTAGTTCTGCGGAACCCCTGAACACTGGCAGCATCTCTGTCTCTGTGCCAAGTGTTGGCTCAGGGGTCTTTGTTCAGACTGGCTGCTTGTAGTTCAGATGCAGCCTCCCCAGGTGCTTGGGAAACCCAAGCCTGTCTCCATTCCCGGGGCATCTCCCACTGCTTCAGCCTCTAGCCTTGCAGCAGTTCTTCCGACCGCTTCCCTCTCCTCCCATTCCAATCCCCTGTGTCCTAGTCTTCAGAGCCCGTGTCATCCTCTCTTCTCTGTGGGTGGGCAAGACCCCGGGGCTGTGCGAAATGGCAGCCTTGCGATGCTCCCTTTCTCTCTGAACCGCCTACTTCTGTCTCCAACCTTTTCACAACTCATGAAACATCACCCTTCTCTGTAAAAATGTCAAAGTCCCTGGCGAAGCCCCTTTTTGTAAATTGCTAAGTACACAGTTCGCGGAGTCTGCTGACTGTTAAAAGTCTTTCTTCTCCGAGTTTCTGCTGACTCGCAGAGGGGGCACAGAGGGACTTTGGTCCTGATCGTTTGTTGACTCCTCTGGGGGCAAGAGTGGGGAGGATAGGGTTGGCTGGAACAGCGGGGGGTTCCACTGTCGGGTAGTGGCTGCTTTTCTCTCAGTGTATTTAAAATCAAACATGTCTCAAACCACAAAGATTAATTTCCTTTTGAAAACATCCCACCCCCTTACCTTCTGCGCGGGACACTCATGTTTCCTCCTGGTTACAGATTTTGATTTGATTTCAGTAATCCTGACCTTATTATGCTAAGGGAACATCACCCCCTCCCTCCCTGCTGGATTACATTACAGAGACTGTCCACATCAATGGCTCACAGTGAACGGGCTGAGTCTAAAAGGCTTCTCCGTGTGTGTCTGTGTGTGTTTTCCTGGCTACCAGAGGGCAACCTTGTTTAACCAGACCACACTTACTAAATGCTCGGCACTGTGTTTGCTGCACAGTAAGTGCTCAATAAATGCAGATGCTATGGTTATCCTCTGTAGCTAGATACATACCTAATACACATTCTCATTTTTTTTCTTTAGTAATAGAATCCTGGTCTCATTGCCTACAATAAAGATACTTTTCAGCCTCTTTCACACCAAGGTGTGGTCTTGTAATTTTGTGTTTTGTTCAGTGAATCATAAGTAGTACTGCAGGAGACCCACACCACTCACTTGGCTGTGGAAACTTAGTTCCCCGACCAGGGATTGAACCTGGGCTACAGAAGTGAAAGCTGCTAAACACTGGACCACCAGGGAATTCCCTGCATGAGACTTTTAGAAGTCTCAACCTTTAATTTAAGTAAAGGTTATTTTTAACCTTAATTAATTCAATTAATTAATTAATTCTTTAATTCAATTCTAAAACTAACCACCCAGGGTCCATGCAGACCCAACAGGTTAGGGGTTTTATATCACAAGATAGCCCCCACCGCAGACACCAGTCACAAATATTGGATTCATAAGTATTGGGGCATCCATGGTTCTACTCGACTTGGCTACAAAATCAGGGGCTTCCGTGACCTCCTCCTCAGATTGGATGACCTGCTATAACAGCTCACAGAGCTCAGAGAAACACTTTACATACTACTGTGAGTGTTTGTACAGGCTCAGCCGTGTCCGACTCTTTGTGACCCCATGGACTGTAGCCCTCCGGGCTCCTCGGTCCATGGGATTTCCCAGGCAAGAATACTGGAGTGGGTTGGCATTTCCTCCTCCAGGGGATCTTCCCAGGGGTCAAACCCACATCTCTTGCATCACCTGCATTGGCAGGAGATCTTTTACCTCTAGCACCACCTTGCCAGTTTATTGTTACTGTTTTGGCTGCACCACGAGACATGGGGGATCTTAGTTCCCTGATCACGGATCCAACCTTCTCCCTCTGCAGTGGAAGCACACAGAGTCTTAACCACTGGACCGCCAAGAAAGTCCCAATTACTGACTTATTATAAAGGATATTTGGGCTTCCCAAGAGGCGCTAGTGGAAAAAAATGCACCTGATTATGTAGGAGACACAAGAGACAGGGGTTCGATCCCTGAGTCAGGAAGATCCCCTGGAGTAGGAATTGGCAACCCACTCCAGTATTCTTGCATGGAAAATTCCATGGATAGAAGAGCCCGGTGGGTTACAGCCCATGGAGCTGCAAAGAATCCGACACGACTAAGCATACATAGCACGCATAAGGGATATTATAAAGGACACAAGTGTCCCACCCTCCAGGCTCATGAAAATATCCCCAAGCACAAACAAAGTCAACCCTTTCATTTAGGATTTTCATGGAGATTTCCTTATATAAGCATGACTGAGTCACCCATTCAGGTGATTACCTCAATCTCTAATCCCACCCCCAGAGGTCAGGGGTGGGGATGGGGCTGAAATGTTTAACCCTCTAACCATGCCTGGGTCTTTCCAGTCCAGATGAAGACCTTCCACCCCCACCCCCCACCCCGGAAGTTCCCAGTCATCAATCTTCTCCTTTACATACAGAAAGACACTCGGTCACTTTGGAGGTACAAAGGTCTCAGAAGCTCTACTTCAGGAAGGGGACTAAGATCAAACAGTGTAACAAAAGACGTTCCGATCACCCCATCACTCAGTTTTACAAGGGTTTACAAGCTCTGTGCCAGGAATCTGGGATGGAGACCAAACATACACCTCCAGATCTCCATAACCATGCCTATAGTTCGGGGGTCTCGTCTGCTCCGCACAGGTGGTCTCTGAATGCCTCCACCCTGCTCTGGGCCTCTTGGAGCCTCCCGCATCTCTGCCTGGGGGCTGATTTCATCAAGTGGAGCGGCCAGCAGGAGACCAGAGGGCAGAGACTTCCTTGGTAGTCCACTGGCCGAGACTCCCAGCTCCTAATGCAGGGGGCTTGGGGTCGAGCCCTGGTCAGAGATCCCTCGTGCAGCAACTAAAACACCTGCAAGCCACAGCTAATAACTGGCACACCCAAATAAATAAATATTAAAAAAAAAAAAAGGCTAGAGGGCAGGACTGGAGCGAGGCAGAGGTGGAGGTATTTATTGCCCCTCCCCGCCTCCGGGCTTTGAGTCACCGGTCCTCCCAGGACAGCCCTTCCCATGGCACTGGTAGCCATTCCTAGCCCCACCCCCACCCAGCCAGGCCCAGGCCTGCCAACAGCTCCCCCCTGTTACCTGCCCCAGCCCCACCCCCAGACACGCCATCCCTAGGTCTGCCTACATCTGCTCCCACTTTGGTAAAGATCCCGGGCAGGAAAGCCTGTTTGCATCATCTCACTGGATCAGGAAGATCCCTTGGAGGAGGGCATGGCAACCCGCTCCAGTATTCTTGCCTGGAGAATCCCATGGACAGAGGAGCCTGGCAGGCTCCTCTGCCCATGGGGGGGTTGCAAAGAGTGGGTGGGACACAACTGAAGTGACTGAGCACGCACGCACGCACTTGAGAAAGTGCCAGCTGTGTCCTGCCAGGACCCTGACCACCGCATTCTAGGTGTCAAACTGGAAGCTGCACAAAACCAAAATCTTCATCCCACGCTGTCCTCCGGACTCTGGGTTCCCCTCCCCCAGAAAACAGTGTTCCCAGGCTCCATTGCCTCTCTCCATCCAGAAATGTGACTGCCAGGTTTCTGTTGGCTTGTTCGGGATTATCACTAACTTGTGAGTCAAGCCAGGCCCGTGAGTGGACGTGACCCCAACGCCATGTTGGGAGGACACTGGTTCAGTGTGATTTCCCTCTTGTCCCTTTGCGTCCTCACAAAGACCTTGCTTCCAGTGGGCGGAGTCCAGAAACCACAGCTTTCTGGAATTAACCAGGTCTTATGTTGAGATAGCTGGAGAAGGCAATGGCAAGCCACTCCAGTACTCTTGCCTAGAAAATCGCATGGACAGAGGAGCCTGGTGGGCTGCAGTCCATGGGGTCGCTACTAGTTGGACACAACTGAGCATCTTCACTTTCACTTTCATGCATTGGAGAAGGAAATGGCAACCCACTCCAGTGTTCTTGCCTGGAGAATCCCAGGGACAGCGGAGCCTGGCCGGCTGCCGTCTATGGGGTCGCACAGAGTTGGACACGACTGAAGCGACTTAGCAGCAGCAGCAGCAGCATGTTGAGATTGCAGCTAACTAATTAGTCCAAGGTAGGTGGGCCAACAGCATCCAGCTTTAGCAAGACCCTAAGCCCTTCCTGGTAATTCAGGTGTCTAAGAGTCAATCTGGGAAAACTCGTTAGGACGAGGAATCCTGGCTAGCAGCCTGCATTTGGCCCCTCAACTCATTTTGGACTCCCCCACCTGAGTGGCCTACTTTTCCCCAAAGAAACCAAGGGCAACTTTTTTTTTTTGGCTACCCCGGGTCTTGCAGGATTTCAGTTGTGACAGGTGTATGTGGGATTTAGCTCCCTGACCAGGGACCGAACCTGGGTCCCTGCACTGGAAGCCCAGAATCAACCACTACACCACCAGAGAAGTCCCAATTATTAGGATTCCTTAAAGATGTTGTTGAGGGCTTCCCTGGTGGCTCAGAGGTTAAAGCGTCTGCCTCCAATGCGGGAGACCCGGGTTCGATCCCTGGGTCGGGAAGATCCCCTGGAGAAGGAAACGGTAACCCACTCCAGTATTCTTGCCTGGAGAATCCCATGGACCGAGAAGACTGGTAGGCTACAGTCCAAGGGGTCGCATAGAGTCGGACACGACTGAGCAACGGAACGGAAAGATGTTGTAGTTTTGTTCCCATGGGGTCAGTTCCTCCTGGGGCTTGGAGCCACATTTCTTGAATTCAAATCCCAGTTCTGCCACTTCCTAGTTGGGAAACAGTGGGCCAGCTGCTTAACCTCTTTGACTTAGTTTTCTTATCTGTGAAATAGGGAGAGAAACAGAACTTACCTCATAGGGTTGTTTCGAGGGTTAAAGGAGCAAATAAGGGGCTTCCCTCGCTGTCCAGTGGTTAAGACTCTGTGACACCGAGGCAAGGGGCACGGGTTCTGTCTCTGGTGGTGGAACTGTTGCTGTTCAGTCGCTCAGTCATGCCTGACTCTTTGTGGCCCCATGGACTGCAGCATGCCAGGCTTCCCTGTCCTTCACCATCTCCTGGAGTTTGCTCACACTTAAGTCTGTTGAGTCGATGATGCCATCCAACTATCTCATCCTCTATCACCCCCTTCTCCTCTTGCCCTCAGTCGTTCCCAGCATCAGGGTCTTTTCCAGTGAGCTGGCTCTTTGCATTAAGTGGCTGAATATTGGAGCTTCAGCTTCAGCATCAGTCCTTCCAATGAATATTCAGGCTTGATTTCCCATGTATCAACCAGGGTTGATTGACTGGTTTGATTTCCTGGCTGTTTAAGGGACTCTCCAGATCCCACATACTGCATGGCAAAAACAAAAAGGAGAAGACAAATGTGCATCGTTTGAACGTAAAGCAGGGCTTGGCTGGCAGTAGGTCCTCAAAAACTAGCTAATTTTAGAAGGATGACAACTGACATTTAACCAAATGCCTGCTTGCTGTATAAATACAACTGCTGTTCATCTCACTGAATCCTCATAGCAGTCTCTCAGGCCCACATCGTCCCTACTTTACAAATGAGGAAACAAGTTTAAAGATTATGGGAACGTTCAGATCAACAGTTAGTACAAGGCAAAGCTTGTAATAGCCCTCATAGCCAAGAAAAGAGTACGAAATGCAGTACTTGGATGCAGTCTCAAAAACAACAGAATGAATTCTGTTTGTTTCCAAGGCAAACCACTCAATATCACAGTAATCCAAGTCTATGCCCCAAGCATTAATGCCGAAGAAGCTGAAGTTGAACGGTTCTATGAAGACCTACAAGACCTTCTACAGATAACACCAAAAAAAGATGTCCTTTTCATCATAGGGGACTGGAATGTAAAAGCAGGAAGTCAAGAGATACCTGGAATAACAGGCAAGTTTGGCCTTGGGTACAAAATGAAGCAGGGCAAAGGCTAACAGAGTTTTGCCAACAGAACGCACTGGCCATAACAAACACCCTCTTCTAAAAACACAAGAGACGACTCTACATATGGACATCACCAGATGGTCAATACTGAAATCAGACTGATTGTATTTTTTGCAGCCAAGGATGGAGAAGCTCTATACAGTCAGCAAAAACAAGACCAGGAGCTAACTGTGGCTCAAATCATGAACTCCTTATTGCAGAATTCAGACTTAAATTGAAAAAAGTAGGGAAAACCACTAGACCATTCAGGTATGACCTAAATAAAATCCCTTATGATTATATAGTAGAAGTGACAAATAAATTCAAGGGATTAGATCTGATAGACAGAGTGCCTGAAGAACTATGGATGGAGGTTCATGACATTGTACAGAAGGCAGTGATTAAAACCATCCCAGGTATAAGAAATGCAAAATGGTTGTCTGAGGAGGCCTTACAAATAGCTGAGAAAAGAAGAGAAGCTAAAGGCAAAGGAGAAAATGAGAGATATCCATCTGAATTCAGAGTTCCGAAAAATAGCAAGGAGAGATAAGAAAGCCTTCCTCAGTGATCAGTGCAAAGAAATAGAGGAAAATAAAATGGGAAAGACTAGTGATCTCTTCAAGAAAATTAGAGATACCAAGGGAACATTTCATGCAAAGATGGGCACAATAAAGGACAGAAATGATATGGACCTAACAGAAGCAGAAGCTATTAAGAAGAGGTGGCAAGAATACACAAAAAACTATACAAAAAAGATCTTAATGACCCAGATAACCATGAAGGTGTGATCACTCACCTAGAGCCAGACATCCTGGAGTGCAAAGTCAAGAGGGCCTTAGGAAGCATCCCTAGGAACAAAGCTAGTGGAGGTGATGGAATTCCAGCTGAGCTATTGCAAATCCTAAAAGATGATGCTGTGAAAGTGTTGCACTCAATATGCCAGCAAATTTGGAAAATTCAGCAGTGACCACAGGACTGGAAAAGATCAGTTTTCATTTCAATCCCCAAAAGGGCAATGCCAAAAAATGTTCAATCTACTGCACAATTGCACTTATCCCACATGCTAGCAAAGTAATGCTCAAAATTCTCCAAGCTAGGCTTCAACAATACGTGAACCAAGAACTTCCAGATATTCAAGCTGGATTTAGAAAAGGTAGAGGTACCAGAGATCAAATTGCCAACATCAGCTGGATCATAGAAAAAGCAAGAGAATTCCAGAAAAACATCTACCTCTGCTTCATTGAGTATTCTAAAGCCTTTGACTGTGTGGATCACAACAAACTGTGGAAAATTCTTAAAGAGATGAGAATAACAGACCACCTTACCTGCCTCCTGAGAAATCTGTATGCAGGTTAAGAAGCAACAGTTAAAACTGGACATGGAACAATGGACTAGTTCCAAACTGGGAAAGGAGTATATCAAGGCTGTATATTGTCACCCTGCTTATTTAACTTATGTACAGAGTACATTATGTGAAATGCCGGCTTGGATGAAGCACAAGCTGGAATCAAGATTGCCAGGAGAAATATCAATAACCTCAGATATGCAGATGACACCACCCTAATGGCAGAAAGCGAAGAGGAACTAAAGAGCCCTTGATGAAAGTGAAAAGGGAGCATGAAAAGGCTGGCTTAAAGCTCAACATTCTAAAAACAAAGATCATGGCATCCAGTTCCATCACTTCATGGCAAATAGATAGGGAAACAATGGAAACAGACACAGACTTTCTTTCTTGGGCTCCAAAATCACTGCAGAGGGTGAGTACAACCATGAAATTAAAAGTTGCTTGCCCCTTGGAAGAAAAGCTATGACAAACTTAGATGGCGTATTAAAAAGCAGAGCCATTACTTTACCAACAAAGTCCCTATAGTCAAAGCTATGGTTTTTCCATGAATGGATGTGAGAGTTGGATCATAAAGAAAGCTGAACTGCAGAAGAATTGATGCTTTTGTACTATGGTGTTGAAGAAGACTTTGAGAGTCCCTTGGTCTGCAAGGAGATCCAACCAGTCAATCCTAAAGGAAATCAGTCTTGAATATTCATTGGAAGGACTGATGCTGAAGCTGAAGTTCCAATACTTTGGCCACCTAATGCTAAGAACTGACTCATGGAAAAGACCCTGATGCTGGGAAAGATTGAAGGTGGGAGCAGAAGGGGATGACAGAGAATGAGATGGTTGGATGGCATCACTGACTGACGGATATGAGTTTGAGCAAGCTCTGGGAGCTGGTGATGAACAAGGAAGCCTGGCGGGCTTCAGTCCACAGGGTCACAATAAGTTGGACACGACTAAGCAACTGAACTGAACTGAAAGCTTGTAATAACCTGGCCACTGGGCAACTCCATCACGTAGCCCTGGGGCTGAAGTGTGACAACCTGGCTAAAGAATTTGTTTCCTCGTTTTGATTCACACCACTGCAGGTCTCTCTGGGCTCTTTGTTTGTCGGAATCACGGTTAGTTACCTTGTAAACACCTGGAGGGCTATATGAAGAAAATAAAAGTGGATCAGTCCTGTCCCACTCTTTGCAGAATTATCCAGGCCAGAATACTGGAGTGGGTAGCCAGTCCTTTCTCCAGGGGATCTTCCCAACCCAGGGACTGAACCCAGGTCTCCCTCATTGCAGGCGGGTTCTTTACCGTCTGAGCCATCAGGGAAGCAGAAGAATACTGGAGTGGGTAGCCTATCCCTTCTCCGGCGGATCTTGCCGATCCAGGAATCAAACCGGGGTGTCCAGCATTGCAGGCAATTCTTTACCGGCTGAACTAGGGCTGTGGGACAGTTTATGCACTTGCTTGATCCAGAGAAAATTTCCGGAGGTGTTTGTTCAAAGGAGGGATTCCCTGTCAGTCGTGCTAGCAAGTCTGATTCAGGAACAATGCGAGCGGGGCCTTGGATTTCGAGGTCTTTTTTTTTGCCCCCATGACCCGGACTTCTAAAAGACAAGACAGGGTTGGAAACTTCTGCTGTGTGGAATTAGAGCGCCCTCTGCTGTCGATGAAGAGGATGACAGTAAAACGGACAGGCATTGCGGGATTGTTGGGCCCTTTTCTCTGGCAGGTGTTTTTCCTGCCTCGATTTTTGTTCTACCCTTCAGGGTCACTATGTGCCCAGATCAGAGCTGGACAGGGGCAAAGGCGGGTAAAATGAAGGTCAAGGTTCTCCTTGTTCTTGCAGAATTTACAACCTAATTGAACTGATAAAACATCTTCAGGAAATATATGAGCAGCTCATTCAGAAGCAGTGGATGGGGCTCCATCCGGCAAGTATTTCTTGAGCACGCGCTGTGTTTGGAGCTTCACGAATGTAGTTATCAGTACTTGGGAGCCCTGGGCGCCCAGGAATAGACATACCATTGTTCTTATAGCTGTAGCTTATAGCTTGGTGGGGGTCCAGGGACAGACACCCTGGTCAGGGGGGAACGAACTCTGAGCATCACGTGAACCTGGAGTGGGGTTTGGAGAGGAGGTACCTTCCAAATAAAAGTGACTTTATTGTTTTTCTATTTTATATCTATGAAACTAAATATCCATGCCAAACTATTCGGATAACACAGAAGAGGATAAGCAAGAAAGTAAAAATCACCTGAAATCTAACCACCTAGCAATATTTGCAAATGTACCTTTGGAGTCCATCTTTCCACATGACTCACTGTGGTTTAGAGAGCTCCCTGTAGCTCAAACAGTAAAGAATCTGCCTGCGATGCAGGAGACCAGGGTTTGATCCCTGGGTTGGGAAGTTCCTCTGGAGAAGGGAATGGTATCCACTCCAGTATTCTTGCCTGGAGAATTCCATGAACAGAGAAGCCTGGTGGGCTACAGTCCATGGGTTTGCAGAGTCGGACACGACTGAGCAACACGCACACACGCACTGTGGTTTATACTGACCCTCGTATGTATACCCAGTTGCTTTATTATACATGCAGAGTTTTATTCAGGCTTCTCTTCTTGTTTTATTAAGATCTTTATTGATATATAATTCATATATATAACTCATCCACTTAAAATGTCAGTTCAGGGACTTCCCAGGCCATCCAGTGTTTAAGACTCCATGCTTCCAATGCAAGGGGCATGGGTTTGATCCCTGGTCGGGGAACTGAGATCCCCCAGGTCCTACAGCCAAACAAATAAAGTCAGTTTAATGGTTTTAGTATATAACCAGAGTTCTGCAACCATCATCATAATCTAATTTTTTCCCAATTTTTAAAATTGAGATTTAGTTGACATAGCATCGTGTTAGTTCAAGGTGCAACGTGACGACTTGATTTATGTCCGTATATATTGTGACATGACTATCACAGTAAGTTTAGCGAACATCTATTACTTTATATAGTTACAAATTCTTCTTGCTTTCTTTCGACGTTTATTTCTCTTTCTTTCCTCCCACTACTGCTTTTGGTGTTCTTTATGCATACTTCTGTGTCAAAGACGTTGACAGCTTGGATTATATCCTTTCTCATCTTTCCCAAACACACATATACAACCCCATTTATTGTTGATTTGCAGAGAAACATGATTCGGTTTTCTACCCTCTGATGCAAGGAGCAGGCACACTTTGGGCTTCGCCCCAGATCTACGAAATCAAACCGTTTGAGTGTGGAGTCAGGAATCTGAGCTTCTAACCCCCAATCCCAGGCTTTCTGTGGCTGCTGGTTCTGCTCCCTTGAGTTAGGGAAGGCTGGCTAGTGAAGGCTCGTGTTGCTGTGGGCAGCAGAAGGAGTCAGGAGACTCGGGAGGATCCTGAAGACAGGTTCACAGGTGAGGGTCTCCAGGGAAACAGTGTGTGCGAAAGCCAGGGATGGGAGACAGTTTCAGGTATGCTGTGGAGAGGACAAATTCTGTGATTGGATCGAGTGGGGTTGAGGTATTGATGGCCTTGGATGCCAGAATCAGGGCTTAAGAATCAAATAAAGTAGGGAGCAGGGACTCTGATGTGGAGAACTTTTGCAAACGAAGGAGAAGGGGGAGGCAGAGGATGAGATGGTTAGATAGCATTACCGACTCAGTGGACGTGGATTTGAGCAAACTCCGGGAGATGGTGGAGGACAGGAGAGCCTGGCGTGCTGCAGTCCATGGGGTCACAAGGAGTCGGACACGACTGAAGGACAGAACAAGCAACAAACAAGGGGAGTGGAACAACCGCGTTAGGAATCAGGTGAGGGCACTCATTCGGCAGTGGAGTGCTTGCAGCGTGTCAGGCACAGTGCTTTCTGTGTATTCCTTCACCAGTCCGCCTGACAGCTCTCGGGGCAGGTAGCATTTTCATTCTCATTTCACAGAAGAGGCACAGAGGAGTTAAGTAAGTTGCCCCAGGTCACACAGCTGGTAAGTGGCAGCTGTTGCTGTTGTTGAGTTGCCCAGTGATGTCCGACTGTAAGTAAGTGGCAGAGACAGGCTCAAACCCAGGCAGTTGGACTTGAGTCTCTGCTTTTAACCACTCTGTCTTTTCTTTTTTAAGTATTTACTTATCTGGCTGTGCAGAGTCTTCGTTGCAGCACAGATCTTCAGTCTTCATTGCGGCATACAGGATCTTTAGTTGGGACATGGGAACTCGGAATTGCAGCATCTGGGATCTAGTTCCCTGACCAGGCACCAAAGCTGGGCCTCCTGCATTGGAAGCATGGACTGTTAGCCCCTGGACCACCAGGGAAGTCCTTAACCACTGTGTCTTATTTCCCTCAGCACCTTTAGTCTCTTCATCTGTAAAATCCAGCACAAAGATGACAAGGCCAATGGGCAGTGACACTTACCCAAAACAACAAACAGTGAGGACAACCAGAATAATAGTAACAAGTATTTAGCGAGCGTGAACTAACTCAAAGGAAGGGTGGCATGGAATAGTGGTCAAGGACTTGGGTTCTGACATCAGGGAGATCTGGGTTCAAATTTAGCTCTGCCAAGCACTAGACGGGCAGATTTTATAGCCTCCTAGAGCCTCAGTTTGCTCATCTGTAAAATGGGGCTAAAAGTACCTACCTCATGAGGCTGCTGAGAGGTTAAATGAAAAAAGCATGAAAATTGCATATAGCAGCGACTGTTTGATAAAGGTTAAAAGGCAGTGGGGCTGGGAGGAAGAATAGTCTGAGAATGAATACAGATGCGTCCTGAGGTGCGGTTGGTGGGGGTGGTAATTAAATTCCAAGAGAGCCCTGAGATTGGATGACAGGGCACCCCTCTTGTGCTGCTTCCTAAGTAGAAGCCTTATTCTTGCCAGAATGTTGCAAACATCTGCTCATGCAGTAGGTGAGAACGGTGATAAAAGTTCACAACTACAGTTTACTGAACACCCTCTGTCCAAGATCATTTCTTAGGTCCGCAGTTCCCAAACTGTGCCTCCAGGTGCCCCTGGGCGCCACAGAATATTTTAGAGGATTTTTGAAAGGAACACAGTGACATCTGTCGGTCAACGTTCAAACTACCAGGTCAAGGTAATTTGTAATTTTGAATGTTAGATGTCATAACTCTGTGAAGCTGGGTTTATGGCAGTTGTTCTGATTTTTAAAAAAAGTTTCATGTAAAAATTATTGTGGGACAGGAAATGAAGGGGCTCATGTTCAATCTAATTCCCAGGTTTGAGCAGTTGTATAGAGCCCAATAAATCCACTCATTTCCTTAGTACATACTTAGGATTATTTAAGAAGAAACAGTACATGAACCAAGAACTTCCAGATGTTAAAGCTGGATTTAGAAAAGGAAGAGAAACCAGAGATCAAATTGCCAACATCCGTTGGATCATAGAAAAAGCAAGAGAGTTCCAGAAAAATATCTACTTCTGCTTTATTGACTATTCTGTTTCTTTGACTGTGTGGATCACAATAAACTGTGGAAAATTCTTGAAGAGATGGGAATACCAGACCACCTTACCTGCCTCCTGAGAAATCTGTATGCAGGTTAAGAAGCAACAGTTAGAACTGGACATGGAACAACAGATTGGTTCCAAATAGGAAAAGGAGTATATCAAGGCTGTATATTGTCACCCTGCTTATTTAACTTATATGCAGAGTACATCATGAGAAATGCTGGGCTGGAAGAAGCACAAGCTGGAATCAAGATTACCAGGAGAAATATCAATAACCTCAGATATGCAGATGACACCACCCTTATGGTAGAAAGTGAAGAACTAAAGAGCCTTTGATGAAAGTTTAAGAGGAGAGTGAAAAAGTTGACTTAAAGCTCAACATTCAGAAAACTATGATCATGGCATCCGGTCCCATCACTTCATGGCAAATAGATGGGGAAACAGTGGAAACGGTGACAGACTTTCCTTTTTTGGGCTCCAAAATCACTGCAGATGGTGAGTGCAGCCATGAAATTAAAAGACGCTTGCTCCTTGGAAGGAAAGTTATGACCAACATAGAGAGCATATTAAAAAGCAGAGACATTACTTTGCCAACAAAGGTCTGTCTAGTCAAAGCTATGTTTTTTCCAGTAGTCGTGTATGGATGTGAGAGTTGGACTAAAGAGAGCTGAGAGCCGAAGAACTGATGCTTTTGAACTGTGGTGTTGGAGAAGACTCTTGAGAGTCCCTTGGACTGTAAGGAGATCCAGCCAGTCCCTCCTAAAGGAGATCAGTCCTGAGTGTTCACTGGAAGGACTGATGCTGAAGCTGAAACTCCAATACTTTGGCCACCTGATGCGAAGACCTGACTCATTTGAAAGGACCCTGATGCTGGGAAAGATTGAAGGCAGGAGGAGAAGGGGATGACAGAGGATAAGATGGTTGGGTGGCATCACCAACTCGATGGACATGAGTTTGAGCAAGCTCGGGGAGTTGGTGATGGACAGGTAAGCTTGGCGTGCTGCAGTCCATGGGAGTCACGAAGAGTCAGACACGACTGAGAGCGACTGAACTGAACTGGAGGAGAAACCAAAATATTATTTTTCTTTCAATTTACATGCATTTTCAAGGACTTCCCTTGTGGCTTAGCTGGTAAAGAATCTGCCTGCAATGTGGGAGACCTGGGTCCGATCCCTGGTTTGGGACGATCCCCTGGAGAAGGGGAAGGCTACCCACTCCAGTATTCTGGCCTGGAGAATTCCATGGACTGTAAAGTCATAGGGTCGCAAAGAGTCGGACACGACTGAGCAACTTTCACTTCTCTCAAGTGGCAACTAATTTGACTTAAATATTTAATTGTTTTGACCTCACTTACTTACTAAACATAACTGTTGGGTTTTTTTTTTTTGCAGGGAAGTGGGGAGGCAAGTAGGGGCTGCCATAAAAAAAAATACTGAGACATTGAGGGTGCCTAGAACCAAGAAAGTTTGGAATATTTGCATTAGGTATAGAAAGTTGGAGATCTATACCTCTGTTTTATACATAAGTCAATAAAGGCAAACTCGTTGCCTGAGGCCACCCATTGGGGTTGGGGTGTGTGTGGAGGGTTCGTGAAATTCACACTAGGTCTCATGTGATTTTCGAGAAGGCAAAAGTCCTCTCCCAACCTCTGTGTCCATTCAGATGTGTCCCCTGATTGTAAAGAAGGGCAGATTGGGACCTGGATCCACCCCTTTCTGTTGGCCAAGCATCAATATCTGACACCCTTCTCATTCAAGAGAGGGAGCCTTACTCAGGGGCCCAGGACTACAGCCTCTGTGTGCAGTGGGAGCTGAAGTTGGGCCCGGGGGGCCTCTCTCCTTAGGTGCCCTTGAGGATCTCTCCCCTCCCGTTCGTGGTCCCTCTCCCCGCGAAATCCACCTTCTGTCCCCAAGCCACCAGCTCAGGCGTCTGGCTGCCACGGGCCCCAGAAGTTAAGGAGTTTAAAAGTTGTGCCATGGGACTTCCCTGGTGGTCCAGTGGTTAAGACCGTGCTTCCACTGAAGGGGAAGTCGTGCTGGGCATCCAGGTCCCACCCAATCCAGGTCCACCTTCCACGTGAGAGTCTCTGAGTGGCAGCTGTAGGAGGCAAGCAGCTTCCTGGAGCAGGTAACAAGGGGAAGAGCCACGAGGGGACAGCACACCGCATCCTCCCTGACCTTCGGCTGGACTTGAGGATTCTGCCCCCAGCGGTGAGCTGCCTGACCCCAAAGCTACTTATGCTAGAGATAAAGGGAAGCGCTGGAAGAAATGTGGGGGGTCCCACTTTCCCAAGGAGCAATTGCCAGCACCATCCTGTGCAACTAGACTGCCAGGCTCTAGGGGGACTCTGGGCAAGCCGTTCCACCCCTCTGAGCCTGTTTTCGCCTCCGCAGAATGGGAATAACAGTGCCTGCTTCAGAGTGGTTCTGAGCATCTCATACATTACTAAAGCTTAGTGCAGAGCTAAGTATACATGGTCGGTGTGCAATGAAATGTATTCATTTCATGAATATTTATTGAGTGCCTACTAAGTACGGATGAGGCAACATTCTAAGCACTGGAAGTGAACAGACAAAAGCCCAGCCCTGGGAGGAGTGAGGTGGACATTTCAGCAGAGGCAGACAGACCATAAAAAACAAACATCATCCTGACTCAATGGACATGAATTTGAGCAAACTTTGGGAGATAGTGAAGGACAGGGAAGCCTGACGTGCTGCGGTCCATGGGGTCGCGAGGAGTGGGGCATGACTGCGCAACTGAACACCAGCAGTGTAAGTAAATGGCAGAGCGATGCAGTCTAGTAAAGACAGGATCTGAGCCGTGAAAGTGATTTAAATGTTTCCAGTGGTACCATTATAGAAGTAAAAAGAAATGGGTGAAATTAAGGTTTCTAACTTCTAACGTAGAATGTTTAAAAATGTAGTTTTAAGACTGAGAACTTTTGGGACTTCCCCGGCAGTCCAGTGGTTAAGACTCCACGCTTCCAGTGCAGGGGGCATGAGTTCGATCCCGGGTTGGGGAACTAGGGTCCCATAGGCCACGGAGTGTGGCCCCGATTTTTTTTTTAAATACACACACACAAAAATAAAATTAAAAAATGTTCACCTGAAATATTGTTGTTTCGGCCAGAGGCATCAGCCACAGTTCAGGTGCTCAGTGGCCACACGGGCCTCATGGTTGCCGGATGCGTCAAGGAAGCGCAAAAATGAAGACTTGACCAGCCCCCTTTTCCCTCTGCTGGCCTGCAGCGAGAGCCTCCTGGCCAAATGACGTCTTCTCCCTTCCACCTTCCACTGTTGTCAAGCATGACCCCGGCTCCTCAGACCCCTGAGAGGTGCCCCAGCCCCGGGGCTCCTCAGCACCACCCCACCCACTCCAGGCAACGGTGTGCACCCCTCGTTCTGGGGACTTACGGCCACCCAAGGGAACAGACAGAAGGAAGTTTTGTCCAGTGGGAAGTGAGGGAGGGCTGGAACTTGCCTCTATTTAACATTTGATATTTTTTGTCATCAGATTTTTGGCATTAATTAAGAAATATATTTTATTCATATATTATAAAGTTTGTCCGTTTAAAATGCAAAATTCAGCTGTTTTTAGTAAAGTCACAGAGTTGTATAACATCACTCAAGCAATGTTAGAACATATCCATCGTCCCCAAAGAAACCTTGTTCCTACCAAATAGCCATTCCCTGCCCCTACCCCCATCCCTCCAAACCCTGGCGACCATGAATCCACTTTCTGTCCATATGGACTTGCCTATTCTGGATGTTTCCTATACGTGGGATCATGCAAATAGATGGCCTTTTGTGTCCGGCTTCTTTTCACTGAGCATGTCTTCCAGATCCATGCCTATTGTTGTATGAATCGGGACTTCACTCCTTTTTGCTGTGTGTGCTCAGTCGTTCAGTTGTGTCCAGCTCTTGGCGACCCCATGGACTGTAGCCCGCCAGGCTCCTCTGTCCATGGGATTCTCCAGGCAAGAGTACTGAAGTGGGTTGCCATTTCCTTCTCCAGGGGATCTTCCTGACTCAGGGATCGAACCCAAGTCTCCTGGGTCTCCTGCATGGCAGATGGATGCAGAGCCATCAGAGAAACCGACACTCCTTTTTGTGGTTAGATAATACGCCATTGTACTGATGGACCAGATTTTTTTCTATCCAATCTTTCACTGATGGATATTTATGTCTTTTTTATTTTTTGGCTATGGTGAATTATTTTGTCGTGAACATTCATGTGCAGGTTTTTGTGTGGACATTTCTTTTAAATTATTTTAAGGTTTGCATTAATTTAGAATTTTTAATATCCTTATTTAAACTATTATTTTATCTAGATTTACTGAGTTTTTCCATCATCCTCTTAAAATTTGCGCCTGAGTCAAGAACTTGACTAGCCTCACCCTGCTTCCACCCTGCAGGTCCTGTCCCTGCTAGCTACGTGACTTTGGGTGAGATGCTTACTCTCTCAGAGCCTCAATTTCCTCTTCTGTAAAACGGGCATAATCCCTGTGCCCACTCATGGCTGTTAGGGGGCTGCATGGAGGTAATGGCGTGAGCTACAGACCCAGTCCACAGCAGACGTGAGTCAACGAGTTTGTCCTCCTGGGAGGCCTGGTGCCCGGGCTGGCTGTTGGGGGTGTCCCCAAATGGATGTGACCTTGCCCTGCCCTTGAGGAGAGTTGGCCCAATAGCCTGGAAATCCTTGCTGCTTCTGTTCCCAAGGGTAACCTGCTGTTTGGTGCTCTTGCTCCAGCCTGACCCACTATGAGGTCCTGCGGGGGTGGGACCAGATGCTGGTCACCCAGAGGCCTCCCCAGCTCCCAGCACCTTGCACCCCAGCTGTCTGGGCCCCCCATCACCGCCTCCCCCACCCTCCACTCTGCCCATTCCCATTGAAGGCCGCGGCTCTACCACTCTCTGCACGGCCATGAGGCCTGCACTGCGCAGGGTGAAGTCCAAAGTTCAGTCCCTTCGCTAAGCACACGGATAAATATGAACCTTGGAGAATTTCCCCAGCTCCAATGTAAACAGAGCGGGCAGGGGCCCTGATTCACTGGCCACTGGGGCCAGGTTTGGGGGTTGGGGGTGCCCACAGGGCTTGGCTAGTGGGGTTTGGTGGGGGGCAGTGGGTGCAAGGAGCCTGGCTGGGGCCTGCCTGCGGGCCGGCCAGCACGGAACCAGCCCACGCGGTTGGGGGAGGCGGCCGGCTCGGTGGCCCCGGGCCGCGTGGCCGGCCCTAGTGGAGCCATGGTTTCTAAACTGAGCCAGCTGCAGACGGAGCTCCTGGCGGCCCTGCTCGAGTCAGGCCTGAGCAAAGAGGCGCTGATCCAGGCGCTGGGTGAGCCGGGGCCCTACCTGCTGGCCGGAGATGGCCCCTTGGACAAGGGGGAGTCCTGCGGCAGTGGCGGCGGCCAAGGGGAGCTGGCCGAGCTGCCCAATGGGCTGGGGGAGACCAGGGGCTCGGAGGATGAGACGGACGACGATGGGGACGACTTCACGCCACCCATCCTCAAGGAGCTGGAGAGCCTCAGCCCGGAGGAGGCGGCCCACCAGAAGGCTGTGGTGGAGACCCTGCTACAGTAAGGACCTCTCCCTTGCCCCCCGCGCCCAAGGAGCCCTGAGAGAGGGACCCACCCTCGGCTTCTGCCTGGCCCTTCCCAGTCCAGAGTCCCATGGGCTGTAGCCTGGTTGTTGCGATGGGGACAGGGCCCGGTAGAACTTGGAGGTGGTGAGAGGGGGGTTCTGGCTTGGAGGCTGGAGTCTCCAGCACCCGATCCGGCCCTCTGCAGGGTCCCATCCCCATGAGCCAAGGCTTCCAGCCCAGAGCTTGGGAAGTGGGGCATGTCCCACAGGGGAACCCCAAGATGGGAACAAAGCAGAGAATCCACAATTTGAGTACCCGGGGAGAGAACTGGGGAAGGGGTGGTGGTGGGAATTTTTAGCTACCAGGCGCATTTCTAGTCCCCAATCCTAACTTCCCTGCTAAGCATTGCGGTATACCCCTGGCTGGTGTTTTGGGGGGCCCCTTTGGCCTCCCAGAACCCGAGCTTTCAGCCGGAAGAACCCAGGTCTTTCTTACCTGCAGGAAATGGAGCCTCAGGAGGGGAGCTACTCCCCTTTCCAGCACAGCCTCAGGCCCCCCCATCACCAGAGGGTACCACTAGAAACCTCCCCGCTCTGTACCCCCACCCACTGGCTGGCTCTCCCCATCTCCTGGAGGACGGGGTGGGTCTGAGCCCTCTGCTCCCCTCTCCTCAGCAGAGCTGAACTGGTTACTAATTACCCACGGGCTTTATTATTTCTCTTTTGTTTTATAAATTTATAAATGGCAAAAGGCTCTGATAAGGCCTGTGATCATTAACTTGTAGGGCTGGTGGCCTGGGGAGGCCTGAGCCAACTCCGACTTCCCCCCAGGCGGGGGTGGGGGAGATTGGAGGTGAGGGAAGGGGAGCCTGGGGGCTGCAGGGACAGCCCCCCTCCAAGGCTCTGTAACCTCCTTCCTAACAGTCCAGGGAGGGGTGCCTGGCTAAGGTTTCACAGGTGTCATTTCGGGCAATATTGAGATGAACTCTGGAGGAAGCTGCATACAAATAAGGATGAGGAAAGGAAACTGGGACTCAGAGAGGGGAAGGAGCTGGACTAAGGACACCCAGCTGGGGCTCCACGTCCCTCTCTTGGGTGCCCTCGATCGCCAGGACCGGGGTCAGAGCTGGGGGCAACTGGGGGTGACTGGAGGGTGGGTTGCTGACGAAGAGTTCCCAAAGACAATCTCTTTTCTGTCCAAGGTCCAGATCCCAGCCTGGGGTGGGGGAGGGCGGGATCCATCCCTCAGGGAGCCCTCAGGGCCTGCCAGGCCTTCTGAGGGCCAGGGAGGGGGCATGGGAGCAGCCAGGGCCCCCTGACTTGGCAGGAGGAGGAGGGCAAAGGGCCCTGCCGGGCTGCAGGGGAGGGGCATAGAGTCAGGCATCACCAGACCCAGGGAGACGGCAGCCTGGACAGGGTGGGGCTGCTCCAGAACTGCTCAGGACCCCAGATGGGCCTGGGGGCTTTCACAGGGGAGTAGGGGGCGGGGGGTACCAAAGGCCTTACCTGGCTGGGTGGGGCCTTTTGACCAGTAGCCCCTTCAGTGGGATGATGGGTGGACGGAAAGGCTTGATCCACAGCACGCGAGCGGGAAGCAGGGGTCAAAGTGCTCCCTGGGGACCAGCAGAGACCTGGAGGTGGAGGGAGAGAGGGGAGACAAGAAGGAAGAGACAGGGGCATGGGGGGAGTCTTGGGAGATGGAGAGAGAGGCCTGGAGAAGCAGAGTGGAGCGGAGGAGCCAGGAGGGGCCTGGGGCTGACATGCAGCTGGGAGACGGGGCTGGGGAGAGAGCGAGGTGCCCCAAGCTGCGAGGGATCTGGAGTGCTTGCCTCCCGCCCCGATTGGGTTTTCTTTAATGCTAACAGCATGCTATTTACTTTCCATTTAAATTTGAGATGTTGCTATAAATTATCAACCAGCTCCTTGTTCCTGTGGAGTTTATAACTAACTACCTGGGTTACTTATTGTTCAGGTAACAAAAGGGATCCGAAAACACCCTGAAGGGGGAAAGTGGGGCCTCAAGCCTTAGGACACAGGCTGCAGAGGGGTGGGGGACCCCCATGGCGGCCCTGGTGGGGGTGGAAGTTGAGGCTGGAAAGGCTGGCAAAGGGGCAGGACTTCCCCAGGAAGCCAGGTGTGGCCCAGTGTTATATGGACATGTCTCTTCTGGTCCTGCCTTGGTTTCCCTGACCTGGACAATGAGTAAAACTCACACTCCCCACCCACCCTGGCTCCCTGACCTCTTCCTCAGGTACCTCTCCCCCTGCCACCACTTTCCTCCACTTACACTACACTGACTTCACTGATTCCCACCTCAGGACCTTTGTACATGCTGTACCTTCTCCCTGGAACCTTCTTTCCAGATCTTCCCATGACCAATTCCTTCCCCTTTTTGCTCCAATATCACCTAGTTGGGGAGGCCCTCCCTGATCACCCCATCTAAAGGTAGGTCCCAGCATCATCACTCTCTCTTCCCCTATTTTCGTTGACTTTCTCCTGAAATGTATCATTACTTATGATCATCTCATTTGTCTGTTTTCTGTCTCGGGCTGTGACTACCAAAGCTCTTCCGGAGCTGTGTTCACCACTCAGACCCCTGATCTCCATCCAGTCCGGTAGCTGACACACTTCATGAATGAATGAGTGACAACAAGGTTTCTCGGAGCCCTGGGGACATCTGCTGCTATGGCCAAGGGAGGAGCCTGTCCCCAGGGCTCCTTCCTGAGTGTCCTCCTAGGCCCTCCTATACCTGAGTGGCTCAAACTCAAGGGTCTCTGGTCCTCTCCATTGGGCAGTACCAAGGCCCGGAGACGCAGGAAGACAGGGGCTGAGGTGGGACAATCTGACACCCCTGACTGAGGCCAGCCTGTCTGGACTTGATCCCCAGCTCGGCCGGGGCTGGCAGCTTCAGTTTTCTGAGCTCTCTGCAAGGCCGAGCTTGATCATAACGTTTACCCACAGGGTTAAACAGCGTGTAAGTGCAACAAAGGACTGCTATTGTCAATGGTCCCATCTTACAGATGAGCAAACTACAGCTCAGAGAGGCAAGTGACCTGCCCGAGGTAGTCTTACAAAGCAGTAAGGCCAGGTCTTGGACCCAAGTCCTCCACACTTGACACAGCACCCTGAGGTCGCATGCCTGTCTTTGACGCGTTCATCTCCCTCTTTACCCTCCTCCATCAGTCTCACTGTTAACCACTGACTGACTTCCATGCAGTGCTCCAGGGCTCATGTGCTCAGTCACTAAGTCATGTCCGACTCTGAGATCCATGGGCTGTAGCCTGCCAGCCTTCTCTGTCCATGGGATTTCCCAGGCAAGAATACTGGAGTGGGTTGCCATTTCTTCCTCCAGAGGATCTTCCCGACTCAGGGATCGAACCTGCGTCTCCAGCACTGGCAGGCGGATTCCCTACCACTGAGCCACCTAGGAAGTCCCTTAGGGCTTATGAAGGGCTTACAAGTGCATGAAACTCATTTTCTCCTCCTGAAAACCTATGAAATATTATTAGCCCCCTATCATGATTGAAGAAACTGAGGCACGTGGAGGTTAAGCAACTTCCCAGAGCCAACTGGAGGGTGAATGGTAGAGCTGGGGTTCACGCTGAGAACTCGGCTCCCCTCTAGATAAATAGCCCTTCAGGCTGGTCTCCCAACTCTGCAACCTTGGACCCACCAAAATCCCATGGGCCTGTAAGCAAGAGGCCCAAAGTCTCAAACCTCTGAGGGACTCCAGAACCAGCAGGAGGTGGGAGGAGGGAGGGAGATATGGGCAGATCGCCACCATTCCTGAGCCCTCTTCCCTCTGCTGTGGGGCTGGCAGGCCCCAGGACTAAGCTGTGGATGTGATGATGGAGGTGGTGGTGGTAACAACATCGTTCCACTTACTGAGCACCTACTAGAAACTCATCCAGTTCTCCCAATAGACAACTGGGAGGCAGACGTGGATCTATCATCCTGTTACAGGGCGGATGAGAGGCGTGTACATGACGGGCGTGAGGTCACAGTGGTGGGATTCCAACTGGGGATTGGTTTAACTCAAACCCATTAGCGTGAAAACAGGGGATGCCTGGAGACCTGCCTTCTTGATTCTGCCTTGGGGAAAATGTTCTGAAAAGAGCCCTGTTCTTGGAGACTGTGTGTGTGTGTGTGTGTTTTGTGGAGGTGGAGAAAGCAGAAAACAGAGAAAAGACAGTGTGTGTGGAACAGTGACACGCAGAGACACACGGGGTCAGATGGACAGGGAGAGACAGCAGACCTCTAATTTGGGCCCGGAGAGGCGCTGCTGAAGGAACACTGGGCTTCTTCTCTCTGGAGAAGAGACGGAGGGAGGGAGGCCCTCTCTCTCGGAGGGGGGATGACTGCAGTTGGGGGAGGAGGGAGGCCATCGGCAGCCCAGCCCCGGAATCAGATAAACATGTTTGCCGTGGAGCACAAGGCTGGACTTTGTCCTGCCCTTCCCTCCCAGGACTGACTGGCATCTGGGGAGCGGGCGGAGGCGGCTGGTGGTGGGGAGGAGAGGCTTCTAAGGGCCCCTGAGAGCAGGGAGCCAGGGCCCAGGGAGCTGTCAGGGGTGCAGGCGAAGCGAAATAGCCCTGAGTCCCGGTGAGGTCCCCTTGGACAAGCACACACCTTTCTGACCCTCAGTCTTCTCACCTGTGAAATGAGCCGACAAGTAGCACCTACCTCCTCGGCTTAAGATTTAAATGACCAGCCCTCAGCACAGTGCCTGGCTCACTGCGAATACCCAAAAACATGCATTCTCCCGGCCACCAATCAGCTACTGACTGTTGATTGTTTTAATCGCATCTGCCCCTATCTTCCCTTCCTCGCTTCCTGTATGGGAACTGCTGATAAAACAGGATGAAGTCAGAGGGCCAATGAGGATGAAGGTCTCTGTGCCCTTGTGTCTCAGAAGGGCACCGTCAGAGGGGCAGGCCAGACTGGGTCCTGGAGGAAACAGAAGGGCCAGGGGAGAAGGCACTGCGGGGTGGGTTTTAGAGTGCTGGGGGCGGGGTTAATTTGCTTTTAGATTTTTTTTTTTTCATAATTCAGCTTTAAACATGTTCTATGTAGAATATTATCAATATATGACATTGATATATATGATACATGATCCTGTATCATATAATTTACAACGCAGAGGAGTAACAGAGCAAAGCCCCGCCTCGTCCCTTCCCGTCCCTAGCATCCAATCAGCGTCTCCAGTTCATTCTGTATCCTTCCGGTATTATATGTGAACACAAGCAAATACATAGAAAATTTCTTTTATCCCACTGAAAAAAGTTTTGTTTTTTTTTTTAAATTTGGCTGTACCAAGTCTTCATTGCGGCATGCAAGAGCTTCGTTGCCTCGTGCGGGCTCTTAGCAGAGGCATATAGGATCTAGTTCCCTGACCCGGGCCCCCTGCCTAGGGAGCACAGTCTTAACCACTGGACCACCAGGAAAGTCCTTGTCCCACTTTAAATTTTATTTTTTTAAAAATATATAATTTTACTTGTCTATTTTTTTGACTGTGCTGGGTCTTCGTGGCTGTGTGGGCTTTTCTCTAGTTGCAGCGAGTGGGGCTACTCTCTAGTTGCAGTGTGTGGGCTTCTTATAGTGGTGGCTTCTCTTGTTGGGGAGTACGGGCTCTAGGGCATGTGGTCGTCAGTAGTTGTGGCAGCTGGGCTCGGGAGTTGTGGCTCCCAGGCTCTAGAGCACAGGCTCAGCAGTTGTGGCGGATGGGCTTGGTTGCCCTGAGGCATGTGGGACCTTCCAGGACCAGGGATCGAACCTGTGTCTGCTGTATTGGCAGGTGGATCCTTTACCACTGGACCATTAGGGAAGGCCCCACACAGCAGAGGTACCAGACAAATTGTTCCAGCTGGGCTTATATAGAGCTTTCTCAGTGGGTTTGTATGGCTACATTGGAGGGAGGCACCGCAATTTGGTTGATCAGCATCCTTTTGCTGGACGTTTAGGTTGTTTCCAATCTCTGGCTGTGCCACGTGACACAGCAACACAATTGTCTCCTGCATAAGCCATCCGTCACACACGCCAGGATTGGAAGCAAATCGCTGCGACAAGGCGGTGGGAACACGGGCTTGGGATTGCACAGACCTGGGTTCAAATCCCAGTTCTGCCTCTCTCAGCACAGTTGTATCTGACACAGGATGTAACAGAAGCTCAGGAGAGGTTGAAGGGAAGAGAGGAAGGCTGAGCCAGAGCAGGAGAGGGAGAGGCAAGAATTTACATCACACAGGCAGCCTGACCCTTTCTGTTTCCCACGGTGAGCAGAGGAGGCTGAGTCACAGTGGCCTCAGGTCCCTTGAATCCCTCCAGTGACAGACTACATACATTTTTTCTTACAAGAAGTTCTTGGGATGCCAGCCCATAACCTTGGGACTCTGAAAAACTAGCCATCCACCTCAGCGCTGTGTGGAGACTGGCCACGCCACTGTCTAGGGTTTAGTGCAGATTTTCAGGAGGCATTTTGATGCTATGTAATTTTTACCAGATAAGCCGACTTAGAACTAAATCCCTTGAGCTGGGGTGGGACTCTTCTGGGCTGACCCCATGACCGTGGGCAAGAGATACATGAGGCAGTGCTTTGAGCCTCAGTGACCCTGGCTGTCAAGTGGGAGAATCATGTTTCTCGCCTTCTTGGCAGATCCAATTTTTTTTTCCAGTGGGTCACTCTCATCTGTACATCCACCCACTCACCCACCTATCCATCCACACATCCATCCATCCATGCTTTCAACTGCTCAGCCATCCATCTACCTTACCGCCTACTGAGCCATCCCTCTACCATCTACCCACCAACCATCACATTGCTTCATCCATCAGCCATCCTGTCACTCGCCATCCACCATCGAGCCATTGATCATCCCGTTACCTATCCATCCATGCTTTTATCCACTTATCCACCCATCTACCCTACCATCTGTCCATCCATACACCCACCTATCCATCCATTTATCTACCATCTGCCCATCAACCATCCCATTTATCCATCCATCCATCCTCTCACCCCCCACCCACCATCAGTCCATTGGCCATCACATCACCTGTCCATGCGTGCATGCATGTATACATACACTCAATCACTCGTGCAGTCACCAAGGGCATACTCTGTGTCAGGCCTATGTTGTGTGCTGAGAACTAGACAGTTCCTGCCCTCCAGGTGTTTACAGTCGCTCAGAGGATAAGACACAGTCACAAATAACATTTCTAGGTAGAATGAGGAGGGGTTTTAATGGAGGCACAAAGGTGAGGATCCTCCCCATGGGCCTGTGTAGCTTCCAGGGGGAGTCTGTTTAAGTCTACATGTGTGTCCGTGTGTCACTGTGTGTTTCTAAACCTTTATCTGTTCCTATGTGTGTGCAGGGCTAGTTGGGGCTGTGTCTACACATCGGCCACGTGTGTGTGTCTGTGAATCTCTGCCCCCATGTCCTTGTATCCTGACATGAGTGCCCATACTTCCCCGTCCCTGAGTCAGGCCACAGGCCCCTGGGCTCCACACCTGCCTCCATCCACCATCCCCGCCTCCCGGGTGGACAGGGCTCCCAGCACCCAGCCCTGGCTCAGCAGACCATCCTTCCCCCAGGGAGGACCCGTGGCGTGTGGCCAAGATGGTCAAGTCCTACCTGCAGCAGCACAACATCCCGCAGCGGGAGGTGGTCGACACCACTGGCCTCAACCAGTCCCACCTGTCCCAGCACCTCAACAAGGGCACGCCCATGAAGACGCAGAAGCGAGCCGCCCTGTACACCTGGTACGTCCGCAAGCAGCGAGAGGTGGCCCAGCGTAAGTAATGACTGACAGCAGCCCCATCTTCCCGGCAGGGCCTGGGACTCCCTGCAGCTCGAGG
The DNA here is from genome assembly GCF_049115385.1 of Moschus berezovskii. Lineage (NCBI taxonomy): Eukaryota > Metazoa > Chordata > Mammalia > Artiodactyla > Moschidae > Moschus > Moschus berezovskii. Next base: position 66,459,857 of record NC_142478.1, read on the forward strand.
GCGGGGGGCTGGAAGTCTCGCCCCCTCCCCATTCCTCGGATAGGCAGACGGACAAAGTCGAGGAGCGGGTGGTTGCGGGGGATTCAACCAACATGTATCACCTGTTCTGCAGGAGGCACTCTGGGGGAGGGGAAGAGGGTTGATCCTGGGCATCGAGAGATGGATGAACTGGGTCCCTGCCTTCTAAGAGCGTTCTGTGAAGAGGGGAAGCCGGAGGACAAATCTGCATGATTTGGTGAGACAAGAATTAAAATGTGATAACATCAACAAGAGTCAGCGTTTCTGGAGCACGCACCATGTGCCAGGCCCAGCACAGGGCACCAGAGGGAATGTTTCCAAGTGTCGAGCTTGCAGAGAAGGAGCTCTTCTTCCTCAGGGAGGCAGGGGCATCAGGAGGGATCACATGAGGAATATGACCTCTCGACTAAGTCTTGAAGTATCAGTTGAATTTCAACCCCTGAAGATGTAGGGAAGGGTGTTTCAGGCAGAAGGAACAGCAGCAGCGAAGGCTCAGAGGCGAGGTGTACGGTCAGGGAACCCTCCGCTGCAAACCTGGGGAGAGCTAGGAGCGCTCTCATTCAGGGCATGGTGGGTTTTCTCACCTGAGATTCATACCCCACAGAATCCCAAGTGCACCTCCACACTTTTGAGCCTAAGTGTAAAAAAGATGTTTTTTGATGTTTCTAATTATCCAGGGTTTTTTTTCAGGCAATACTCATACTTAGTTGTAATAAAACAGAAGAAGGATTTTACAATAAAAATTAGGTGTCTTCTCCTAAAGCAGCCACGGTCATTCCTAGTCTCAGATCCTTCCAGAGGTATCATATGCACATACTGCTGCTGTTCAGTCACTCAGTCAGGTCCAACTTTTGCGGCCCCAGGGACGGTAGCCCCCCAGGCGCCTCTATTCCTGGGGCTTCCCCGGCAGGAATAGGGTGAACGTTGAGACACCAGGGATGACCCCTGTGCATACATGAGCCATATACTATATATATATATATGTATATACACACATATATTTTTTTCCCTGCTGTTTGAAGGGCAGCTAGCTGTTCTGTTATTTGGAGTTGCCATTAACTGGCCTCCTACCAAAGAATCAGCTGAGAAAGTGGCTGGTCTCTTCTCTCCTGGCTAATTCTTGTACTTTAAGCTTGATTTTCAAGTCTAGAATGTTGAAAATAACTCTTCAATCTACTCAGGAGATACAAGTTCAGGTTTCTGCTCTACTGTGTGGCCCTGGAAAAATATTTAACCTCCCTGACCCTCAGTTACATCATCTGTAAAATGGGATGGCATATGTGTCAAATGTGAATAAAAGGTGATGCTTACCTGGAGTCTTGTATTGAGGACTGTGAGATTATATCTTGGCCTAATAGAAAAGTATGCAGGGGTTGATTAGTGATGTCTGCCTTGGACACAGGTGAGGCAAGGGGTGACATGTGTGCTGTGTGTTTGTCATCACTGGATTAGGCGATTTCTGGGGTCGAGCTGTAAGGTCCTCTGGCTCAGCACCCTAGGAATGAGAAAGAAGCAGAGGCATGCTCAGGCTGATGCAGGAAGGTGGGACTGGCCAGTGTCCTGCTCACAACTCTCTGTGCCCACAGAGTTCACCCACGCAGGCCAGGGTGGGCTGATTGAAGAGCCTGCAGGAGATGAGCTACCGACCAAGAAGGGGCGCAGAAACCGTTTCAAATGGGGCCCAGCATCCCAGCAGATCCTGTTCCAGGCCTATGAGAGGCAGAAGAACCCCAGCAAGGAGGAGCGGGAGGCACTGGTGGAGGAGTGCAACAGGTAGAATGGTTGGCGGTCAGCAGGGCTGGTTGGGTCTGGGCTGGGGAGAGGCTGGGGAAGGTAAGGAGGGCTCTGGATCCTGAGGGAGTCTTCCCTGGTTTTTACAGCTCCTGGAAATGGCAACCCACTCCAGTGTTCTTGCCTGGAGAATCCCAGGGACAAAGGAGCCTGTTGGGCTGCCGTCTGTGGGGTCACACAGAGTCGGACACGATTGATGTGACTTAGCAGCAGCAGCAGCAGCAGCTGTTGGCCCAGGAGTTCTCAGTTCCCGTTCAGGGCCTAAGACCTAGCTCTATTTCTGGCACTCACCCCCCACCCAGGGGTCCCCAACCTCCAAATCTAATGCCTGATGACGTGATGTGGAGCTGATGTAAGAATAATAGAAACAAGTGTCAGTCACTCCCTCGTGTCCGACTTTTTGTGACCCCATGGACTGTAGTCTGCCGGGCTCCTCTGTCCATGGAATTCTCCAGGCAAGAACACTGGAATGGGTAGCCATTCCCTCCTGCAGGGGATCTTCCTGACCCAGGGATCGAACCTGGGTCTCCTGCACTGCAGGCAGAGGGATGCCCCAACAGAAACGAGTGCACAATAAATGCAATGCCTCTGAATCGCCCCCAAAGCATTCCCCGCTCCCAGCCCATGGAAAAATCGCCTTCCACGAAACTGGTCCCTGGGCCAAAATGGCTAGGAACTGCTGCCCCACCTACCCAAGCGCCCCTGAGTGGGGCTGCTCGTCTCCCCCCGCCCCCTCCCCACCCTCCCCCTCCCCTGTACTGTGCTCCCTCTGTGTGAAGAGACTCAGGAGAGGCTAAGCCGTTTGCTCAAGATCGCCGAGCAGACTGGGCTCGCAAGCCAGGTCTGTCAGCTTCCGCAGCCGCTCAGGTAGAGAGCCCTGCTTCTCAGAACCCTCCCCAGCCCCGGGAGGCTCACAGTGCCCATCTCTGCAGGGCGGAGTGCATCCAGAGGGGGGTGTCGCCGTCGCAGGCCCAGGGACTGGGCTCCAACCTCGTCACAGAGGTGCGTGTCTACAACTGGTTTGCCAATCGCCGCAAGGAAGAAGCCTTTCGGCACAAGCTGGCCATGGACACGTACAGCGGGCCGCCACCAGGGCCAGGTCCCAGCCCTGTGCTGCCTGCCCACAGCTCCCCTGGTCTGCCCCCGCCTGCCCTTTCCCCCAGTAAGGTCCACGGTGAGTGCCATGTGGGTAGGGGGACTGGGCAGTGGGCAGACGGAATATGGGGGTAGGTGGGAGAGTTGGGGAGCACCGCCCAAGGACAGCAGCCACACAAACCACTTAGCACCTCATTATGGCTCCAGCTCTATTCGCACTGCCCTGTCCACCTAACCGCCTCCACTCCTCTGACCACTCAGCTCCACCCACTGCCCTCTCTTCTGTCCTCTGCATTCACTCCAACCCCACTGGATTTCGGTTACTGCAATTCATTCCCAGTCAAACCAGCTCAATTCCTTTCAGCTCAGTTCAATTGAACTCAATCCAGTTCAACTCACTATAATCTGAGTTTCATTTAAATTTCATACAGTTTGGTTCAATCCCATTCCCAATGGATCAGTTTAACTAAATGTATATCAAGGAAATTCAGTTAATCTTGTATCGCTCAGTTCAATTTCAATCTAATTCGATTTGATCCAGTTCAACTCAATCAATCTCAGTTCATTTCGGATTTGATTCAGCTTGATCAGTTTCATTCAACTAATTCCAATTCATTCTATTCAAGTTTGCCATGGTTTAATTTCATTAGCCTCAGTTCAGTTTGGCTCTGTTGTCTTTCATTGAGCACCGACTGCATGTCTGGTATAGCCCTGGGCAGTGGGGGCCACAGAGCTAATAAAACACAAAGCTTGTGCTCAAGGGGTTGAACAAGCAGCCAGCACAGGGCGTGGCAGGAAGTGGATACTCCAGCAAAATCTGCTGGCTGTATTGTATAGAGAAAGATGGTGCGAGTGGCCCGAGCTAGCCTATACAGTTTGGGGTGTTGGGGGCCGTGGACTCAGGCAGGGAAGTGGGGTGCTGAGGCTGGACACTGCTCCCACTCCAGGCGTGCGCTATGGACAGCCTGCCACCAGTGAGGGAGCAGAGGTGCCCTCAAGCAGTGGCGGTCCCTTGGTGACAGTGTCTGCACCCCTGCATCAAGTGTCTCCCACCGGCCTGGAGTCCAGTCACAGTCTGCTGAGCACAGAGGCCAAGCTGGTGAGTGTCCCCCCACCTCGCCCCCATCTCCCCTCAGCTGGGGGATTCTGGGGCAGTCCCCAGGGAGGCAGGGTGGGGCCCCGCCCTGACTCAGTCTGGCTTCCCCTCCAAGGTCTCAGCCACGGGGGGCCCCCTGCCCCCGGTCAGCACCCTGACGGCACTGCACAGCTTGGAGCAGACATCTCCAGGCCTCAGCCAGCAACCCCAGAACCTCATCATGGCCTCACTTCCCGGGGTCATGGCCATTGGGCCTGGAGAGCCTGCTTCCCTGGGCCCCACGTTCACCAACACGGGAGCCTCCACGCTGGTCATTGGTAAGCTGGTGGGGCTGGAAGGGGGCCATCTGGGTGAGGGGCTCATGGGGGCTCCCGCTGAATCCAGGAATGGGGAGAGCCACTGGGACTCATTCATTCATAGATTTATTGAGTGCCTGCCCCATGCTCCACCAGTGATACACAAGTGAACCAAAGAGCCCCAGAACTCAGTCACCCAAGTAGGGGAGGCAGACAATAAATATACTACATAAGTTACACAGCACCTGAGACAGTGAAACAGCCACAGGAAAATGGAGCAGCGTAAGGGGGACTGACATTTTCTAGGTTTTTTTTTTTTTTTTAAAGCTCAGAAAGACTTTATTCACAGAACTATTATGCAGAAGCTCAATATATGACAGACAGGGAGTTGCTGGGGAAGGGGTACAGAGAGTTAAGCTCCAGGGCCTTTGCACTGCTGTGGAACCCCAGGGCACCAAGGAACCCTCTTTGACACACTCCCTGCCCTTATAGTGAGCTAGCAGCTCAGAGACGGGAAGTCACTTGCCGGGCCTTAATGCAGTGCAAGGCTGTTTCCGGATTACCTCGTCCCCTCCTCCAAGCCACGGACTCTAGGAGGGAGGGATGGTACCCCTAGGGGTCCGGGCTGGGCCTGGGGGTGCTGCGGAGGTGGCTGGAGGCTTGGCTGACCCCTGCCCCTCCCACCGCTCCAGGCCTGGCCTCCACGCAGGCACAGAGCGTGCCGGTCATCAACAGCATGGGCAGCAGCCTGACCACCCTGCAGCCCGTCCAGTTCTCGCAGCCGCTGCACCCTTCCTACCAGCAGCCACTCATGCCCTCTGTGCAAAGCCACGTGGCCCAGAGCCCCTTCATGGCCACCATGGCCCAGCTGCAGAGCCCCCACGGTGAGCACCCCTTGGCCCTCTGCTGGGGGGTGGGGTGGTGGGAACCCAGGGGAAGGGGCGGCATGGCAGATGCTGTGGTGTGGTCTGATACTCACAGAAGTGTGAGTGCTTCTGTGACGGGGGCTCTGGGGGTGCTCAGATGCACGTCCATGGGCTGACTACATTTCAGGGTGTGAATACACGTGGTCATGTGTACACACCCACGTGTGCCCTTGGGGCCACGTGTACCTCTCAGCTTTTAGAAAGGAGATATGGTGCATACACCATGGGGACATAGAACACTCCCAACAAGGCTTGGTCCAACAACCCTTCGTCAAACTCCATGGTTTCTGCAGCCAAAGGGAGAATTCCACGAAGCAGGGTTAATAGACTCAGGACCGGCTTCGCAGCAGAGGAGCTCTAGTACCAACCTGATGAACACCTGTTGGTTTTCAGACCTTTCTGGGACGTGGACTCTTGGATGAGGGATTTGTGGACCTGAACATCTGTGTGTGTGTGTGGTGGAGGGCACCATTTATGTGTGTATGTGGGTGGCTGTGTTTGTATCTGAGTCCACGTGAGCATGTGATTTGGGTTGCTTTTCTGCTGGCATCTGTGTGTTTTGCGGGGGCTGGGACTGCAGATGAAACGCTGGGTTCTGCTGTGGAGAGGGATGCTGGAGGTGGGGGATAAAATGCGCCCCCTCACCAGGGCGCCGACTCTTCCCACCGGGGCCGGTACTGAGTACCCCATCAGCACCTGTGTCTCTGGGTCCCTTCCACACCTGCGTCCTCCAAGTGATGGCGGGGGTGGGCTCCCCGCCTCCCCGCAAGACAGGCAGAGCAGGCCCCGGCGGTTGGGGACAGCGCCCATCTCTTCTATCTGGAACTCCCAGGTTTTAGCAATCGGCCCTGAGTCCCCGACCATTGCCCCACCGGGGAGCTCACCAGGCCCACGCCCCGGCCTTGAGGCCCCTCGTGGGAGGAGCCCAGCCGGACCCAGGTGCCATGTCTGTACCCTCCTCTCTCCTCCTTCCTGGCCAGCCCTCTACAGTCACAAGCCCGAGGTGGCGCAGTACACCCACACGGGCCTGCTTCCGCAGACCATGCTCATCACCGACACCACCAACCTGAGCGCCCTGGCCAGCCTCACGCCCACCAAGCAGGTAAGGCCCGGCCGGCCCGCCGTCCATGCGCCCTGCCCCAGCCCACGCCTGGGGGGCTCAGGAGCTGCGCTTCTGCCAGGTCTTCACCTCAGACGCTGAGGCCTCCAGCGAGTCCGGGCTTCACACGCCGGTGTCTCAGGCCACCACCATCCACATCCCCGGCCAGGACCCTGCTGGCATCCAGCAGCTGCAGCCCAGCCACCGGCTCAGCGCCAGCCCGGCCGGTGAGCCCCCGTGCCCCGCAGCCCCGCTGGCTGTCCCCGCAGCCGAGGAGGGAGGTGGGCGCGGCGGGTGGGGGTGAGGACATGCGCGGGGGCACCGGTGCGCCCCCGAAGTGAGATGAGAGGGGTGTGAAACCACAGGAGGCGGGCCTGCCCCCGGGGACTGCAGTTAACTCGGTGGAGGAAGCAGCTAATCGGAAGTAGGGCGGGGTCGGGAGGCGCGGGAAGGGCTTGCTATGGGCGCCGGAAGAGACTCGTGGATGCGCTGCTCTGGCTCAGCCTTTGGCATTCTTTGAATCTGTTGCCAACAGTTAAAACATTAAGAGCTTTCACACTTTTCTGGCTTCTCCTGGGGAGTCAGAAGGACTCGTGTTTCCCCGTAGCGACTACAGAGCCCGCCACGTCCCACCCGAACCCTGCATTTCCGTCCCCCGAGAACCCGAGTCTGCAGCCCGCAAGGCCACGGTGACGAGCAGGCACTGTGGAGTCAGGCTGCTGGGCTCTGAGACCCGGGGTGGCCACTTGCTAAGTGTGAGTCTTGGGGTCCTCCATCCAGCCCTGGAGGCTGCAGGGACGGTCCCTGAGGGCGCCGCGGTCCAGGCTCTGTGCTCGGCCCATTAGGAGGGCGGCAGCATCCCTGTTTTCCAGATGAGAAAGCACTCGAGGAGGAGAGGGACTTGGAGGTGGTGAGGCCAGGACCCGGACCCAGGTCTAAATTCCACGTCCATTCATTAACCATGTGAATCAGTAAGGGTTCTCCTGAGACACAGACCAATAGGGATATATATACACACGTATTTAAGGAATTGGTTCATGCAACCCTGGGGTCTGCCAGTCTGAAAGCTGCAGGACAGGAGGCCCTGCTGGTCTCCTCTGGGAAGCCTCAGCTTTTGCGCCAAAGGCTTCGACTGATTGGATGAGGCCCACCCACACCATCAAGGGAAATCTCTACTTAACATAAACTAGGTGTTAACCACATCTGCAAAATACACGGCAATGTCTGGACTGGTCTTTGGCTCATGACTGGGTACTAACAGGCAAAGCTGATGCATGAAACTAACCACGACGCCAGTTCACCAGGGCTCCTCTGACGTGCTCACTAAACTGTGCTGGGGCTGTGGGGGCCACACCCTGGCAGCCCTGGAGCCAGGCTGGGTTAATAAGGCCTGAGAGCTGAGGTGTGACTTTGGAGTTCTAATAACCTGCTAAGACTCAGGAGGTGGTGGGGTGCTACTTTCCCATCCCAAACCCTCAGGGACAGTGGTGGTGGGGCGTGGGGTCGGGACAGGCGTGGCGGGCACCAGCCGCCTCCTCTGCCTCCGCAGTGTCCTCCAGCAGCCTGGTGTTGTACCAGAGCTCCGACTCCACCAATGGCCACGGCCACCTGCTGCCGTCCAACCACGGTGTCATCGAGACCTTCATCTCCACACAGATGGCCTCTTCTTCCCAGTAACCACGGCCTCCCAGGGGCCCTGGAGCCTCCAGTCTGCTGGAGGGGTGACCAGGACATCTGAGCCTGCAAACCTTTACTACTCACCAGGCAGCTGCTCATCCCTGGAAAACTGCGCCTCAGTCCCCATCCCCATCCTGCCAGCTTCAGAAACGGAGGCTTCTGAGGCGCCCCAACCTGAGGCAGGTTGCTTCAGTGCACAAGTGGGGACCATGGAGAGCTGGAGAGCAGAGCCTGTTCCTGGTGGGTAATGGGGAGGGACTGTCCCTGCTGCCCAGGGTAAATCTTGTCGCTTGGCACACAACCACCCCGAGGCTGGGAGCCCTTGCACCCCGCAGGTAACTGCCAGCCACACTTCTCAGGACAGCAGCCCGTGTAGCTGGCAGTCATAGGTCAATGTGGCCCCAATTCTGTCACCTATGCCCCAATCAGGCCACTCCACCCAGCCCCCCTGCTATTAACCGCATGCCCCTTTGGACCTACCTGTCCCCCACTCACCTAAGCCTCACCTGAGTGGCTCCTCTGAGCCGGGGCCTGGGGAAACGCAGGCCTCTCCAGCTTTCCTCCTCCAAAGCCAAACCTCTCTCCAGCCCATGACCTCCGGTTTCCTTTGACATTTGTCCCCCACTGAGCACCACACCTTCTGAGGCCAGCCTGGCATCCTGCATCTACTGGAAAGCCCCCCACCCCTGCAGTCCTAGCCATCTTCCCTGCCCCTGGTGGGAGCCTGGTGCCAAGCCGAGGCTGTGGGGCGGCAGACCCTTCCCGGCTGCGGGAGTGAAGCTGCTGAGCTCAGAAAGTGCAAGGCCGGGGAAGCTGGCAGAGCTGAGGGGCCCAGAGGGAGAAGAGGCAAGATCAGTGGAGAGGTTGTGCCTGGGAGCTTGGAGCCAGCTGGCTGAGGGGAGGGGTTCCTAGCCCTGACCCCACCCCTCCGAGGAGGCTGAAGTTGAGAGACAAGGCAGCCCTGTCAGCCCAGGGCTCACGTGCCCTCATCTCCCCGGGGGGGCTGCTGCAGATAACCCGGCCCTCGTAGACCACCTCCATCCTGGACGGAGGACAGGGCGAGGGGAGAACTAGAATCAGTGCAGCCTGCAGTCAGCTGAGAGCGAGCCTATACATTTATTTAACTTTTAGTAAAGTAAACGTGGACCATGTTGAACATCTTGCTTGTCGTGGAGGTGGGGTTGGGCAGCGGAAGCGGGCTCGGGGCCTGCGGAGGGGCGGGGCTGGCACGCACACTCTCACATCCCACCTGTCTTCCCGGCTCCACCGAATCTGTGAGGCCAGGCCACCGAGCTGGAACGCCACCTTCACCGTGAACTTCTGCTCCTTCTTGCAGGACACGTGGGTCCAGGAGCCCCAGGCCACGAGTGCTGTGACACTTCCTGCAGTCTTGAAGTTGGGGTGTGGGAACACTTCCTGGGGTGTAGGCAGGCAAACCCCACCTGCATGATGCTTATCAAGTTCCGCACTGACTCAGGGCAGCACCCAGATCCCTCTGTTACATTTCTGTTCCCTCGACATTTTCCATAATCTGGCTGGCTCAGAGACATGATCACGCATGGCATATTCACATTGTGGAGACAGAAAATTCTGGAAACCTGGGTGTGGGGGCAGAGTAGATCTCTCTCTTTCTTTTCTAGGCAGTGTTTTATGAAGTCTGTTTGGAGGGAGACACACAGGGGCTCTGGGGCCTCGGGGACCCACCCCACCTTGTTTTCTTCAGGTCGTCTCCTGCACCAGGCTGAGGTGGTGGGAGCTCTACTACTTGGCCTTCAGCCTTGAGTAACTGGGAGTCTCCTTCTTCCTGGGGCCACAGAATGTTCTGGTACCACAGGTCTGCCACAGCCCAGTGGGAACACAGGAGGGCAGGCCCTGCTCACCCTATGACCGCTTCTTGGCCCCGATGCTTGGGCTGGCCCCAGTCATGGGCAGAGCCTGGACTCGCCAGCCAAGTTCTTGCATTGGAGAAGGACTCACGGCTCGGACAGGTTAATCCCTGTGGGAAGCCTGAGCCAGTGAGCTCCCGGCCCGCACGCTGGGCTCAGTTCGAGGGCACAGCAGCAGCGCTCTTTGTTGGCGGGGACGGGGAGGCCTCACTGGCCTTCTTTGCCTTTTTCTTCCGCTTCTTCTTTTTGGTCCCAGGGGGCGTCTGGTCTCCATTGAGCTGGGCAGACTCCTTTTCCCGCCTCCCGACTGCGGCCTTGCTGGTGGCAGTAGCGGCCACGTCGGCGCTGTCCTCCTTGGCTTTCTTTTTCAACTTCCTTTTCTTCTTTTTCTCCACGGGGACAGGGCTGTGGATGGTGGACTCCTGGAGGATGTCGGAAGCGGACACAGCCGCCTCTCGGCAGCGCCGTAACTCCTCGTCGCTATCATCGCTGCTGCCGGGGAGGGCGAGGGGAGTGTTAGTGGGACTCGGGATGGGGCCCCAAAGCCGCCGCGCACTGTCCCAGGCCAGGCCACCAGACAGAGGCCAGGGAGAGACAGCGGTATGTGGAGAACTCAGGCTTGGCTGGGGGGCAGACCTGGGTTCCCACACAGGCTTCTCTCCTTCCAGGCTCCGTGACCTCGTTTCGTGACTTAACCCCTCCGACCCTCAGGGTCTTCACCTATCAAGTGGGGATCTTAACAGAGCCCAGGCCTCACAGGGATGTCCCAGGAGTGTGGTGTCGGGCACGAGATGGGTGCTCCGAGAGCAGTCAACATCCAGCCCCCTCCCACTAAGCTACTGTCTCCAACTACCTGGCGGGACTCTTCCTGGGTCCAGGCCTGACTGGGGTCCATGTGGTTATCTATGGGTGGAGATGCGGGGGATCTGGCCAAAATGAGCGAACCTGAGGAGAGGACGTGTCATCTCACCTGGAGCTGGAAGGCAACCGTTTCCGGCGGGGCTGGGGAGCAGCTTCCTTCTCGGGGCCTCCGGGGATGGATGTGAAGAAAAGGCGGAAGCCTGCAACCCACGGGGACAGAGTCGGCACCGTCAGGGCTCCCAGGTGCCAAGGCTGCCCCACCTCTGCCCTCACGGAGCCCCCGGTCCAGAGGGTATTGCTCCTGTCTAATAGAGAGCGGTGCCTCGCAGGATGAGAGGCAGCACGCTTCTGCCTGCTGCAGCGAGGGGACCGGGTGCTTGAGGGGTTGCCGGCCACCAGGTCAAGCCAGCAAGTCTCCCGAGGCTTCTGGGACTCAGCAGCTGAGCTGCCCGCCTACGGCAGCTTGCAGAGAAACAAGTGAGTCGGGCATGGGACAGAGACTCGTGTACAAGAGGCTATGGGTGCAGCAGGCGCTCCTGCTCAGGGTCACCTCGGGCCAGTGGCCCCATTCCTGGCCCCAGCTCCCCTCATGGGTCCCCCTGTAAACAGGGTCACCATAACATCTGCCTCAGACAGGGCCTGCAGGCATGAAGGAAGATAATATGCCAAAAGGGCATTTCGTAGCTCCAGACTCACAGGAGGGGCTTAATAAAGAAAGCTGTTATTAACAGTCGAGCTGCTCACCGTCATCCTCCAGGGCGCCTCTTGGCACCTCGGCCTTTCTTGGCTCCTTCACGATTTCTGAGATGGTAATGGAGCTACGGGAAGAGACGGTGGATTTAGGATGAGATTTTGAATAAGAACAACGGAAACTCTTTTTAATTAAAACTTACTTTTGTTGTTGTTAAGTGGACAGAACAGAGTAATGCAATGTTACATGCGGAGGCACAGGGCCCCCAGGCTGATGGAAACATGCCTGCTCACAGCCATAACGTGGTGAAGAGCCCCTGTCAGCTCAAACGACGGTGACTCATTGGTTCAAACCCTACTTTATCCCACAAAGTGCTGAAGAAGTTTTGAAGATACTCACAGTACAACAGAATGCAACTTCAAATCAGGCAAAGAGAAAATGAGAGCAAGAGGGACAGAAAGGGCCAGCAGTGTGGCCAGGAAGCCGACAGATTTGCTAGATAGAGGGCACACGTTTGGTTCTGAACTTCCTGGCAGCAAACACGAAAAGGGAAATATGACCGGTTGAGGAAAGAACGTTTCAGAGGTTCAGCTCCTAGAACAGGCAGACCTGCTTTTTGGTTTTGGCTTTTTTCTTTTCAAATTTTTAAAAAGCTTGAGTTAATACATATTGACACACAGTGCCAAGAAATATGGGGAGATTCCATGTATTGCCCACCTGGTGTCTCCCTTGGGTAACACTGTGTGTAACTAACATCCATGATACAACTGAGAAACTGACTGTTACAATCCACTGACCTTTCTCAGACTTCAGACCTGGGTTTTAAGTTCTGATTTTTGTCACTTACTAACAAGGGACTTCATCTCTCTGAACCCATGTTACCCCTCTGAACACTGGGAGTGATGAGACTCCCGGCCTCCTAGAGCAGCTGTTACAAGGTTCAAATGAGAAAGTGGATTCTAATCCCTGAGCATGGAGCCCGGCTGTGAACCAGTAAACGACAGCTATAACGATGATGAAGATGATGACTGCTGTAAGATAAGCTATCAGTGCAGTTTCCTGGTGGCTCAGTGGTAAAGACTGAGCCTGCCAATGCGGGTTCAACCCCTGGTCTGGGAAGATCCCACATGCCATGGGGCAACTAAACTGGTGAGCCACAACTACTGAACCTGTGTTCTAGAGCCTGCGAGCTCCAACTACAGAGCCCATGTGCCACAACCACTGGAGCCCATGAGCCTGGAGCCTGTGATCACAAGTGAAGCCACTGCAGTGAGAAGCCCTCGTACCTCAATGAAGAGGAGCCCCCGCTCGCCACAACTACAGAGAACCTGAGCAAAGCAATGAAGACCTGGCACAGCCGGAAAAAAGATAAGCGATGCGCTCCACAGGACCCCTTTCTCTAGCACAGACAAAGAGGGGAGAACGGCCGAGACCAGGAAGCAGGTCTTGGGGAGTGCTGGTGAGGCAGTCACCTCGCAACTGCACAGACCAACGCTCTCAGCAGTATCCTTGCGGCAAACAGAATGATGTGCTGGGTGCTTCTCCTAACTGCCTTGTGTAGGTGCCAGAGGCCTCGTCCTGCACGGGACACAGTCTGGGGAGAGGGAAGAGAAATGATGCCAACAGGGTCCTGACCAGGACCAGGGTATCTAACCCAGTGGTTCAGTGTCAGTCAGCAGGGACATTAGGCATTGTCACGGCTGGTGGAGCAATGTTACTAGGATCTCATGGGTAGAGGCGAAGTACGCTGCTAAGCCTTCTACAGTGCTCAGTACAGCCCCACACAACCATGAACAATCTGGGCCAAAATGTCCGTGATGCCAAGATAAGAACCCTGATCTAACACAAGGGACCAACTGGGGTATCATTTCTATGATTCAGTCATGTCTGATTCTGTGCGACCCCATGGACTGTAGCCCGCCAGGCTCCTCCGTCCATGGGATTCTCTAGGCAAGAATACTGGAGTGGGGTGCCATTTCCTCCTCCAGGGGATCTTCCCAATCCAGGGATCGAACTCATGTCTCTTATGTCTTCTACACTGGCAGGCGGGGTCTTTACTGCTCGCACCACCTGGGAAGCCCTTAAAACACAGATACTGGCTCAGGGTAGCTGTGCATACTGTGTGCATGCTAAGTCAGTTCTTTGGAGAGAAATAAATACAGAACACTGCAGGAACTATCCTGATGGTGGGTGACCAACACCCTGGTGGATTTCCACCTGGGGAAACGCTCATCGTGGATCACTGCAATGCCAGGTGGCCCTGGTTACCCTGAAGCCAAACAGTCACTGAGAAAAATCACCCCCTTGGATTGAGATGCCCAATTGACCTTCCTAAACATGTTAAGCACATTCCCAGATTGGGGACTGGCACTAAGGCCATGGGGGTGCAGGCTGCTGAGGGCTGGCCCAAAGCTCTGTCTGGATTAGCAGCAACTGTGCACTTTGGGAGGGCTCATCTGTCCTTTATGATGGTTACTTCAAGTTGAAGGACTATGGCCCAAACATCCTGAGTCTCCCTTTCGAAACCTGCTAGGGCTTTGTCAAGTGAGGATGGATCTAGCCCAGCCTGTCCCGGACCGAGTCCCATGCCATGCCACTGGTCATCCATGGAACAGAGGCACTGTGGCCAAACATGCTTGGAAGATGCCGGGCTAAACAAAGTTACACAGGTCTCTTTACTGCAGGACTTCTCAGAGCCTTGAAGACACTACTAAGAATCTAAATCTCCCAGGGCAGGGCTTCCCTGCTGGCTCAGTGGTAAAGAATCCACCTGCCAATGCAGGAGACATGAATTCGATCCCTGATCCAGGAAGATTCCACATGCCGCAGAGCAACTAAGCCCATTAAGCCAACTAACAAAACTACCGAGCCTGTGCTCTAGAGCCTGGGAGCCACAACTACTGAGCCCACATGGTCTAGAGCCCTCGCTCTATAACAAGAGAAGCCACTGCAGTGAGGAGAGAAAAGCCCGCACAGCAACGAAGACCCAGCATGGCCAAAAATAAATAAATACAATTATAAAGATAAATTAATTAACCTCCCAAGGCACAGTGGGTATGGAGAGTATAGCATTTCTCCACCTCCTCTTTGCCGCTGGAACCCTGGTGCCCAGAGCCACACTCTGGACTCGAGTTTCTGGGCACCTACTTTAGGAATGCTGATCTGCATCTTTTTTTTAAGTATTTATTTGGCTGTGCTAGATCTTACTTGCGACACACAGGATCTTTTCTTCAGCTGTGCCATGCGGGAGCTAGTTCCCTGACTAGGGATTGAACCTGGTCCTCCTGCACTGGGAGCACAGAGTCTTAGCCACTGGACTACCAGGGAAGTCCTGCCGACCTGGATCTTAACAGATCATATTCTCCAAGCGCCTGTCATGCCCTCTTGTGGTGGGAATAAGCTCTTGCATCTCGGGGTCCCCTCTTCCTTTCGGGGTCCCCTCTTCCCTGCAGCAGGAGAGCACAGTGGTTAAGAGCAGGGCCCTTGGAGTTGAGCCCACTCTGCTCCCTCCTCCACGACTGCAGGCACATGCTTCTCACAGATGGGAGCCTTTTCCCACAGCTGGAGAACACAGACAACGACAGGACCTGCACGGTAGGGTGATGCCTTGTGCTTACCACGGTGCCAGCTTACATCTGCTGCGCTCCAGGCCTCGGGGGCCATTACTCCTGCAACGAATGAATGAGGGCAGGAAAAGAGAATGTAGGTGCTTGTTACCTGTCCAGCAGGGCTCCCAGTTTCTTGGCCACGTGGGCTCGGAATCCGGGGGTGGTCTGAAGTTCGTTGCTGTCTTGTTCGTGCTCATCCACCTTGTGCCTGCAACACATATGAAAGGACCTCATCTCCTGCCAGTTCAGAGGCTGCCCCAAGAAGGTGGGGAAGACATGTGTCTTGCTCACCCTGACATACCAGGTCTAGCAGGGAGTGCGTGGGGTGCGGGAGGGGGCAGGTGGCAGGGGCCAACATCGATGAATGAACAGATGACACTTGAACCCAAAGTGCACAGTACCTGAGGCTTGGCTGGTTGGCTGGCAACTTAGCATTTGTAGCACCTGCGGAAATAACGAACACTGAGATATTCACAGAGGAAACAACTATACCATCTGGTGTGTGTTGGGCACTATTTTATGGGATTTATGCCTATAACTTGCTGAATCTTTCCAACAACCTGATGGGACTAATGGGGGTGGGGGTGGAGGTGGAGCAGTCACCATCCCCCATTTACAGAAAAGGAAACTGAGGCAAGGAGATATAAAATAGCTTGTTGTTATTCAGTTGCTAAGACGTGTCTGACCGTTTGTGACCCCATGGACTGTAGCCTGCCAGGCTCCTCTGTCCATGGGCTTTCCCAAGCAAGAATGTTGCCATTTCCTCTTCTAGGGGATCTTCCTGACCCAGGGATCAAACTCATGCCTCCCACATTGGCAGGTGGATTCCTTACTGCTGAGCCACTGGGGAAGCCCTGTTAAATAGCTTAGCCAAACAGCTAACAAGTGACAAGGATTGGGATGAGGATCCAGGCTGTCTGGCTCCAGAGCCCCCTCTTCATCACTATGCTGAATGAGCACCTCTAAGTGTACTTTGATTTCAGCATTTATTGAGTGCCCACTGTGTGCTTGTCTGTGTGCTAAGTGCTCTGGAAGAGAGAAATGAAGAGGGCTCAGTTATGCTGATCACTGGACTGGGAGTCTGGCTGGGGTCTCAGCCTCCTCACTCCAGAGAGGCACCTTTCTGGCAAGTTCATTCATTTAAGAATTATTTTGCTGAGCAAGGTATAGGACCTGGGGATACCATGGTGAACAGACACCAGCCCTTGTGAAGTTCACATCATGCAACCTCTCACTCAATAAATATTTGTGGAGCAAGTATGAGCCACGGTTGACTCTAGGTACTGGGGTTGGAGGGGTGAAAGGAATAAAGGCAGGATAAGTAAAGAAGCAATTGTAGAAGAAAGGAAAGCATTACATATGAAGGGAATCACACAAAGCATGACGATGATGGAGAGAAGGCATGTAACCCAGTCTCCTGAAGAGATGGTGTCTCAGCTGTATTAAAGGATAAATGGGAGTCAGACAGGAGGGGGAAATGAGTCCATGATGAGAGACCAACCACATAACTGCTGCTCTTTACTGGGTCTTTAATGTGTGCCAAGCACTGCAGATACATCATCTCCGCTCCTTACCCCCACATTACAGATGAGGAAATTTAAATACAGTGAGACTTAAGTACCCTGCCCAAATTCTTCCTGCTAGTGAGTGGTGGCAAGACTATTTTTTTGGGCTCCAAAATCACTGCAGATGGTGACTGCAGCCATGAAATTAAAAGATGCTTGCTCCTTGGAAGCAAAGCTATGACCAACTTAGACAGCATATTAAAAAGCAGAGACATTACTTCGCCAACAAAGGTCCATCTAGTCAAAGCTATGGTTTTTCCAGTAGTCATGTAGGGATGTAAGAGTTGGACTATAAAGAAAGCAGAGAGCCAAAGAACTGATGCTTTTGAAGTGTGGTGTTGGAGAAGACTCTTGAAAGTTCCTTGGACTGCATGGAATTCCAACCAGTTCATCCTAAAGGAAATCAGAATATTCTGATTTTCTGAATATTCTGAATATTTCTGAATATTCATTGGAAGGACTGATGCTGAAGCTGAAACTCCAATACTTTGGCCACCTGATGGGAAGAAGCAGTTGCTTCTTTTTCTGAAGCTGGGAAAGATTGAGGGCAGGAGGAGAAGGGGATGACAGAGGATGAGATGGTTGGATTGCATCACCGACTTGATGGACATGAGTTTGAGTAGCTTCCAGGAGTTGGTGATGGACAGGGAAGCCTGGCGTGCTGCAGTCCATGGGGTTGCAAAGAGCTGGACATGACTGAGTGACTGAACTGAACTAAACCGAGTGAGTGGTGGAGATGGAAAGACATTCCTGCACACAGGAAATAAAAAGAAAACAGCAGAGTTACGGTAACCACAGATGAGAGGACATAGTATGGTCTGGAGCCTAGTGTGGAACGTGTGGCAGGAAAGCAAGCTGCGAATCGATTACCAAAGGGTTTGTAAGTCCTTTTATTTACTTATTATTTTAACTTTTACAGAAATTATTTATTTACTCAGCTCTGCTGGGTCTTAGTTTCGGCACTCTGGATCCTTAGCTGCAGCCTATGAACTTCTTAGTTGCAATATGCAGTCTAGTGCCCTGACCAGGGATCCAACAAAGGCCCCGTGCGTTGGGAACATGGAGTCTCAGCCACCAGGGAAGTCCTGAGGGCTCGTGAGTCCTTTTAAACAAAAGCAGGAGTTAACCTTGCTTTGCCATGACCTGCTCTCGCAGCCTGGATCCTTCTCAGAATAATCTTTTAGATGCAAAAAATACAACACATAGGATTACAAAGGAAACTAGTAACAGTGAAATTCAGTTATCATTAAGAGTAAAAAGCAAAATTTGGGATACTTTAATATATGTGCTTCTTCATTAATGTATTAAATAAGATCTACTGATGGGCCTAAAAATTACTGTAATTTTTTTAAATTAATTTATTTATTTCTGGCTGAGCTGGGTTTCCATTGCCGCCTGAGGGCTTTATCTAGTTACAGCAACTGGGGGCTACTCTCTGGTTTCCGTGCTCCGGTTTCTCCTTGCAGAAAGCAGCTTCTCTTGTTGCAGAGAACTGACTCCAGAGTTTACCAGCTCTGTGGTTTTAGCGCTCAGGACTTAGTTGCCCTGTGGCATGGGGGATCTCCCCGGACCAGGGATGAAACCAGTGTGCCCTGAATGGGCAGGTGAATTCTTAACCTCTGGACCACGAGGGAAGTCCAAAATTACTTTAATTTTAAAGCAGGAATGAATGGAAACGATTTTTTTTCCAACATATTATTGTGAATAAAATATTTTTGATATATCTGAAAGACTAACAGGATGTGAAAGTCTGAGACTTTTGTTAAGACAAAGTGACAGGTATTGCCGAAACTACTGCAGTTGTTTACACGCATGACGGAAAGAGAGGCTAAATTTCAGAGACCAGTGAAAGTGAGATGAAATATTTTTCCCATTCAAATTCACAGGCCCTCTTCATTCTATCCACCATTGGGTGCCCTTATGTTAAGGGGTCTGGGATTTATTCCCAGGGCACTAGGGAGTCAGTGAAGGGCAGGAAAGACAGTGAAGGATGGGAAGGCAGAGTCTGACATGACTGAGGACTGAACAGCAAAGGGAGTCACGGTCAAGGGGGTGTGGGACACAGCTCGCTGGCAGCCACAGACAGTGAGAAAGTGTTGGAGCCGAGGAAAGGCTGGACCCAAGAATCCAGCTGTCGCAGTGATCTCCGAGGAGGGGCGGGCCGCCCAGGGTGCAACAGTTAGGGTGGACCCAAGGAGGCGGAGTCAAGAGATACTCTGGTGCCTTGGTTTCCCTGACTGGGATAATGGAACAACCCGCCCCGCTACCCTTGTCCGTATTTTGACTCTGAATCCTACTCTGAACCCCACCCAGGCCGTGGAGCCTCCTCAGGGAAAGAAGTCGAGTCCCGATGACACCCTCTTCACCGTCCATCCTCCCAGGCCGCAGGGGAAGACCATACGCTCTTCGGCCAGACTCCCCGAATATAATCCCCTACCGACTCTTGGCTTCTCCGGACCCCTCGGGCGCTGCTCCAAGCCCCAAGCTGGCATCGCTGCCTCGCGGCACCGTTCCAGCTCCTCTTCATCGCTGCTGCTGCTGCTGCTCTCCAGATCGCTCATGGCGCCACTGGGTGCCGCCACCTCGAACCACCGCAAAGGATTGTGGGGAGGGCCTACGGGAGCGGTCGTCCTCCTAGGATCCCAAAAGGGAGCTGAAAAACGCAGGGCATTGTGGGGATTGTAGTTCTTAGACTCAGGCCATCATTGGTCTGAGCGACTGAACTGACTGACTCAATGTCTGATCATTGGTCCTAAATTGTCCTGAAGGGTTTCCTGAAACGTGAGAGCTGGAAGGGCCTAAGAGATCAACAGATCTATCCTTGATGAGGAAAATAAGACCTATAGACAGGAAGGAATTGCCTAAGGGGTTAATGACAGTCAGGATCGGTTCCCTTGTTTTGGTCCAATGCACTTTGATTCAGTTCAGTTCAGTTCATTTCAGTCGCTCAGTCGTGTCCGACTCTTTGCGACCCCATGAATCACAGCACGCCAGGCCTCCCTGTCCATCATCAACTCCCGGAGTTCGTTCAAACTCATGTCCATCGAGTCGGTGATGCCATCCAGCCATCTCATCCTCTGTCGTCCCCTTCTCCTCCTGCCCCCAATCCCTCCCAGCATCAGAGTCTTTTCCAGTGAGTCAACTCGTCGCATGAGGTGGCCAAAGTATTGCAGTTTCAGCTTCAGCATCAGTCCTTCCAGTGAACACCCAGGACTGATCTCCTTTAGGATGGACTGGTTGGGTCTCCTTGCAGTCCAAGGGACTCTCAAGAGTCTTCTCCAACACCACAGTTCAAAAGCATCGATTCTTCAGCGATCAGCTTTCTTCACAGTCCAACTCTCACATCCATACATGACCACTGGAAAAACCATAGCCTTGACTAGACAGACCTTTGTTGGCAAAGTAATGTCTCTGCTTTTCAATATGCTAGCTAGGTTGGTCATAACTTTCCTTCCAAGGAGTAAGCGTCTTTTAATTTCATGACTGCAATCAGCATCTGCAGTGATTTTGGAGCCCAAAAAAACAAAGTCTGACACTGTTTTCACTGTTTCCCCATCTATTTCCCATGAAGTGATGGGACCAGATGCCACAATCTGAGTTTTCTGAATGTTGAGCTTTAAGTCAACTTTTTCACTCTCCTCTTTCACTTTCATCAAGAGGCTCTTTAGTTCCTCTTCACTTTCTGCTGTAAGGGTGGTGTCATCTGCATATCTGAGGTTATTGATATTTCTCCCGGCAGTCTTGATTCCAGCTTGTGCTTCTTCCAGCCCAGCGTTCCTCATGATGTACTCTGCATATAAGTTAAATAAGCAGGGTGACAATATACAGCCTTGATGTACTCCTTTTCCTATTTGGAACCAGTCTGTTGTTCCATGTCCACTTCTAACTGTTGCTTCCTGACCTGCATACAGGTTTCTCAAGAGGCAGGTCAGGTGGTCTGGTATTCCCATCTCTTTCAGAATTTTCCACAGTTTATTGTGATCCACACAGTCAAAGGCTTTGGCATAGTCAATAAAGCAGAAATAGATGTTTTTCTGGAACTCTCTTGCTTTTTCGATGATCCAGTGGATGTTGGCAATTTGATCTCTGGATCAACTTATTCTACAAATTTGGAAGTCTGTTTGGGCATCAGACGTACCTTAGGGACCTTTGTGTCTGTGACGGGGTGGGGTGGGGGGCAAGGGGCTTCCTAGGTGGTGCTAGTGGTAAAGAACCTGCCTTCCAGTGCAGGAGATGTAAGAGATACAGGTTCAACCCCTGGGTCAGGAAGATCCCTTGGAGAAGGGCCTGGCAACCCATTCCAGTATTCTTGCCTGGAGAATTCCATGGACAGAAGAGCCTGCCGGGCTACAGTCCATAGAGTGGCACACGACTGCAGCGACTTAGCAAGCACGCACGCACGTCTGTGGTAAAAGTCACATAATATTTTGTTTTGGTTTAGTTGCTAAGTTGTGTCTGACTCTGTGTGACCCCATAGACAGCAGCCCACCAGGCTCCGCCGTCCCTGGGATTCTTCAGGCAAGAACACTGGAGTGGGTTGCCATCTCCTTCTCCAACAACCCCTGTGTATACACGCATATAAAATCTAATATTCTGGCCATATTGAAATTTCCCCAATTGTTCCCAAATTATATTCTACAGATGGTCCATCCACACCAAGATTCAACCAGAGATCTTGCATTGCATTTAGCCATTATGGATCTTAAGTCACCGAGTTTACATTGTGCTCATCTGTAAAATGGGAAGACTAGTGCACACTTCAGAGGGTGTACAAATTAGAGACAGTACATGTGAAGGGTTTAAGCAAGTGCATTCAAAATATGCACTACTATTATTAGCTTCCTTACTCAACTTGCTCTGCTCAAGGCAGCAGTGTGTTGGGATGCTGCATCTTGAAATATCAGTAGCATAGACTAGGGATAATGAGGCAAGAGGTCCCTAGCATCCTCAGAGACATGGACCCACGGGTTGGGTTTTGCCCAGCCCTGGCTGGGAAATGGAGGGGACCGGTCTCACCTGGATCACCTTCAGCACCTTCTGGTCCAGTCCATGGTCCCCCTGGAAGTGCTGCTCTCTCAGGAACTTCTCCACGGTCCGCACAGCCCTCATCACGTCTTCCTTCCACTCCTTGATGTTATGCTGTAACTGAGCCACGAAGGAGTTCAGCCTAGAAGCTGGGGTGTCAACCAGCTCCAGGAATACTGCCATCTGTCTTGAGAGTACCACTGGCGGCTAGGTGGACAGTTATGCTACCTACCTGCTGGCACACTCACCCTTCTTTAAGGAATGCTCCTCTCCAGGACCCTGTGGAATAAAGGACCAGAGTGGAGAGGAGACCAGGGGTGTCCGGCTGACCTGGGGCTCCTCTTTATTGAGGCTGTGTACTGTGGCTGGTGCACCCCAGACACTGATGATGACTGGAAGGTCAGGTGCCACCTTAATGGGTGAGGCTTTCAGTCATCCTTCCTGTGGCAGGTTTCGTGTCTCAACTGTTAGTTTTCCTTTTATAAGTTGCAAACTGACATTGGCTTGAGGATGGCCCTGGAAGGGGCAACTCCCCCAGTTGGATGGTATCCATCAATCCCATCCCCCTACGTTGTCATCCAAAACAGGCTGACAAAGAGCAGGGACTCGCTCTAGGTTGAGCTGAAGCATGGGAATTCTAGGGTCCCCAGTACAAACTCTGGAATTCCAGTCTGCCCTTTAACCTTAACCTCTTAACCTCTCTGACCTTCACATAAATATCCTTAAAATGGGTTCAGAAATAATACCTATCCCATAGGGTGTGTGGATTAAGCCTGAGAACATTTAGAAGAGAAAGTATTATGTATATATTGGACTTCCCTGGCAGTCCAGTGGTTGAGACTCTGTGGATCCAATGCAGAGGGCATGGGTTTGATCCCTAGCTGGGAAACTAGGATTCCACATGCCTTGTGGCCAAAAGCAAAAAATAAACGCAATTCATTTCATCTAGTGAGGCTTTCCAGGTGGCTGAGTGGTAAAGAACCCGCCTGCAAATGCAGCAATATGGGTTCAGTCTCTGAGTTGGGAAGATCCCCTGGAGAAGGAAACGGCAACCCACTCCAGTATTCATGCCTGGGAAATTCCATGGATGGAAGAGCCTGGTGGGCTACAGTCCATGGGGATCACAAGAGTCGGACATGACTTAGAAACTAAACCATCTTCCATTTCACATGTGTGGATAGTGAGGGGTGATGGTATTTGGGAGGTCAGTCGCAAGTAAGGTGGTTAGGGAAGTTCTGAAAAGGAAATATGTGAGCAAAACATGAAGGAGGCAAAGAGTGAGCTGTATGTACATCGGAGGAAATAATGGGAGGAGGAGCAAGTACAAAGGCCCTGTGGTAGCAGTGTGCCTGGTGGGTGTGAAGAACATCAGTCTGATGGAAATGGGATGATCAAGGGGGAAAGTGGGAGGGGACGAGGTTTGAGCAGTACAGAGTGGGGGGCAAATTGTGGAGGATCTTGAAGACTACCAGGACTCTGGCTTTTACTCTGAATGAAATGGACTTCCCTGGTGGCTAAGATGGTAAAGAATCTTCCTGCAGTGCAGGAGAGCCAGGTTTGATCCCTGGGTCAGAAAGATCCCCTGGAGAAGGGAATGGCTACCCATTCCCGTATTCTTGTCTGGGAAATGCCATAGACAGAGGAGGCTGGCGGGCCACAGTTCATAGGGTGGCAAAGAGTCAGACATGACCGAGCAACTAGCTTTCACACTGAATGAAGTAGGGAACCATGGGGGAGTTCCAAGCAGAAGAGGGACATAGTTGGACTTTGAACAGAATCACATTGGCTCCTGGTGGGAGGATTAGATTAAAAGTGGAGTGTGGGAGAGGCTGTGAGAGCAGAAGCAGGAATTCATTAAGAAGTTACTGCAACGGTTCAAACAAGATATGTGGTGGATTGGCTCAGAATATTAGCAGTGAAAGGCAAGGAGAAGTGGTATTATTTATTTTTCTTATGGAAAATTTCAAACATGAACAAAAGAATATAATGAATGTCTACGTGTCACCTCCCACTTCAATAATTATCAAAGTTAAAGTGAAGTTGCTCAATTGTGTCCGACTCTTTGCCACCCTATGAACTGTGGCCCACCAGGCTCCTCTGTCCATGGGATTTTCCAGGCAAGAATACTGGAGTGGGTTGCTACTTCCTTCTCCAGGGGATCTTCCCAACCCAGGGATCGAACTTCGGTATCCCGCATTGAGTGCAGACTTTACCATCTGAGCCACCAGGGGACTCCTCCAACAATTATCAACCTATAGACAATTTTTTATGTTTATTCAGGCCTTCTGCCTATTTGTGTGTGTGTGTGTGTGTGTGTGTGTGGCCATGTGGCTTGCAGGATCTTAATTCCCCAATCAGGAATAGAACCTCTGCAGTGGAAGTACAGAGTCCTAATTGCTGGGCCTCCAGAGAAGTCCCAATCTAGAGACAATCTTTCTTGAATGATGTCCCCATCTCCCCTCTTGTATTATTTGTAAGTGAATCCCAGACATCACAGGGGCTTCCCTGGAAGCTCAGTCAGTAGAGAATCTGCCTGCAATGCAGGAGATGTGGGTTCAATCCCTGCATTGGGAAGATTCCCTGAAGAAGTAAATGGCAATCCACTCCAGTATCCTTGCCAGGAAAACCCCATGGACAGAGGAGCTTGGCAGGCTACAGTCCATAATGTTGCAAAGAGTTGGACACAACTCAGTGACAAACGCACGCACACAGCGAAGACATATTTAAAGCCATGAGTCTGGATGACTTCACCAAGAGAGTGAGTATAGAACAAGATGAGAAAAGGACTAAAGATTGAGCCCTGAAACACTTAATAATATTAATAGATTGGAGAAATGCAAGCATCTAGCAAACAGGAATGAGGGGTATCGAGGGAGGTGGAAGAAAAATCAGGAGTGTATCTTGATAGCCAAGTAGAGATGTTGTTCTGCGAAACAGAAAGTGATCCACTGGGTCAAGTGTCAGTCAAATCTGCACTGACTTTGTCCTGAGGGCAGTGGCAAATCAGATGAGTGACCAGAGGAAAGGTTACCGTTCTGGGTAGATTGGCTTGGCTGCTTCTGTAGGGAGAGTGGATTGCAGGAGGCAAAGGTAGATATAGGCAGACATGTCAGGACGCTGAACTGTGGCCCAGGTGTTAGGGAAGGTGTCCTGGACTCAACTGGAAGCACTGGAGGTAGGAGAAGGGATGGGATTCTAGGTCTACGTTGAAGGAAGGGAGGACAGGATTTGGTGACCACGGGGAGGAGGTGAGGGAGAAGACAGGATGGCTATCATCCTTCTGGCTTGGGTACCTGGGTAATGGGTGAAGGAATAGAGACAGGGCAGGAACAGAGCCACAGGTAGAGAACGGACATGTGGGCAGGGCTGGGCTCAGTGGCAGAGGGGAATGAATCGGAGATGGGAACTGACATACATACACTACCACGTGTAAAGCAGACAGCTAGGAGGTACCTACTGAATAACACAGGGAGCTCAGTTCTGTGCTCTGCGATGACCTCGAGGGGAGGGATGGGGGCGGGTGGTGGAAGGGTGGGAGGGAGATTCAGCAGTGAGGGCTATATGTATGCATATAGCTGATTCACTTTGTTGTGCAGCAGAAACCAACACAATGTTGTAAAGCAACTCCACCCCAAATGAAAAATAAACAAAAACAAAGGGAGGAAGGCACAGGAGGAATGGAAAGCGGGGAGGTCTAGAAGGGTAACTTTTTAAGCCAGAGAGCTTCAAAGAGGTGTCCATATTGCTTATGTTTCTGGTGAGTTCAGGAATCTAGGCTTGAGATGCACCCAGGAGGCTGCGGGTGATCATGATGGTTCAAGTGCAGGGAGAGCTGGGAGCAGAGGCCAGGTTGGGGGGGTGCTGAGTAGTAGGTTGGGTGAGGGGCGTGAACACCAGGAGTGCAGATAACCCTTTTGAGAACTTCATTGTGAAGGATGGAGAAAGACAGGGTGTGAACTGGAGGAAGTGGTGAGGTAAAGTCTGTTGAGTGTCTTAAATACCGTTTGTGGACAAATAAAATGAAAACCCTCCATCATGACACATTTCAGTGTAAACGTTCCAACTGGCTAACCCCAAATGGAGATAATCACATTTTAATTACATAAATTCTAAACATATCCAGATTTCCCGAGTTTGGTGGTGCTTGGCCCTTAAACATTCCTCTATTACAATGGTTTAAATGACAAGAGCAGTTTTGCAAAGGGTAGTCAACAATAAACTGAGATTCTAAACATTTGTCCAATGTTTATAATGACAGATAATGAGGTTCAAGGCAAAATAGAAAAGTTATTCTAGCAGTGAACGTTCAGACTTGACATCGTAGTTTAAAAAATTTTTTTGGAAATATAATTGATTTACAATGCTGTATTGGCTTCAGGTATACAGCAAAGTGATTCAATAGTTTCATGGATTATACTCCATTTAAAAGGCTTCCCCGGTGACTCAGTGGGTAAAGAATCCACTTTCAATGCTTTAGATGCAGGAGATGTGGGATCAATCCCTGGGTTGGGAAGACCCCGTGGAGGAGGGCCTGACAATCCACTCCAGAATTCTAGCAGAGAATTCAATGGACAGAGGAGCCTGGTAGACTACAGTCCACGGGGTCACAAAGAGTCGGACACGACTGAGCGACTTCACTTTCACTTTCTGTGCTGTAGAATGGTTCAGTTCAGTTGCTCAGTCATGTCTGACTCTTTTTCACCCCATGGAAGCACACCAAGCTTCCCTGTCCATCACCAGCTCCCCGAGCTTGCTCAAACTCATGGCCATTAAGTCGGTGATGCCATCCAACCATCTCATCCTCTGTCGTCCCCTTCTCCTGCCTTCAACCTTTCCCAGCATCAAGAGCTTTTCCAATGAGTCAGTTCTTCACATCAGGTGGCCAAAGTATTGGAGTTTCAGCTTCAGCATCAGTCCTTCCAATGAACACCCAGGACTGATCTCCTTTAGGATGGACTGGTTGGATCTCCTTGAAGTCCAAGGGACTCTCAAGAGTATTTTCCAACACCACAGTTCAAAAGCATCAATTCTTCAGTGATCAGCTTTCTTTATAGTTCAACTCTCACATCCATACACGACTACTGGAAAAGCTATAGCTTTGACTAGACAGACGTTTGTTGGCAAAGTAATGTCTCTGCTTTCTAATATGCTGTCTAGGTTGGTTATAACTTTCCTTCCAAGGAGCAAGCGTCTTTTAGTTTCATGGCTGCAGCCACCATCCTCAGTGACTTTGGAGCCCAAACATAGAATAGATATATCCTTGTGCATGTGTGTTGTCACATTAGTTGTGTCACTCTTTATGACCCCATAGACTATAGCCCACCAGGCTCCTCTGTCCATGGGCTTCTCCACGAGTGAATACTGGAGTGGGTTGCCATTTCCTTCTCCAGGGGATCTTCTCAATCCAGGGATCAAACCTGCGGGGGCGGGGGTTGGTGAGGGAGAACAAACAACAACAGGTTCCCTGGCTTACTCCTCCCCAAGGGGGATGGGCAAGCTTCTTCCTTATATGGGTTGAGGGTAGGGGTGTGTCCATGGGTCGGGCCAGAGGGGTGGCTTAGGTGTTTTGCCCACCCTTCTGGTGGTGGTGTGTGCAGGGGTAGTGGGGTGGAATGGGCAGTACCCTGTTTTTTGCTCTCTACACCCGTTTTTTGCTCCAGGCTCCTCAAAAGTGGCAGATGGGTCTTTTTGATCTTTTGGGTCCAGAGTTTGCCCCAACTGCACCCACAGGCAGTTATTTTTAGTTCCCTGCAGTTTCGTTGTATTTTGTTGCCTGAGGAGAGGTGTGTCCAGGTGCAAGCATTGGAGCAGTGTCGCAGGTCCAATCTTTCTCAGATTGTGTGTTGATTTTACGGTTTGTCAAAATGCCACCCAGTTGAGCATGTTTCTATGGGGGTGAAAGAAGAGACAGTGGTTAGAAAGGGTGTGGGCTTGGCCTTAGGAAGGAGGAAGATACATAAAGAAGGGCTTTCTTTTCACTTGTATACCTCTAAATGCAAACCCTGAGACAATGATTTGCATAAGACTTGTTTTAGGAGATGATCCCAAGGGATGGGTGTGGGGGACTGAGAAGGAGGGAAAACCAATCCAAGAAATATCACAGAATCAATCACTATTGTGGCAAGCTGAGGTTTTGTTAGGGCAAGCACGCTGACTGAAACTGCCCACCCTGGCCAGGCACCGTAGTGACCATTTGGATGAATTGTTTGACAGGAGGTCCTGGTAAGGAACACAGAACTAATAAACCACCACCAAACAGGAGAGCTCAGGAAAGGTCAAAAAGTGACATCACGTGTCCAACCACCTCCCAGAATCCTTCTCGTTGGCATCCATCTTGGCTGAACAAAGCATGTACCACCAGGAAGGACTCTGAGTCGGAATGATTGGCTAAAGACAACCTGGAAAGTAATCGCATCAATATAAAACCCGAGACTGCGAGCCACATGGCAGAGCAGTTCTCCTGGGTTCCCTTACCCTGCTGCTCTCCGTCCAGGCGTCCCTTCCCAATAGTCTCTTGCTTTGTCAGCATATGTGTCTCCTTGGGCAATTCATTTCCGAGTGTTAGACAAGAGCCCACTTTTGGGTCTTGGAAGTGGTTCCACTTCCTGCAACAGTTTGATCTCGCTGGAGAAGAGCAATGTAGAACAGGCAACAAAATTATCTGCCTGAGAGGTGGAGGAGGGGAGTGTGTGCTCACTAGTTCCTGTCTTTCCAGGGGCAAGGCTGGCCCCTGCAGTGTTAAGCCCCTACAACGTCCACATGTGCTCAGAGTTGCTTGGAAGTCCTGTTAAGACACAGTCTGGTGAGTCCCACCACCAGAGGACCTGACTCAGGTAAGCCTGGGATAGTTCTGAGAATTTGCAGTTCACAGAGATTCCCAGGTGATGCCAATTCTGCTGGTCTGGGGTCCATCTCTACTTTTGAGAATCGATGAGTTAGAGGTTTGAGTAGTGAAAGATGATAACATGTAGGAAAAGGGTAGTTGACCCAAAGTCTGGAGTTGTGAGCCAGCATTAAATGTTCTGGAATTATAATTGTTTGTCCACATCTGATGTGTTTTGAGAGTGATGAAGAATGATTGCAGGACCAGCAAGGGGTAAATGATCAAGGATCCTGAATGCCAAGCAAAGGAACTTAATTCTGTAGGTAATAAGAGCCTATCTGAAGGATTTTATTTTATTTTTTTACTTTTTTTTTTTTTTTAGAATCCCTGACATTTACCAAGTCTCTCAGCATTTTATTTTATTAATAATTTTACCTGCTTTTATCTTTGGCTGTGCTGGGTCTTCATTGCTGTGAGGGCTTTTCTCTAGTTGCCATGTGTGAGCTTCTCATTGTTGTGGAGTATGGGTTTTAGGGCACGGGGGTGCAGTAGTTGTGACTCCCAGGTTCTAGAGCATAGGCTCAATAGTTGCGGTGCACGGGCTTAGTTGCTGCTCAGCATGTGGAATCTTCCCAGATCAGGGATCGAACCTGTGCCTCCTGCATTGGAAGGAGGATTCTTTACTACTAGCACCATCTAGGAAGCACAGAAAGGTGGGTGAGAAGCAGCAATTCGAACAGACAAGAATGATCCTGTTTATCCCTACCTTGGCCTCATTTTACCCTGGGCTTCATCACACTTTCAATCATCAAAACACACTTTTAATATTTGGTGCTTGTAGACATCACAATGTACTACTCTTTACAACCCGTGAATGAGACCACAGGAAACTGTAAACAGGTCTGGCTTTCTATGTCACCACAATGCGTGCTCAACTGCTTCAGCCACGCCCGACTCTTTGAGACCCTCATGGACTGTAGCCCGCCAGGCTCCTCTGTCCATGGGATTCTCCAGCAAGAATGCTGGAATGGGTTGCCATGCCCTTCTTCAGGGGATCTTCTCAACCCAAGGACTGAACCTGTGTCTCTTCGCATTGGCAATCGGGTTCTTTACCACTAGCCCTACCTGGGAAGCCCAACCACTTGGACAAGCCGGTACTTTCCCACACTTGATCAACAGATCACTGACACATAAGGACTGTGCAAAGTCATGAGAAAAAAACTTTATTATACATTATGAAGCTAACATGAGGGTTCTGGAAGGAAGACAGGGAGAGGGAAGGAGTCAGCTGTAAGCAACGGGGGAGGGGGTGGGCAGCGGAGGGAACAGGACTAGGGCCTCTGTCTGCTGTCCTGAGGACTGACCACTGGGATGGGACAACAGCCTTGAACCACCCACCTTTGAGAGGGGAAGATGGAAGGCAGGGGAAGGGAACAGAGTGCTGTGTCTCCAGGCACCCAGTTTGCTCTGGAATTAGAGGGGTTAGGGCTAGACTTGGGTTTCACATGGAAACAGGGCCCATATGAGGCCCAGCCTGGGAGGAAGGTGGACACTGTCTGTCCCCAAAGTTCTCGGCTCAGGTCTTCATCCACCTCTTAGACCCCAAGGGAGTGGGTCTTGCCCTGGGGGAGGAGGACTTGGTTGATGGCCCAACGGTCTTGTGTCCAGCCAAGTCCTGAGCAGGTGATGGGTCCCTAACAGCACGGCGTTTCCTGGCTGTGACCCCCCTGGAGCTGGGGCTGCTGGGGGTAGAGGGTGGGATGGACATGCCCCTGAAGGCAGCCTTGGCTGGGGGTGGGCTGTCTTCTCAGCCGGAAGTATGGGGGCTCTGCCTGGGTGCACCCCCAGGCATGTGACTGAAGATGGGGGCAGTAGCGCCTCCAAAGCGGGGCTTATTCTTAGCCCTGGGCCCCATGGTCACCATGGGGGGGCTCTGGCCAGGAAGGCCCCAGGTGTTCCAGGCCACCCTTCCCGCTCTGCTGTGTGTGGTTCTCCGGGTTCCCCTTCTTTCTGCTGAAATACTGCGAGCTGCAAAGGGGCAACTGAGATCCAGGACAGACGCTCCACTCCCAATGCCCCAAGGTTCGGCCAAGACTCCTGGCCTGCAGGGGGCTGTGCTCGATCCACCAACTGTGGAGCTGCGTGGCCCGCTGTTGGGCCCAGCACTGGGCATGGCCTGGGGCACGCAGGTGGCAGCTGCAGAGTCAGGGTCAGGGGCTGGGCCGGATGGGAATGCAGCTGGGGTGGCAACCAAGGACTGCTGGGTGCTGGCTTGGGTGCCCATGGGGGAGTTGGTGGGTGGAGCTGGGGGCCCTGGAGCAGAGGTTGGGTTCCCGGTTAGGGCTAGAGTTGCTGGTTTTCCTTAGTGCAGAGAGTGGTCCCAGGCGGGGGCTCCGCGCTGCTGCACATCAGGGGCCCCAGAGATGAGCTGCGCAGGCGCTTCAGTGTGAGAGGAGCCGCTGAACCCGAGTCCAGGCAGGCTGGTGCTGACTGTGACAGAGGCCACGTTGTCCCTTGGGGGCGTCTGCAGGGCCTGGGAAGATGGGAAGAGGCTCCTGCTGGAGCCAGGGGGAGACCCGAAGAGGGGAGACTGGGAGGGCAGAATGGTGCCCATGGGGGTGACCTCAGTGTCAGAAGCGGGGGTGGGGAGCGAGATCTCCAGATGTGCAGGGTGAGGGTCTAGTTTGGAGAGCAGACAGGATGAGCTGGCTGGTGGGGGGCAGGGATCGAGGGTCAGATACGGGAGGGGGGCTCTGGAGGGTGAAGACAGGAGAGTCCAGTCACATGGGTGTGGGGGACCCCATGCCCGAGGAGCCGGGCGCTGCAGGGAAGGCCGGTCCGGCATCCTCCACAGTCGGGCCCCACGCCGGGGGCTGGGAAGGGCCTCCTCCTCCTGCCGCGTTCCTAAGAGGCCCCTAGACGGGCTTCTGCTGGAAGCCGGGAAGCCCAGCCGCACCCGGGCCGGAACCAGGCTTCCCGTCGCACCCTCCGTGCCTGGCGCCGGGGCCGAAGCAGGGGCGGAGGGGCTTGGGGGCCGAGCAGACAGGCCCGCGCTGCCCGATCCTGGGGAGGAAGCGCGGGTGGGCAAGGTGAACGGGGCGGGGGGCCGTGAGTGGGAAGGAGGGCCGGGAGGGGCTGGGACCGGGGCGGGGGGGAGAGGGGCCCGGGGGAGCCGTGCCGGCCCCTGACCAGGGATGCGCAGAGGCGGCCCCTCCAGCAGACGCCCGGGCGTCCGCTGGCGCTGGGGAGGCCGACTCCTCTGGCCTCTCTCGGGCCGAGGAGCCCTGCCGGGGGCCGGAGGGCCGGCGCGCGCGGGGAAGGGACGGCAGGGCTGCGGGGCCGTGGTCTCAGCCCGCAGGGCGCTGCTGATGCGCGGAACGCCGCTGCTTTCTCCGCGTCCAGGTCTCCGGCGGTGACTCGGAACCCGGCTCAGAGGGTGCGGGCAGCCTCAGCGGCGCCCCTCGCCTGCGCGGCAGCAGAGGAAGCGGGGCCTTCGGGGCCTGGGGCTGTCCGACGGGCGGGCGCCTTCTCCCAGGTCCGTTTCTGCCGGCTGTTGCTCTGGGAAGCCACCGGGGCCGCACAGGGCGGCGGCGGGGCCCCCTCGCTTGCTTTCCTCGAGGACCCCCGGGGCAGCCCTCGCGGTACGCGGGGGCCCGTCCTCCTCCGCCCTGGCGGGAAACCTCGGGTGGAGCCGTAGGAGCTCGCGATGGCGTTTCTTTGGGAGCAGGAGCTCACACAAGAGGTCTGGAGTTTCTTGGTGGAGCTGTCTACTGAGCTCTTGGCGTGGAGGCTTCTCCGCAGAGGCCCTGGCCTGGGCACGAAGGCAGGAGGTCTCCCTGGGCCCCCAGGGGCCTAAATGCTGATCGTGCACCCCGAGAGCCATCGGGGCCCTTTTTCTGATGGTCCTTCCCTGTGAATGCGGGGTCTCGCTCCTGCTGGGCCGTCCCCTTCCCGCTCTCTCCCAGGGCCCTCCTCACCATCTTCTCTGAGCAGGAGCCCGGGGCACAACTGAGTGTGGTGGGCGGCACGGGGGTGACCTGCTGCTGGCGCCCACCACACACAGTGACCGTGCCCACTGCGGACGCTGAGCCGCGGCACATCGTGGAGATGCGAGCACCCAGCACCGTCTTCCTCTGCTGGCGTCGCCTGCAGAGGGAGGTGAGGACCCCCAGGAAGGAGCGCAGGGTCTGCGGGATCATACAACACCGTCTCAGAGACGCTGTGACAAAGCGCAGATGCAGAGTCACCGGATACTTGTGGGCTGGCTCGCGAGTGGACAGCGGGGCACGGACAGCTGGGTGACCTGGGCCGGCCACGGAAAACCGGCGGGTGCGGGGATCGGGCTGTGGGCGGCCAAGCCCGCCTGGCAGGTGCTGGCCCCGCAGAGCCTGGGGTGGGGGTGAGGGGCAGGGCCCGCCCAGGTAAGTCCCCATAGGGCACGTGGGTGGGTGATCGGCGCTTGGATAGAGAACTGGACTCAGAGAGCTCAGGTTCAGCTGCCAAGTCAGCCAAAGGTGAAGCGAGCACTGCTTGCCATGTTGCTGGGGCGCAGCTCTAGAACGTGTGAGCAAAGAATGGGCGCGCGTGTGCGGGGCGCGCGAAGGTTCTAGAGGGATGGCGCATGCGCGCGCGCGCGCGCGCGCGTGTGTGTGTGTGTGTGTGTGTGAGTGATGGCGCATGCGCGGGTGTGTGTGTGTGTGTGTGTGTGTGTGTGTGTGTGTGAGTGATGGCGCATGCGCGGGTGTGTGTGTGTGTGTGTGTGTGAATGAGTGATGGCGCATGCGCGCGCGCGCGCGTGTGTGTGTGTGTGTGTGTGTGTGTGTGTGTTGGAGGTGTTTGCCTTGAGAGTGATGAGCTTCCTGACAAGACAGGTGCCCCTGCCCCTTCTCCCGGGCTGCGTGTGTGTGTGTGTGTGTGTGTGTGTGTTGGAGGTGTTTGCCTTGAGAGTGATGAGCTTCCTGACAAGACAGGTGCCCCTGCCCCTTCTCCCGGGCTGCGCTCTCATTGTACAGGCTCGCTCCCTGCGCAGCAGAGTGGGGACAGCGGGGAGCAGGGTGCCGGCTCGGCCGCCGCTGCACGGGGCGGCAGCTTTGACATCAGAACTGTGGGTCCTCCTGCCCTCTCACCTGGTTCCACTGGAGAGGAGAGCTGCTAAGAACAGAAGCGCCCAGGCCACTGGGATCTGCTGGGGTGACAACTGAAATGGCGGCCAGGGCAACTGGGAGGGACCTATACTCCCTGCATATTTCCCATGTGGGAGAGGAGGAGTCTAAGTTCCATGGGTACTAAATAACACAGAGAGATGTCCTAATCACAAACAAAATCCATTGTGAACTCAGGAATAACTCAATGCGCTGGACACACCCCATAGGTCAACCACACCTCAGCACTGAGAAACTCTCCTGCCTTTTTTTTTGTTTGTTTCAGCTGAGCTCAGACTGAGTCTTAGCCTTTCTCCATTACTGCAGTAGTCTTCAACATCATCTTCCTCGCCTGTTTAACTTTTTGTTCCTATTTTTTTTTAGCGACACCGGGCATGAGGGTTCTTAGTTCCCCACTGGGGTTGGAACCCGCAGGGTTCCCCCTGCAGTGGAAGCTGGTGTCTTAACCACCGGGCCTCCATGGAAGTCCCCTGTTTAACTCGTTTTGGGTGCAATTTTTGCTTTGACCACAGTAAAATGTAGAGGCTTTACAGCAAGATAGATTTTGTTACCCTTTGCTCTCTGTTACAGTCGTCATGGGCTTCTCCCCACTCCCCCCCTCAACCCCCCCACCCCCGCTTGCTGCGTTAAGCGTTAACAGCTTGCTGTTAAGTCCCCAGTGGGCAAGGGAAAGAGAACGCTTTTATAGAGGGGAAAAGGAAGTTGGGCGGGCTCTAGAAAAGAGGTCATGGCTTTTCATTGGCTGAAACCTTGCCAGGAAAGAAAAGGAGTCTTCCTTCTTCCTGTTGTGCTCTGCTATGGTCAAAGGGCAGGAGTGACATACTGTACACTCTTCTGGGTCATAAAATAAATATGAGTGGATAAATACCACCCACTTGGTCAATGAATAAAATCACACTATTAATTCATAATTTTTTCCACCTTAAAACAATAGCCATTTATTATCACACAGTTCGGTAAGTCAGAACGTCCATTCTGGCTAAACTGGATTCTTTACTCAGGGTCTGGAGGTGTGAGGCCAGCTGACTCCTTTTATTGTTTTAGATGACACCCAGAGAACCAGAAAAGTGTAGGGAGGATGAAAATCAAGAGAAAATATAAAGGAAGTCAGACTGATTTCAAATTATTACTTTTTTAAAAACTAATTTTTGTCCATACTTTGAGGCATGCAGGATCCTAGTTCCCCCACCAGGGATCAAACCCTGCATTGGAAAAGCAGAGTCATAACCACTGGAACACCAGGGAAATCCCTCAAATTATTACACACAATTGTTTATCATCCCACAGTAACTGTTTGCAGCCTACTTTTTTCCGAATATCTTTGTATTTGTCCAAAATCAAGGCCACAGACTCCGCTTTCTACTAAGTTTATCTCTTTAAAGAATTTTTAAGATCACACCAATGGGCTTCCCTGGTGGTTCAGTTGGCAAACAATCCGCCTGCAATGCAGGAGACCAGGGTTCAATCCCTGGGTTAGGAAGATCCCCTGAAGAAGGAAATGGCAACCCACTCCAGTATTCTTGCCTGGAGAATCCCAGGGACAGAGGAGCCTGGCGGGTACAGTTCATGGGGTCTCATAGAGTGAGGCATGATTGAAGCAGCTTAGCACGCACAATCCAAATAAAACTGGTAACAGACTCTGTTAGAAATGTTTATAAACTGTCCCGGGAGAGCAACATAAAGCAATGTTTTGCCTGGAGACAAAAGGTAT
This sequence comes from Moschus berezovskii, assembly GCF_049115385.1. Lineage (NCBI taxonomy): Eukaryota > Metazoa > Chordata > Mammalia > Artiodactyla > Moschidae > Moschus > Moschus berezovskii. The sequence continues at coordinate 66,495,187 of NC_142478.1, forward strand.
GGTTCCTAGAGTAAGGAACAGCTGATCAATGGGCATTGGGTGCAGTGGAATTTCACTATCATTCAGGGTTAAATGCATCCTGGAAGATGGAAAGATGAACATTTACCTATGAATTTAAACTGCTGTAATTTTTAATATTGTCACCCTGCTTATTTAACGTATATGCAGAGTGTGTCATGCAAAATGCCAGGCTGGATGAAGCACAAGCTGGAATCAAGGTTGCTGGGAGAAATAATAACTTCAGACATGCAGATGACACCACCCTTATGGCAGAAAGTGAAGAAGAACTAATGAGCCTCTTGATGAAAGTGAAAGAGGAGAGTGAAAAAGTTGGCTTAAAATTCAACATTCAAAAACTAAGATCATGGTATCTGGTCCCATCACTTCATGGCAAATAGATGGGGAAACAGTGGAAACAGTGACAGACTTTATTTTCTTAGGCTCCAAAATCACTGCAGATGGTGACTGCAGCCATGAAATTAAAAGATGCTTGCTCCTTGGAAGAAAAGCTATGACCAACTTAGACAGCATATTAAAAAGCAGAGACATTACTTTAGCAACAAAGGTCCATCTAGTCAAAGCTATGGTTTTTCCAGTAGTCATGTAGGGATGTGAGAGTTGGACTATAAAGAAAGCTGAGTCCTAAAGAATTGATGCTTTTGAACTGTGGTGTTGGAAAAGACTCTTGAGAGTTCCTTGGACTGCAAGGAGATCCAACCAGTCCATCCTAAAGGAAATCAGTCCTGAATATTCATTGGAAGGACTGATGCTGATGTTGAAATTCCAATACTTTGGCCACCTGATGCAAAGAACTGACTCATTGGAAAAGCCCCTGATGCTGGGAAAGATTGAAGGCAGGAGGAGAAGGAGATTACAGAAGATGAGATGGTTGGATAGCATCACCGACTCAATGGACATGAGTTTGAGCAAGCTCTGGGAGTTGGTGATGGACAGGGAAGCCTAAGAGCAACTGAACTGAACTGAACTGAATTTTTAATAATATTGTGAGGAGTAGATAGTCAGGATATTGTAGTTATAAAGAGACAGAAACGATTACAAAACTAAATGGTCACAGGATCAGATAGGTCCTTGTCTTCTGGTGGATATTCAGAACGTGGAAGGGAGGTGAGAGGTCTGATTTAGAACAGGAAAGAGCAAGTTCCTTTCATAGATTTTGACACAGTGCCACCTAGCGGCTTGCTGTGAGATGGCTAGACCCTTTTCTGGTTACTGACTCAATGGACATGTTCAATCCCCCAGTTGTGTCTGACTCTTTCAAACCCCATGGGCTGCAGCACACCAGGCTTTCCTGCCCTTCACTATCTCCCAGAGCTTGCTCAAAATCATATCCCTTGAGTTGGTGATGCCATCCAACCATCTCATCGTCTCTCATCCCCTTCTCCTCCCACCTTCAATCTTTCCCAGCATTAGGGTCTTTTCCAATGAGTCAGCTCTTCGCATCATGTGGCCAAAGTGTTGTGAGCTTCAGCATCACCATCAGTCCTTCCAATGAATATTCAGGGTTGATTTCCTTTAGGAGTGACTGGTTTGATCTCCTTGCTGTCCAAAGGACTTTCAGCACCACACTTCACAAGCCTCAATTCTATGGCGCTCAGCCTTCCTTATGGTCCAACTCTCACATCTGCACAGGACTACTGGAAAAACCATAGATTTGACTATGCAGATCTTTGTCAGTAAAGTGATGTCTCTGCTTTTTAATATCCTGTCTAGGTTTGTCATAGCTTTTCTTCCTATCGTCTCTTTTAATTTCATGGCTTCAGTCACCATCTGTGGTGATTTTGGAGCCCAAGAAAATAAAGTCTGTCACTATGAATGAACTCAATGGACATAACTGACTCAATGGACATGAATTTGAGCAAGCTTTGGGAGACAATGAAGGACAAGGAAGCCTGGTGTGCTGCAGTCCATGGGGTTGCAAAGAGTCAGAACGACTTAGTAGATGAACAGCAACAACATTAATCAATGTTAAATATGTCTGCAACTGTCACTCAAGAATTAAAGCCTGTCCAGGGTTTAAAATATTTGAAGAAAAAAATCCAAAATATGTGGGAACATGTTCAACAGCAACAAACTCAAATTTCTTCGAGGGTTTAGTAATAAAGGTATTTTTTTAAAGTAAAATTTATAAACTTTCATTACGACCTCATATTTGAATCTCAAAAACATTTAAAATAAGCATCATGATCTTTGATACACCTACGTTATTATATTTCCCTATGCCATAAAACATGATGATGGCAATAAGAGATTTCTTCTTTCCAGGCACTGATTGACAATAAACGAACTCAAAGTTTTCCTTCAGGTCTGCAGATATTCTTTACAGTTTCAGAATTCTAAGAACTTTCAAATGCAAAACTCAGGTAGTATTAAAGAAGAAACTTGAGATTCCTGTTTCCAGTGTCACTGAATAGCTCATATTTTCCAGTTACTTCAGAATACTGGAGACACACGATCCATGGCTGCAGTACTTAAAGATGCACTTCCAGTCAAGTCAGGGAGATACTAGGACCCAGATACATGGAAGAGTTAAATGTGAAGCCTCAGTTATCAAGTGCTTTTGGGTGGATGTTTAGCACAGCCTGTCAAAGAATGCTCAAACTACCGCACAATTGCACTCATCCCACATGCTAGTAAAGTAATCCTCAAAATTCTCCAAGCCAGGCTTCAACAATAAGTGAACTGTGAACTTCCAGATGTTCAAGCTGGTTTTAGAAAAGACAGAGGAACCAGAGATCAAATGGCCAACATCCGCTGGATCATTGAAAAAGCAAGAGATCTGTATGCAGGTCAGGAAGCAATAGTTAGAACTGGACATGGAACAACAGACTGGTTTCAAATCAGGAAAGGAGTACATCAAGGCTGTATATTGTTACCCTGCTTATTTAACTTATACGCAGAGCACATCATGAGAAACGCTGGGCTGAATGAAGGACAAGCTGGAATCAAGATTGCCGGGAGAAATATCAATAACCTCAGATATGCAGATGACACCACCCTTATGGCAGAAAGTGAAGAAGAACTAATGAGCCTCTTGATGAAAGTGAAAGAGGAGAGTGAAAAAGTTGGCTTAAAGCTCAACATTCAGAAAACTAAGATCATGGGATCTGGTCCCATCACTTCATGGCAAGTAGATGGGAAACCAGTGGAATCAGCCCCAGACTTTATTTTTGGGGGGCTCCAAAATCACTGCAGATGGTGACTGCAACCATGAAATTAAAAGACACTTATTCCTTGGAAGGAAAGATATAACCAACCTAGACAGCATATTAAAAAGCAGAGACATTACTTTGCCAACAAAGGTCCGTCTAGTCAAAGCTATGGTTTTTCCAGTGGTCATGTATGGATGTGAGGGTTGGACTATAAAGAAAGCTGAGTGTTGAAGAATTGATGCTTTTGAACTGTGGTGTTGGATAAGACTCTTGAGAGTCCCTTGGATTGCAAGGAGATCCAACCAGTCCATCCTAAAGGAGATTAGTCCTGGGTGATCATTGGAAGGACTGATGTTGAAGCTGAAACTCCAATACTTTGATCACCTGATGTGAAGAGCTGACTCATTGGAAAAAACCCTGATGCTGGGAAAGATTGAGGGCAGGAGGAGAAGGGGACGACAGAGGATGAGATGGTTGGATGACATCATCAACTCAATGGACATGGGTTTGGGTGGACTCTGGGAGTTGGTAATGGACAGGGAGGCCTGGCGTGCTGGGGTTCATGGAGTCACAAAGAGTTGGACATGACTGAGTGACTGATCTGAACTGAGCAGAGCCTGGGAATCAGAGCAGATCAGTTGATGCCTCTGTGTGTCCTGGGTTCCAGGACACATGTCCAGGGAGGAGAGGTGGGATTTTAGCCCCTGCTGAGTAAGATCTTGAAACATGGATTCCAATCAAACATAGGAGGCTTTTATTGTTATTTTACTTATTTTTTAATGATTTTGGCATGCCTCAAGTCACATAGTTCCCCAAGTAGGGATTGAACCCATGTCCCCTGTATTGGAAGGATGGAGTCTTAACCACTGGACTGCCAGGGAAGTCCAAACATAGGAGACTTTGAAAGTCTAGCACTGCCAAAGATAGTGGGCAAGGAAATGCTTTACCGCTGACCCAGGGGAAGGTGGGCAATCACCTCTCTGTGCAAATCTCCAATTGGGAAAAATATTGTAAGTAACTTCGGGATCAAAGGGTTGAGTCCCACCCACCTGGGCTCTGCGAGGAGCAGGAGGTCTGCTGACACAGGTGGGACTGGTGACCCTGATCCTCCCAGATCACGCTCAACATTATAAGACCCGCAGAGTAGAAATGGGCAGGGACCTGGAATGCACCTTGTCCCCTAAAAGTCATCTTTCTTTCTAATTCCCCAGCCAAACTTTGCCCCTCAATTAAAAGAAAATTAGAATGCTTTAAGGGCTTCCCTGGTAGCTCAGCTGGTAAAGAATCCACCCACAATGCAGGAGACCCCAGTTTGATTCCTGGGTTGGGAAGATCCTCTGCAGAAGTGATAGGCTACCCACTCCAGTATTCTTGGGCTCTTCTGGTGGCTCAGGCAGTAAAGAATCCACATGCAATGTGGGAGACCGGTGTTTGATCCCTGGGTCGGGAAGATCCCTTGGAGGAGGGCACGGCAACCCACTCCAGTACTCTTGCCTGGAGAATCTCACGGACAGAGGAGCCTGGTGGGCTACAGTCCATGGGGTTGCAAAGACTCGGACCCAACTGAGTGACTAAGCGCACAGCACAGCACCGTGCTTTAATAATAATAGAACCATAAATGTTATGGCCTCAGTCTATTTCAGTAAGAAAAGGTCACCGAACATACTGCTTTGAAAATAACATACAAATTGCATTTGTTTTATTTACAAAATCGGAAAATAAAAAGAAATGCAAATAACTTAGAGTCCTAACTCCTTAACATACCCCCGAGGTAGCACTGCATTGAATTTCTTTCGCATTCTTGTGTTTTGTTTGAGTTTTATTTGTATGTAGAAAGTTGGCAGAACCTCAGCCTGAGAAAAGGTGAGCCATGAGGTGACCCAGGCCATTCCACAGGGCTCCACAGAGGCTGAGGGGGTCCCCAGGGGTTGGGCAAATCTCAGCCAGGTGTGAATCCTGCAGCTTCCCCTACTTGATGTCAGGGTGACTGCATGCCCACAGGGAACTGCCTGCTTGTATGAGCAGGAACCTTGGTGCCTCTGTATGCCTCATCCTTTTCCAAAGAGGCCTGAAACGGGGGTGGGGGGGCATCAAGGGCATGTCACACTGTCACTACACTGATCACATGAGGAGCTCCCTGTTCCCCTTGAGAAGGTCAGGAGGACAGGATGTTGAACCAGACCAGGACGCTTTCCACAAAGAACACAACGCGACCTGCGCCTCCCAAAGTCCTGCATATGGTGGTCCTGCAGGCACGTACGGCCCCTCTTTGGGGCCTGGGAAGAACTGGATATCCATTCCCTGGGACATGTAGTCAGTTCACCCTTCACTCGCTGGCACTGACGGGAACCATCACTCATCTCCCCTGCCCGGTCGCGTGCCGTGGTGGCCACCCCAGGGCGCTCCTCTGGTTTGGGGGTTTTCCTGAAGTGCACTGATTCGTCTTCTGCATTTCCTCCTACCCTCTCTAACACTCACATTTCCTCTTCTTGCTCTTTTTCATCTCCTTTTACTTTATTGATTCATTCTTTTGCATCCAGGACAGGAGGATTTCTGGAATTAGATTCCTGATGGAATAAACTTTTTCTAGAAAAATTTGTGTAATCTTGAGAGCTGAAAGGCAGAAAACAGCTGTGCATGTCCAGAGCCATCCAGTGCACGAGACCCCCGCCATAGGAGGGGTACCCAGTTTTCTGATGCCCAGCCCACCTCTATGCTGACCGTGCAGGATTGCTCAGCACAACTCAATTGTGCAGACTGGGGTCAGGTGTCAGGATGACAATGGGAACGCCAGGGAGGGAGGAGGGCTGGAGAGAAATTTTTCTAGACATGGAAGATCTCTGGACCTCAAGTGTCTGGACAAGACCAAGTTCTTTAGGATGAAAATCATAAGAAGGAACGGAGAAGAGCAATGAAGAGGCGTCTACCAGTCGAATATAAACAGAATTTAAAAAGAGAGACATAAGTAGGAAATTAACTATAGGCAGACTGCTGGTCTCCGTAACTCAGTCCTCAGAATCTGTAACACAGGCTTCTGCGTGCACGAGGGCAGTAATGGTGATGGAATGGCCTTGGGAAAAGAAAGCACAGAGTTAGGGTGGGGGTGGTTCCTCAAGTCCCTGCTGCCCCCTCTAACATTTCCACCCCTGGGAGTGCCCTGAAACCAGGGTTAAACTTGAGGCTTCCCAGGTGGCTCAGAGGTTAAGAATCTGCCTATAAAATGCAAGAGAGTCGGGATTGATCCCTGGGTCGGGAAGATCCCCTGGAGAAGGGCATGGCAACCCACTCCAGTATTCTTGTCTGGAGAATCCCATGGACAGAGGAGCCTCGCTGTATAGTCCAGTTCAGTCCAGTCACTCAGCCATGTCCAGCTCTTTGCGACCCCATGGACTGCAGCACGCTATATAGACCATGAGGTCACAAGAGAGAGGGACACCACTGGGCAACAGAGCACAAGATCAGCACGTGCAAACCTGAGGACAGGGCGCGGCAGTGCTCCCGGGAGACCTGAACGTGCAGGGGGAGTGTCTGCTAGCGTCTGGAGCACACACGAGGGACTCTCTCCAGGTTCAAGGGTTTGTGAGGGGGTCGTGTCTCACCAGACAGCCTGTCTTGTAAATCAACACCAAAACCCCACCCCAGAATGCTAACACTAATTCCCGAGAGATGCCAACCAAAGGTTTTGGGGCTTGGCACTGGCAGAATCAGGAAACAGCAGGTCTTCTTTGGGGGGGGGGGGTGCAGATAAGCTTGCAATACCAAAGCGAGAAAACAATCAAGGTTCCCAAAGCAAGAGACATGAGAGCTCTTATTCTTTTATTTAAAAAAATTTTTTTTAAATTTTCTTGGCTGTGCAGTATGGCATGTGGGATCTTAGTTCTCTGACCAGGGATCAAACCTGTACCCCTTGCACTGGAATTCAGAGTCTTAACCACTGGACTGTAGGGAAGTCCTAGTGAGCTCTTAAGTCATGAAATCATAAAAAGGACACACATTTCCTTTTTCCCTCCCATTTTACACCCTTCCTCCTCTGTCTCTAAAGCAACAGGTATAGCCCAACCGCTCCCAGGATCCTTCTCCCCTTGAATCCTACCTGAGCGGTTCCCTACCTGAGGAGGCTTCGTCCTCGCTACTTGAGTCATATCTTCGGTCAACAATCCAATCTTCAGAGACACAAACATGAGCAACAGACTTAATGGAGTAGCTCACTCCTTTCTTCTACTCCAGCTGGGGCCATCACTCTTTCCTCTGAGGTCCCAGAACTTCCCGGGGCTCCCTGGAGCCAGAGCCCTCCACCCAGACATTGATCACAGTTGCAAATCCTCAATTGAGAGAGGGGATCCCCCTTTAATTTCTCATTTCCCCATTTCCCCAGATCTTTCTGGCTCTAGCCTCCAAAGGGATAAGCCTTAAATTGCAACTCTTATGGACACATTCAGACGCGGTCTGTTCACTCATCCTCCCTTAGATTCCTCCAGAACTGAGAGGGACATGTGGGTTCCCCTTGGGGCTCCTGCAAAATAAAGGAACTCTGCCCCCGAGCCCCAGAGATGAGGGAGGTTTAAGGCTGAGACCTCCTGTAATCCAACGGTTTGAGGAAGAATGGAAGGAGCAGGAATGAAGCATCCTTGGGGGAAATATCCATTTAGTACTAAAATATCTGGTGGAGCAAGGGCTGGGGTTACTGCATCTCAGGTCCAGCGAGCATCCTACACAAAGAGGCCCAGGAACATAACTTATGCCAAACGCATAGAAGTTGAGCTTTTCCCAGGCGGTAGGGCTGTGGGAGAAAGTGCATAGGCTCTGGATGGAAGAGTCTGGATCGTCTGGATGGCCTCACTCAGTCCGCCCCCACAGTCCGTGCGACTCTCCACAATTCACCCTCCTTCCCCAGTCTCTGTTTTAGGACAGGGATGACTTCCTTTATCATCCTGTCAAACTGAATATAAAAGGTTGGATGGGGGAGAAAACTTTTAACACAAGTTGTCATTGACCCAATCACAGTGCTTCTTGGAACCCTGTGGACATTTGCCAGGCTGGTGATGAGATTTTCCCACTGAGCTTACTGAGGTCTACCTGCCATACGATGAACTGCACGCATTTTAAGTGTATGGTTTTGAGACGTTTTAAATGCATTTAATCATATGAAACAGTAGCAGTGGGATCTTTTTCATTTAGAACTTGACACAAGGGATTTCCCTGGTGGTCCAGCGGCTAAGCCTCCGAGCTCCCAGTGCAGGGGTCTGAGGTTTCACCCCTGGTCAGGGAACTAGATCCCATGTGCTGCAACTAAGACCTGGTGCAGTCAAATAAATACATAAAAATATTAAAAAAAAGAAGAAGTTGACACTGGCAGTTGTGTTGTTGGGAGCAACATCAACCTAGCGAAGCACACGCACGGACGCACGCATGGGGTCACCACCTGAAGGCAATCTAAATTTAAAAACTAAAAAAATTGAACACCCAACGCAGCCAAAAATAAATAAAATTTAAAAGCAATGAAACTGCTAGCTGACAAATAGCCATGGGGGCGTCCCTGGTGACTCAGTGCTAAAGGATCCACCTGCCCACCCAGGAGACCCAGGTTGGATCCCTGATCCAGGAAGATCCCACCTGCCTCAGAGCAACTAAGTCCTCGAGCCACAACTACTGAGCCTGTGCTCTAGAGCCCGGGAGCTGAAACCTACTGAGCCCACGTGCCACAACTACTGAAGCCCGAGAAGCCCAGAGCCCGTGCTCCACAACAAGAGGAGCCGCCGCCATGAGAAGCCTGCGCACGGCGACCAGAGAGGAGCCCCTGCTCGCGGGAACTGGAGAAAGCCCAGGTGCAGCAGTGAAGACCCAGGGAGCCGGAAATGAACAAGTATTTAGCAAAGAAAAACGGCCATGGTTCTTTGCCCAGGAACTCAGCTTCTCTCACCCCATCCTCAGCCTCCGTTCCCAGCAGGAATCCAGAATCAGGGAGGCTCTCCAGATGAAAGCCTGCCAACACAGCCCACCGTTCTCATTATCTGCATTCTCCGCAACCACCCCCTCCCCCCAAAGCAAATGAGTGATTCTAGGGTACATACCATTTTCAATTACTCCTGAGGTCACCTGCAGTGACAGAAGAGAAAACACTATGGGTGTCATATCACACTGTGTACTGTCGATGTGGGTCTTTGATCCTATGGGGGACTTTAGAAAAACAGGTGGGAAAACTGTCCAGCCAAAGGTCCCAAAAGAGAGTGTAGAAGACAATGCTGGTGAAGAGGGACAAGCTTTCCTGCACCGTGGGTCTTTCAAATCCGTACTGGTCCACCCATCGCAGAATTCTTACTCCACTGAGGAAACATTTCTGATGAGGAAAGGTCCCTGCGTGCTCTCTAAACCCATGCTGCCTGTGTGAATGGCCTAGGGCACCCTGGTGGCTCAGACGGTAAAGAATCTGCCCACAGTGCAGGAGACCCGGGTTCCATCCCTGAGTTGGGAAGAACCCCTGGAGAGGAGAATGGCCACCCACTCCAGTATTCTTGCCTGGAGAATTCCATGGACAGAGGAGCCTGGTGGGCTACAGTCCACGGGGTCACGAAAGAGTCAGACACGACTGACCGACTAACACCTTCCCTTTCTTCTCTGGAGTCATGGGTCAGAGGTGAGAGACTCAATGCTCCCCGTAAAGGAAATTGTAAACCCCACCTCTAATGTACACGCTCAGATTTTCCTACATGAATTCAAATGAATTAGAAACAAAAGAAACCAAAAAAGCAGCACTCTTATCTCAGACAAAGATGAGTGAACTTGGACTTCCTTGGTGGTCCAGTGGTCAAGAATCCACCTGCCAATACAGGGGACGAGGGTTTGCTCCCCAATATGGGAAGATCCCACATGCCCAGGAGCAACTAAGCCCGTGCTCCACAGCTACTGAGCCTGTGCGCCCTAGAGCCCGTACTCTGCAACAAGAGAAGCCACCGCCGTGGAAAGCCTGCACACCGCAGTGAAGAGTAGCCCCTGCTCGCCATGACTAGAGAGAGCCCGTGCACAGCAACCAAGACCCGGTGCAGCCAAATATTAAATTTATTAATGAATTAAAAAGATGGTTGAGCTTACCTTGGTGTTAGACAGGCTCTCTTCCTCTACCATGGGCAGCTCCTCCACCAGGCCCTCGGGGGGAGCTGGAAGGACACAGAGTGACTGTCAGTCTTTGGTGATGCTGCTCAGGAATCACTCAGAGAGGTCTGCTTGATGTGGACCCCGGGCGAGAGTCTATGGCCGCGATCGGTTAACAAGGAAGCACTGAGAATTAGGGGCCACCCTCCTTGGTGGGTGAAGAAAGGCAAAGGAGAGGAACAGGAAAGAAATGAGAAGCAGGGTGTTCAGGCTAACAGCAGAGCCAAATCCTGGGTTCTTATCTCTCACTGTTCTGGGGGATGAAGCTCACATGAGTTACAGAGCTTGTGTTCATAATATTATTCAATACACTAGAATATCTCCCTGATTTTTTTTCTAAAAACAAGTCTTAACAATTTTTAAAATTTTTATTTACTATTTGGCTGCACTGGGTCTTTATTGCTGCACAAGGACTTTCTCTCTAGTTGTGGAGAGCAGGGGCTACTCTCTAGTTTTGGTGTGAGGGCTTCTCATTGCAGAGGCTTCTCTTGTAGCAGAGCACGGACGGTAGGCACACAGGCTCAGCAGTTGTGGCTTGAGGGCTCTAGAGCTCAGGCTCAGTAGTTGTGGAGAACAGGCTTAGTTGCCCCGTGGCATGTGGGACCTTCCCAGGTCAGGGATGGAACCCGCGTCCCCTGCATTGGCAGGTGGATTCTTTACCACTAAGTCACCAGGGAAGCTCTCTCCCTGATTTTTACATGGTTGGGGCCAGAGGCTGAGGAGTGACCCTAGCACTGGTAGATATCAGCCTGCATTGTCTACATGGAGTCTCAGACTCTGTGGACTGACCAGGAGCATGTGGCTTCTGATGGGCATTCGTGCTCACGTCGGTGCCAACGTCGGCTTTAAATGCACCTATAGCTGCCCTGGCTTCCCTGGTGGCTCAGACGGTAAAGAATCTGCCCACAGTGTGGGAGACCTGGGTTCGTTCAATCCTTGGGTTGGGAAGATCCCTGGAGAAGGGAATGGCAAAACACTCCAGTATTCTTGCCTGAAGAATTCCGTGGACAGAGGAGCCTGGCAGGCTACAGTCCAGGGGGTCGCAAAGAGTCAGACACGACTGAATGACTCAACTTTCACTTTCATAGCTGCCCTGGGTTCTGGGACCACTGAGGCCCCTTCTGATGATGGGCAGTGTGCCTCTGTACACTGATGCCCAGACCTCTTACCCTAAGATGAATGACCCCATGGTTAAGTGATAAGTGAGAGTCAGTGGCCTAGTCCTTGGCCACATGCTTGGATTCACATGTTGGCTCTTCAACATAGGAGCTCCTGAGCATGGGTCAATCACCTCTGTGCCTGTTTCTCTCTCTGAGAAGTGGGGATAGGGGGTCATTGCCCGGCACAGTGGGGAGCATTGAATGGGATAATGTACATAAAGTATTCAGGGCTGATGGCACTTTTGGGAAACGTGACGCTGGCAGTTGTGATGTGTAAGTGGGACGTATCTACGTGGGAAACGTATTTTTAAAACATTTATTTATTTGGCTGCTCCAGGTCTTAGTTGCGGCATGCCAGGGGTCAAACCTGGGTTCACTGCATTGGGAGCACGGAGTCTTAGTCACTGGATTACCAGGGAAGTCCCGGGAAACACGTATTTTTAACTGTACACATTGCCCACACATTCACAATCACTTCACACAGATCCTCCACACCCATACACTTCTAAAGCCCCATGTATGCAGACCCACACACCCTCAAGGGAACACAGCTATTCCCAGGGGGTGCAGACCTAGGCCATAGTTCTTTACTTGGGGATTCGGTCCTTACCCCATGCCCCTAGTCCTCATCCCCAGCAGAATACTGGAAACAGGGTAACTTTCCAGACCTAAGACCAGTGAGAAAGCCCAACCTCCCTTCCCCTCATTGAGTGAGTAATTCTAAAACACATACCCTTTTCATTGGTTCCTGAGACCACCTGCAGATACAAATAGAAAACTATGAGGGTAAGATCAGGCTTTTTTTTGGGTGGGGGGCGTTGAATTTCCTTGCCTCACATGCATACGTCTTTTGTTCTCTTGGTAAATCTAGAAAACCAAATGGGAAACAGCAGTTGACTCAAGGGCACCCAAAAGCAAAGGGGCCAAACCTACTCGCGCCAAAAGGCACAGACTGGCTTTTCCTGGAGAACGTGTCCCTAAAGTCGGTTTTGGTTGGCAATCAGAGAATCCTTGTCCAAGGAGGAGAAATGCCTGCTGGTGGAAATGCTTGCTGCAGAAGGACGGATGCTGCCCTGCTTGAATGCCCTCTTCTCGTTTTATTTTATTGACATGTCTTTGACTGCTTCGGGTCTTAGTTGCAGCACTCGGGATCTCTCGTCACAGTGCAATGGACTCTCTAGTTGCGGCACACAGGCTTAGTTGCTGTGTGACTTGTAGTATCTTAGTTCCCCAATCAGGGACTGAACCTGCAGCCCCTGCATTGAAAGGCAGGTTCTTAACCACTGGACCACCAGGGAAGTCCCTTGAATACCCGCTCTGAATCAGGTGTCAGTTGGTAAGAGATCTGTGAGGGGCATTCTCCCCATCACGGAAACTGTGCAAACCATCGATAAGCTTCACTGTCAGATTTTCACGGGTGAATTCAATTGAACGTGAAATAAATGAACAAAGCAACATATCCATCTCAGACAAAGACAAGAGACCTTACCTTGGCATTAGATAGGGCTTCTTCCTCTGCTCTGTCATGAGGGAGCTCCTCAGGGGAGTCTGGCAGGCAGGGGTGAGGGGACACAGAGTGACTGTCAGTCATTGGTGGTGCTGCTCAGGAATTACTCGGTGAGGTTTTGTTGCCCTGGGCAAGGAGATAGGCTGCATGGATGTGCTGGGTAAAACAAGCATGACTCAGCTGCTGCTGGGCCGTCTGCCTTGGTGGACAAGGGAAGGCAAAGGAGAGGAGCAGAACAAAAGTGAGACGGAGCCCTTGGCTTTTCAGCTGAAGGCAACCTACATCATTGTGAGACGCTCAGTCTACAAATGGTACTAAACTCCACGTTATGCTTCAATGACAGAGTCCCATCTCTCATCCTGCCCATTTTGAAGTCCAGCTAAATTGCTATTTTTATTTTTTTGATGTGGACTATTTTTAAAGTCTGTTTGAAGCCTATTGAATTTGTTACAATATTACTTTTGTCTTTATTTGGCTGTGAGGCATGTGGGATCTTAGCTCCTAGAGCAGGGATGGAACTCACACCTCCTGCACTGGAAGGCCGAAGTCTCAACCTCTGGACTCCCAGGCAAGTGCCTGCTGCTCTATTTTTAACATCTGCCAAAACCAGGCTGGCCTCCGTGAATTCACATAGGCTGCTACCACAATGATCATCTGTTGTTTAGAATTTTGCTGGTGATTACAAACACACTTTTATTGGGGGACTGGATTGAATTCCAGACAAAATAATCTATTTTATTCATTCGACTAACATTTCATTATAAATATAATCAGTTATAGAAGCTTTGAAAATACTGATATCCTATTATTTAACCATGACTGGATTTCCCTGGTAGGCCAGTGGATGAGACTCCATGCTCCCAATGCAGGGGGTCCAGATTTGATCCCTGGTCAGAGAACTAGATCCCACATGCTGCAACTAAGAGCTGACACAGCCAAATGAAAAATAAAACAACCCCTCCCCCAAAAAACCTGTCCTAAATACTAACATCCATTAATTAAAAAAAAACAAACCTGACCGCACTGTTTCATGGAGAGACCTGCTGCTGCTTCTGCTAATATTCAGCCATCAGCTAATATTCAAACATTAATATCCAGACATTGTTGACTATTACATGTAAACAAACCTGAGTTGTAAATACACCTTTACTTTTCTGGTCATGGCACAAATAACTTGGCAAATTTTAATTTTCATACATGGAAAAAAAAGAATATGGCTTAATGTTTTTATAGTTTTTTCTTACAGTATACTAAATAAACTTCTATCATTATTCTGCAGTCTATTTAAAGACTGAATTTCCAAAGTACCTTCAGTTGACTTGTTTGTAGGGTGCACTTTGGGGTGTGGCAGGATGCCCACTTTTCTGACCCACTGCTGGGGGTGAGGTGCGTATCTTAACTGAGGATCAAGTTTCCTTTTAGTCTCCATCAGGCCAGATCCTAGGAAATGCATTCATAAAAAGAGAGCTGTTGACATCTTGCTGGCAGAAGAGCACAGGAAAGTCAGTGATAACTTATTCACAGTCTATACTTTTGATCCCGTTATCTGACCAGCTGCTTAGCAGAGCCTCCTGAATCAAAGCTGGGCTTTAAGAAGATCTTACAGTTTGGGGTGCACTTAAAACACTCAAGGGAGAGATTATATGGGTAAATACCTTTAATTTTTTCTTTTGGCCTTACCATGTGGCGTGTGGGATCTTACTCCCCTGACCAGGGATCGAACCCACGACCCTGCATTGAAAGCACAGAGTCTTAACCACTGGACCGCCATGGAAGTCCACCAGATACCTTTATTTAGATGAGGCAATACGGGAAGGCAGCACAATATAAACTGAGAGCATGGATACTGGTTCAAATCCCTCTAGAAGCAGCATGACCCTAGGAAGATGATGGACTGACCTCTCCCCACAGTTCTCTGCACTGTTCTTAAATAGTACCTATTGCATTGTGGTATGAGGCTTAAAATGGTTAAATACAAGGGAAGATTAACAGAGAGTCTTCAGAAGTCCTCTTTAAATGCTTGTTCAATAAATGTCCAGAAGAAAAAGCTAGAAACTGGGTAGGCTTGCCTCCAGAGAGAGGACTTGGATGGCTCTAGGACAGGGAAGGGTGGATGTTTACTTTTCATCCTGTACATGAGAAGGGTGCTTTTGAGGCTCCTGGAGAATGTATCTTAATGTTTCCCATGACTCCCTATGTCAGCCCTGTGGAGGGGACAGTTCAGGGGTTGTAGCCCACATGTTGTTGTTTAGTCGTTAAGTTGTGTCTGACTCTTTGTGACCCCATGGGCTGTAGCCCGCCAGTTCTCTCTGTCTATGGAATTTCCCAGGCAAGAGTACTGGTGTGGGTTGCTAGGTCACAGAACTGAAATTTAGAGATTTTAAGTGCCTTGTCCAGAGTCACATGACGCATGATGGAACTGATACAGGAATGTAGTTGGTTCCTTGAGGACAGAGATCCCTGAATCCCTAAGACTTTCCAATGATGCCCTATTCACGAACCAAGGGCTGCTCTTCCCCTCTTTTCCAAAGTATCCTGCCCTGGGTTTCTGCGGGGAAACAGTTGATACCCTAGAGGACGTCTTGAGCCAAAAGAATGGCTCAAACCCTGACCCAGGCCCCCACCTCTAGGATTTAATCCCTGACCCCAAACATGACCAATTTCTCCGAAGGAAGCCCCTCTGAAGGGCCAGGGGAAGTACAACCATGCGTTCATCCTCCCCCACTGTCAGCTGTCTCACGCTGAGCCTTCCTGATGACCAGGTGACCACCCCGCGTGACCAGCGGTCTGTTTGACCCCTAAGCTGGCTCAGAACTTAGGACATTCCAAACCAACTGTCACATGATGGCTCTGCCAAGATTTGGTACCAAGGCTCTGGTCCTTCAGCAGATCAGCCTTGGATGAGCAAGGAGTTCATACAAATTTAACTGGGAAAGTAGCCATCTAGGCTGGTACACTGGGAATTTAATGAATTAAGTCTGTGACCCTAAGTGTCTTACTGACTTAAAAAAATTTTTTTTAATTTATTCATTTATGTTTGGCCATGCTGGGTCTCCATTGCTGCACAGGCTCTTCTCTAGCTGTGGAGAGCAGGGGCTACCCTCTAGTTGTGGTGAGGGGGCTCCTCATTGCAGAGGCTTCTCTTGTTGTGGAACATAGGCTCTAGGGCAGGCGGGCTTCAGTAGTTGTGACATGTGGGCTCTAGAGCACAGGCCCAGTGGTTGTGGTGAATGGGCTTAGTTGCTCCAAGGCATGTAGGATACTCCCAGATCAGGGATCGAACCCCTGCCTCCTGCACTGGCAGGTGGATTCTTTGCTACTGAGCCACTAGGGAAGCCTCTCACTGACTACTGATGTGAGCCATTGTCTGAGCAGCCTGGGCTGAGGAGGGACTGAGGAGGGGCCCTGGCCTGCACTGGCTCTGATGGCTCACCCTCCCTGCTCATCCTTTTTCACCAGAAGCCAAGCCCTGCAGGTTTCTCCTCCATCCCTAGACCCTGTAGAAGTGGAGGACAGACTCCCATCTCCTCCTCTGAGAGGGACCCCTCCATAGCCCCATCCTAGAGACCCCACCCTAGAGACCCCACTCCAGGACTATCCCCGAGGATGACCCAGGCCCTTCTAACTTCTGTCACCAAATGTTTATTTCACTAAACCCAATGGCTTTGTCGCTTCTCTCCAATTATCAAGTAAGTAAGCATAAGTGTGCATGCTCAGTCGTACCTGACTCTGCAAACCCATGGACTGTAGCCCACCAGGCTCTTCTGTCCCTGGGACTCTGCAGGCAAGAATACTGAAGTGGGTTGCCATTTCCTTCTCCAGGGGATCTTCACAACCCAGAGATCAAACTGGCCTTTCCTGCATGTCCTGCATTGGCAGGTGGATTCTTTACCACTGCACCATCACTCTCCAAGGCATCCTCCAAACAGCCAGCGATCCTGATGGAAATCCTGCCACGAAATCCCAATTTCTTTCTAAAAATCTCTGAATCTATGGAACTCCCCTGGCCATCCACTGGTTAAAACTCTGTGCTCCCAGTTTCAGGGGGCACAGGTTCGATCCATGGTGAGGCCACATTTGGCAGCCAAAAAATGAAAATCAAACAACTCAAACTCTGAATCTAGACTGCCAGTGATTGGTATTGGGTTTTGACATCACCATTCAGAAGAGTTTGGCCTATGATTGCTCTTTTCCTATAATGTCTATTGTGAAGATGGTATAAAAACTGATACAAACAGGGTGGGTGTGGTCCCCCTAAATCTGTTCTCTTGAGGAATGTGTTGAAGATTGGCATTATTTCTGTCTTAAATATTTGTAAGGATTCAGGGGGGAAACACCAGGGCCAGGAATTTGCTTTGTGAGAAAAATATTCTTGGCATTTGTTTTTCATCTGATGACTGCTTTACATATAGAGTACATAGATATTAAGTATACGGCTTGATGACTTCTTGTATATATAAATGTGTATATGAAAAGTGAAAGTGAACGTCTCTCAGTCGTGTCTGACTCTTTGTGATCCCATGGACTATACAGTCCTTGGAATTCCCTAGGCTAGAATACTGGAGTGGTAGCCTTTCCCTTCTCTAGGGAATCTTCCCAACCTAGGGATTGAACCCAGGTCTCCCGAATTGTAGGCAGATTCTTTACCAGCTAAGCCACAAAGGAAGCCCAAGAATACTGGAGTGGGTAGCCTATCCCTTCTCCAGTGGGTCTTCCTGACCCAGGAATTGAACCAGAGTCTCCTGCATTGCAGGCAGATTTTTTACCAGTTGAGCTATCATGGAACCCCCAACGTGTGTATGGCCAACATCCAAATCAATATACAGAACTTCTGAAAGAGGTAGACAGGATGTTTTTCACCACATTCCAGTCAGTAACACCCCAATAGGAACCCACCATTCTGACTATGATCACCGTATTTTAGATTTCTCTGCTTTCGACATCAAATAAGTGGAAACACAAGTCTGAACTCCTTTGTGTTTGGCTGAACATTATGTCTGAATAGTATTTGAATTCACTGAGGTTGTTATGAGAAGCAAGAGTTGATTTTGCATTGCTGGCTCATGGTACGAATAAGCAAAATAAGCTTACCTCCTCTGTCTCTCACATACTATAACTCATGTCGTTTCCCACGGTGGTTACTTAGAACTATTCTGCAATGAATGATTTTGTACAGGCCTCTAGGTGAACATGAGCATGTCTCCATTATGTATCTAAGGGAGAGATGTTAGTCCAAAGATAAATAAATAAAAACATATTGTATGAGTCCACTTACATGAAATGCCCAGATTAGGCAAGTCTGTAGACACGGAACATAGATTAGCGGTGCACTGGAGGCATGGGGAGAGAAGTTTTGTTTCCTGTTGATTGAAAGTAAGTGTTTAGTGACAGGTTCCAAACGGTTTACTAGATGTAGGAGTTAGTTCCTGAGTCTTAACACAAACTTTTAAAGATCACTTATGCAAAAGAGAAGGGTCTTTCATACAGACCACCCCCACCCTACCAGGGACACTGTTCTGTGAAGTAGAATTGTGACTAGCGTCATCAAACAAACAAACAAAAAAGAGGTGATTTTCAAAGTGCTTGAAGTAGATGTACTCAAACTGACGAAGAGTAAAATTTGCCAAGTTGATGGTTTTAAAATTAGAATGTCGATGAAGCTAAATTTCACCCTGTCCCAGGACACAGGAGCATAAACATGTTTCTGTTTGAGAAAAATGAAAAATGCAAACTTGATTAACAACAAAAAGGGACAGATGGTACAGAAGACAGCTGCTTCCCTGCAGTAAATGTAGGGGAAAATATACATTTGCAGCTGTACTTTAGATAAATAACTTTCTTGGAAGCCAGTCTCTTATCATTATCTGGCACTCCATGTTGTTTTTTTTTTTTTAATGTCATTGAGTGGCATGTGGAATCTTAGTTCCCTGGCCAGGGATTGCACCTGGGCCCCCTACATTGGGAGCACAGAGTCTTAACCATTTGATCATCAGGAAAGTCCCTTGACATTCAACTTCTGCTGGGGGTTTTTTTGAAAATGTAATCCCAAGTGCCCAAGTAAGGAAAAAAATGGTCTAAAAGAACATGAAGGTCATGTGTGGATTTCCTGTTTCAGGTCAACATGTGCTGAAATGAATTAAGGACAAGAGAGGGCAGAGGTGAGGGTAAAGCTGGCTGGGTCCCACTTCTGCTGAAAGGACAGGTCAACAACTGGAATAGACATACCCTTTGCTAAAAATAGTTGGGTAAGATATTTCTTATTCAACTCAGGTTTTTGAAGGTCTACCATATCGGGATCCTTTGGGGTGAAAATCACAGCCACCTGACTTGACAAATAAACTAAAGAAAAAAATTAAAGAAAGAAGACTTCCTTGGTAGTCCAGTGATTAAGATTGTGTTTTCAAAGCAGAAAGTGTGGGTTTGATCCCTGGTCATGGAACTAAGATTCCATGGAGAAACCAGAAAATAAATTTTTTTTTAAAAGAAAGAAATATGTCAACTTAAGTGACTGCAAAGTCTAGCCTAGTTGTCTGGAGCTAGATGCTAATGTCATCTGACTTCATTTCCATCTCTACAGTCGCCACAGACCTCCTTTCTTCTATGTTGGTTTTGTCAACTGAAAAAAAAAATACCCACAACCTAAAAGTTGAGAGTTATGTTTCATTCAGTGGGAATTTTTAGGACTTCAAGCCCCAGAGACAGCATCTCAAGTAACCCTGAGGGAACTGCTCTGAGAAGGTGAGGGAAGGAGTCAGGTTATACAGAAGTTTTACAACAAAGGGCAGGTAGTCCAAACATCAACAGATTATTATTAATTAAAGAAAACCAGATATCCCAAGTTAAGGAATTCTGTGTTTTTCTATGTATGGAAAGATGGAAGAGTCTGGGGTCACTGAAATCACTCCTTTCATATCCATGTCAGCTATCCTGGGCCACTATACTGTGTTTCTCACGTCCCTGGCTCCCTGGAGGTTCACCATAGGGAGTGGCTGCAGCCCAATAACTGTCAGATCTCAGGTATTCTTCTCCCTCCCCAGTGCCCTTAGGGCTCACGAACTCACACTGGAGGGCTGCAGTCGCTCATGACTGTGACATCCTTGTTTACTGACATGGCAGGAAATATTCCATTTCTGTTTCATCTTCTCAGCAAACAGTAAAAGATTCCGAGCTATACCTGAGTCAAGGTGTAGATTTGCCATTTGCTCTGTGCAGCATTGGGCCAAACACTTAATTAAGCTGTTTCCTCATTTATTCAGCCAACGTTCCTAGAACATAATATGCTACCCTTCCAGACTCTGGGATAACAGTGGGCAATGACAAATCTCTGCCCCTACAGACCTGACATCCTAGGAGGGTGGCAGGTACTCAAAGGCAACTAAAATTTGTCACTTGCCTTCTGCGTTTACATGGATGAATTCATGAGCCACTGCAGTCAGTGACTTTCAACACACCCTGAAAGGAGTTCAGGGCAGAGATCAGGAATGAAGCACTTTGTGCTCTGGGAAAAACTGGTCTTCAGATAGCTAAATGTTTTTCAGGATACTTTATGAACCCAAATCCTTGAACCTTCTTAAATCTAGAAAAGCACTAAAATCATTAATAGAGACACCAGCTCCTTCTGACTAGCAGTAAACCTCTGCCAAAATGCGTGCCTGACTGCACGAATCTCTCTTTGTTAAAGTCTTATAACCGAGCTGGACCCTGTGGGGCCTTCCCAGGACAGGCCTTCCCCATATCCTCTGCTTTAGCTCCTAAGGCTGTGACTGTGTGGAAAACAATAAACTGTGGAAAATTCTGAGATAGGAATACCAGACCACCTGACCTGCCTCTTGAGAAACCTGTATGCAGGTCAGGAGGCAACAGTTAGAACTGGACATGGAACAACAAATGGGTTCCGAATAGGAAACGGAGTATGTCAAGGCTGTATATTGTCACCCTGCTTATTTAACTTACATGCAGAGTACATCATGAGAAATGCTGGGCTGGATGAAGCACAAGCTGGAATCAAGATTGCTGGGAGAAATATCAATAACCTCAGATATGCAGATGACACCACCCTTATGGCAGAAAGTGAAGAGGAACTCAAAGGCCTCTTGATGAAAGTGAAAGAGGAGAGTGAAAAGGTTGGCTTGAAGCTCAACATTCAGAAAACTAAGATCATGGCATCTGGTCCCATCAGTTCAGTTTAATTCAGTTCAGTCACTCAGTCGTGTCCGACTCTCCGCGACCTCATGAATCACAGCACGCCAGGCCTCCCTGTCCATCACCAACTCCCGGAGTTCACTCAAACTCATGTCCACAGAGTCGGTGATGCTATCCAGCCATCTCATTCTCGGTCGTCCCCTTCTCCTCCCGCCCCCAACCTTTCCCAGCATCAGAGTCTTTTCCAGTGAGTCAACTCATCGCATGAGGTGGCCAAAGTATTGCAGTTTCAGCTTTAGCATCAGTCCTTCCAATGAACACCCAGGATTGATCTCCTTTAGGATGGACTGGTTGGATCTCCTTGCAGTACAAGGGACTCTCAAGAGTCTTCTCCAACACCACAGTTCAAAAGCATCAATTCTTCGGTGATCAGCTTTCTTCACAGTCCAACTCTCACATCCATACATGACCACTGGAAAAACCATAGCCTTGACTAGACAGACCTTGGTTGGCAAAGTAATGTCTCTGCTTTTTAATATACTATCAAGGTTGGTCATAACTTTCCTTCCAAGGAGAAGGCGTCTTTTAATTTCATGGCTGCAATCAGCATCTGCAGTGATTTTGGAGCCCAAAAAAATAAAGTCTGACACTGTTTCCACTGTTTTTCCATCTATTTCCCATGAAGTGATGGGACCAGATGCCATGATCTTTGTTTTCTGAATGTTGAGCTTCAAGCCAACCTTTTCACTCTCCTCTTTCACTTTCAACAAGAGGCTTTTGAGTTCCTCTTCACTTTCTGCCATAAGGGTGGTGTCATCTGCATATCTGAGGTTATTGATATTTCTCCCAGCAATCTTGATTCCAGCTTGTGCTTCTTCCAGCCCAGTGTTCCTCATGATGTACTCTGCATATAAGTTAAATAAGCAAGGTGACAATATACAGCCTTGACATACTCCTTTTCCTATTTGGAACCAGTCTGTTGTTCCATGTACAGTTCTGACTGTTGCTTCCTGACCTACATACAGGTTTCTCAAAAGGCAGGTCAGGTGGTCTGGTATTCCCATCTCTTTCAGAATTTTCCACAGTTTACTGTGATCCACCCAGTCAAAGGCTTTGGCATAGTCAATGAAGCAGAAATAGATATTTTTCTGGAACTCTCTTGCTTTCTCCATGATCCAGCGGATGTTGGCAATTTGATCTCTGGTGCCTCTGCCTTTTCTAAAACCTGCTTGAACATCTGGGAGTTCATGGCTCACATATTGCTGAAGCCTGGCTTGGAGGATTTTGAGCATGACTTTACTAGCATGTGAGATGAGTGCAATTGTGCGGTAGTTTGAGCATTCTTTGGCATTGCCTTTGTTTGGGATTGGAATGAAGACTGACTTTTTCCAGTCCCATGGCCACTGCTGAGTTTTCCAAATTTGCTGGCATATTGAGTGCAGCACTTTCACAGCATCATCTTTCAGGATTTGATGGCAAATAGATGGGGAAACAGTGACTGACTTTATTTTGGTGGGGGGGGACTCCAAAATCACTGCAGATGGTGACTGCAGCCATGAAATTATTATTATTATTTTTTTTAAATCTGCACATGACTATTTTTTTTTTTTTTGAACAGAGGAAAATTTATGCGTCGAACCTGGACTGGTCACTTATGATAATATACATGCTACAATTCCATTCTCCCCAATCATTCCACCTTCACCCTCTCCCACAGAGTCCCAAAGACTGTTCTAAATGCCTATGTCTCTTTTGCAGTCTCTTATACAGGGTTCAGGTTACCATTTTTCTAAATTCCATATATATGCGTTAATATACAGTATTGATGTTCTTCTTTCTGGCTTACTTCACTCTGTATAATTGGCTCCAATTTCATCCACCTCATTAAAACTGATTCAAATGCATTCTTTTTGATGGCTGAGAAATACTCCATTGTGTATATGTACCAAAGCTTTCTTATCCATTCGTCTGCAGATGGACATCTAGGTTGCTTCCATGTCCTGGCTATTATAAACAGTGCTGCAATGAACATTGGAGTACATGTGTCTCTTTCAATTCTGGTTTCCTCGGTGTGTATGCCCAGGAGTGCGATCGCTGGATCATATGGCAGTTCTATTTCCAGTTATCTGAGGAATCTCCACACTGTTCTCCATAGTGGCTGTACTAGTTTGCATTCCCACCAACAGTGTAAGAGGGTTCCCTTCTCTCCACACCCTCTCCAGCATTTATTGCATGTAGACTTTTGGATAGCAGCCATTCTGACTGGTGTGGAATGGTATCTCATTGTGGTTTTGATTTGCATTTCTCTGATGATGAGGGATGTTGAGCATTTTTTCATGTGTTTGTTAGCCATCTTTATGTCTTCTTTGGAGAAATGTCTGTTTAGTTCTTTGGCCCATTTTTTGACTGGGTCACTTAGTTTTCTGGAATTAAGCTGCAGGAGCTGCTTGTATAATTTGGAGATTAATCCTTTATCAGTTGCTTCATTTGCTATTATTTTCTCCCATTCTGAAGGCTGTCTTTTCACCTTGCTTAGAGTTTCCTTTGCTGTGCAGAAGCTTTTGATTTTAATTAGGTCCCATTTGTTTATTTTTGCTTTTATTTCCAATATTCTGGGAGGTGGGTCTTGGAGGATCCTGCTGTGATTTATGTCGGAGAGTGTTTTGCCTACGTTCTCCTCTAGGAGTTTTATAGTTTCTGGTCTTACATTTAGATCTTTAATCCATTTTGAGTTTATTTTGGTGTATGGTGTTAGGAAGTGTTCTAGTTTCATTCTTTTACAAGTTGCAGCCATGAAATTAAAAGATGCTTAGTCCTTGGAAGGAAAATTATGACCAACCTAGACAGCATATTAAAAAGCAGAGACATTACTTTATCAATAAAGGTCCGTCTAGTCAAGGCTATGATTTTTCCAGTAGTCATGTATGGATGTGAGAGTTGGACTATAAAGAAAGCTGAGCGCAGAAGAATTGATGCTTTTGAACTGTGGTGTTGAAGAAGACTCTTCAGAGTCCCTTGGACTGCAAGGAGATCCAACCAGTTCATCCTAAAGGAAATCAATCCTGGGTGTTCATTGGAAGGACTGACATTGAAACTGAAACTCCAATATTTTGGATGCGAAGAGCTGACTTGTTGGAAAAAACCCTGATGTTAGGAAAGATTGGAGGTATGAGGAGAAGGGGATGACAGAGTATGAGATGGTTGGATGGCATCACCAACTCAGTGGACATGAGTTTGGGTAAACTCTGGGAGTTGCTGATGGACAGGGAGGCCTGGTGTGCTGCGGTTCATGGGTTCGCAAAGAGTAGGACACGACTGAGCAACTGAACTGAACTGAAAGTACTTAGATAACAGTATTTGATGCACACTTCCAGAATTGCACACATTTGTTTTATGGATGTGAAACCCCCCCACCAAATGAAAAATGTTAACTTCTTGATGACCATGAGCACATAGCCCCAGGCCTCCTGGAGACTAAGGACTGATAAAATTAACCCCTGTAACACTACCCTGTTCCCTCACTATCAGCCAGAGAACTGTGCATGAGCTGATCACATACCCTGAGACCCCCCTGTCCCCGACTCCACCTCAAGCTGGCTTTTTAAAATGCTTTGCTGAATCCCTTGGGGGTAGCGGGGCTTTTTAGGGTGTAAGACATATGTCTCCTTAAATATCCCTTCAGTAAACCTTTCTCTGCTCCAAACTCTGACGTTTTGGTTTGTTTGGTCTCATTGTGCCCTCAGGCACACGAACTTGCACTAACAAACACATTTATACCGACCTGCCCCCTACCACTTCAGAGTAGTTCTTCAGTTCAGTTCAGTTCAGTTCAGTCGCTCAGTCGTGTCCGACTCTCCGCGACCCCATGAATCACAGCACGCCAGGCCTCCCTGTCCATCACCAACTCCCGGAGTACACCCAAACTCATGTCCACAGAGTCGGTGATGCCATCCAGCCATCTCATTCTTGGTCGTCCCCTTCTCCTCCCGCCCCCAACCTTTCCCAGCATCAGAGTCTTTTCCAGTGAGTCAACTCGTCGCATGAGGTGGCCAAAGTATTGCAGTTTCAGCTTTAGCATCAGTCCCTCCAATGAACAACCAGGATTGATCTCCTTTAGAATGGACTGGTTGGATCTCCTTGCAGTCTCTCAAGAGTCTTCTCCAACACCACAGTTCAAAAGCATCGATTCTTTGGCGATCAGCCTTCTTCACAGTCCAACTCTCACATCCATACATGACCACGGGAAAAACCATTGCCTTGACTAGACGGACCTTGGTTGGCAAAGTAATGTCTCTGCTTTTTAATATACTATCAAGGTTGGTCATAACTTTCTTTCCAAGGAGCAAGCGTCTTTTAATTTCATGGCTGCAATCAGCATCTGCAGTGATTTTGGAGCCCAAAAAAACAAAGTCTGACACTGTTTCCACTGTTTTTCCATCTATTTCCCATGAAGTGATGGGACCAGATGCCATGATCTTTGTTTTCTGAATGTTGAGCTTCAAGCCAACCTTTTCACTCTCCTCTTTCACTTTCCTCAAGAGGCTTTTGAGTTCCTCTTCACTTTCTGCCATAAGGGTAGTGTCATCTGCATATCTGAGGTTATTGATATTTCTCCCGGGAATCTTGATTCCAGCTTGTGCTTCTTCCAGCCCAGCGTTCCTCACGATGTACTCTGCATATAAGTTAAATAAGCAAGGTGACGATATACAACCTTGAGTAGTTCTTCAGAGTTATCTAAGAGGCTGTCTCCTGGGCTATAGTCCTTACTTTGCCCCCAAATAAAACTTAACTCACAACTGTAACATTGTGCACTTTTTTAGTCAAAATAACAAAATGTAGCTTAAATGTATACGGTAAACGGGAAGCCGTCATGAGGGGATGAGAGAGGTTAAAGAGTAGGGAGTATATATACAGGAGTGGGAAGGTTAGCGTTTTAAAAACCAGGTCCAGGTAAAAACTCCCAGAGAAGGTGGCATTTGTAAAATAGGAATAGTGTTTTTTCTTTGTTAGGCCTGTGGTGAAGATTTAATATGAAAATACATGGATTCCTAAAACACCTGCCAGAGGTCGAAAATGGACCTAGGAAACCTCTATGCAAGGGGACCCACCTGGAACTCAAAGGGAAGGGGAACGTTGGTCAGGACGGAACTGTGATGGAGGTGGACAATGCCTTGACGGAACGGTGATCCCCTGAAAATTGGGCCGGGTGGAAACGTTGGTCCTGGAGGAACGTGGATCCCCGAGGACTTGCTGAGGGCTGAACTCTGGCCCGAGGACTTGCTGAGGGCTGAACTCTGGCCGGGAAGTACAGTTACCCTGGCAACGACGCTCTCTCGGTGCGATAGAAGGTGGTAGGCGGGAGGAGACGGGACGGGGCTTCCGGCGGAAGTGGCTAGCCTTCCACCGAAGGTGAGGGAAGATGCTGCGTTCAGTGTGGCAGTGGATTTGCCTCGGACTGTACAGCCTCCTGATGGGACAGGCGGAGGCCCCGACCCCCGTGGAGCCGCCAGAGCGGAGCCGGCCCTATGCGGTGCTGCGTGGGCAGAACCTGGGTGAGTGGCCGCGGGCCGGCGGTCGGGTCTGCGCTTTCGCCGCTCCGGGCAGCCGGAGCCTGGCACGCGCGGTGTGGACGGTGGGGGCAGTGTGAGGGCAGCGGGTGCAGGTGCAAGCCCTCTCCGAAGGCCTGGGGCTCAGCGGAAGGTCTGGTCCACTGTGGGCATGATAGGTGCAGGCCGTATGAATGCCCTGGATAACCCAGGCCACACTCTGGGTCCCCTCCTCTGTGACTGTGTGCGCCCGAGCTAGGCAACACGACGCATAATATACCTCACCCCCTTTGCTCTCCTAACGGGACTAGTAGTCATAGCCCATAATGATCATTGACATTTGTTGAGCATTTCCTATGTCCCGTGTTGTACTAGGGACGTTATATCAGTTCAGTTCAGTCGCTCAGTCGTGTCCGACTCTCCGCGACCCCATGAATCACAGCACGCCAGGCCTCCCTGTCCATCACCAACTCCCGGAGTACACCCAAACTCATGTCCACAGAGTCGGTGATGCCATCCAGCCATCTCATTCGCCGTCGTCCCCTTCTCCTCCCGCCCCCAACCTTTCCCAGCATCAGACTCTTTTCCAGTGAGTCAACTCGTCGCATGAGGTTAGCACGTTATATACAAGATTTTATTTGAGCCTCATAGTAGCTTTATGAGAAAGGTACGGTTTCTCGGCCCTGTTTAGATAACGAAAGTGAAACTCAAAGAGGTGAAGTTATTTGCCCAAGGTTACACAGGCAGCCAGGTGTACAGACTTCCCTGGCAGTCCAGTAGTTAAAACTCAGCTGTTCCACTGCAAAGGGCAGGAGTTCCAAAAATAAATAAATAAAGGAAGTGGTGGAGGCCAGTAGGAGAACCTTAGTTTTCTGAGGCTTGAAACGTCCTTTTGGGAGGATCTCATCAAAATGCACACACACATATACATATGGAAGTACGTGGCTTTGGAAGGGGCCCTGGAGCTCAAAGCTTAGCAGACTTAGGCTTTTGCACTGAACTCCATTGGTAGGTCTGTATGTCCACAACCCTGCCGCGTGGTGCTGCTTCTGGGTTACCTTGGCTCTCCATGAGTTCATTGCCATGTATCAACCATTTACTTTGTACCCACGTGCTTTGTACTCACTCCATGGTTTCCATACATCATCCTGCGTAATACTTTAGAACAGGATTTCTCATCCTGGGTGCTGCTGACATGTTGGACCAGATGATTCTGTTTGAGGGGCAAGGGCAGTGCGGGAGTGGACATACTCTTCTGAGCACACACTGTCTGAGCACTCTGAGATATTTAGCAGCATCCCCAGCCTTTAACAACTAGATGCCAGGAGGACACCCCACTCCCAGTTCAGAGAATCAAAATGTCTCCTGACACTTGCCAAATGTCCACTGGAGGCAAAATCCCCATGACTGAGAATCCATTGCTGTTGTGTAGAACAGTACTATTCAAGGAGTGGTGGCAGAGTCCTGTGAAGTCTGCAGACTGATATCTGCAAAGAGATGTCTTAGAGCACTTGAGATTATTAAGAAATTTAACAGTGTGACATTGTTGCAACATCTGAGTAACTCAAAACCACTTCTAGGTCTCTAAATGGGAATGCTTTCTAGGTGGTGGGAGCTGCTCGTCAGTCATGCACAGTAGGGCTAGGTAGTGGCACTGGGACAGACAAGTTACAAAAACTAGTCCTTTACCACAGATTGATTGAGGAACACTCCCCTGGACAGTTCTGTGCAGTGGGAGTTTTTATCTCCATTTTTACAAAGAGGAAACAGACAGGGATTGTGTAACTTCTGTAAAGTCACGTAGCCTGTAAGTGTAGATGGGAACCCAGACAGTCTAAACCCCAAACCATGTGTTCTTGACTGCTGTGCTGTGTTGCCTGTCTTGGTGATAATAACTGCTTTCATTTATCATGTGCTTATTATCTATCTGGCACTGTGTGCTTTTCATATAAAATATGAAAAAAATTTTGAGATCTAAAATGCAACTTATTTGAGTAAGACACAATTGACAGTAAAAGAAAAAAATCATGATGTGGAGGTGCTTTTAAATTTTCTAGTATTTTGGTTGGTTGACAAACAAATACACAGAAGTATTCCAAATAAGAGTTGGAACTGCCAGGAATATTGTAGAAAAAAACGTTCATATTCAGTGGAAAGCTGGACCAGATGTCCTTTGAGAGCTTCCCAAGGCTAAGATTTTAGAATTCTTTTAGAATATGTTGGCCACTTTTAATATTATATTTAAAACAATAGATTCCATGTGACAGTGTTAACTCAAGCTAAAAAACAAACAAAAAAAGAGCAGTATTAGAATAGTTCCAAACAGTACAAAACTATTTCACTTGAAATTCGCTGTTTAAATGACATTCATCTTTAGTCTTCGGGAAACTCACTCTTGTGAGATGGGTTTCATTTGCCCCATATTACAGGGTAGAAACGAGGCTTAAAAGGGGGTAGTGACCATAAGGAAGGCCCTAAGTAGCCTTAAGGTCTTCCCAGGTGGCTCAGTGGTAAAGAATCCACCTGCTAGTGCAAGAGACGTGGGTTTGATCCCTGGGTCAGGAAGATCCCCCTGGGATGGAAATACCAACCCACCCCAGTATTCTTCCCTGGGAAATGCCATGGAAAGATGAACCTGGCGGGCTACAGTCCATGGCATCACAGAAGAGTCAGACACGACTTGGCGACTAAGCAGTCCCACCACCAAGCGGTCTTCAAGTCCTCCCAGGTCCTGGGAAATGAAGAGTGGCGGGTTTATCCAGGCCCAAAGCTTAGCTGTCCCAACAGATTATTGTGTGCCTGACAACTTGGGGTTTAAGCTCTTCTTTTTTCTTTTTTAAAGAAGACTTACATTCTCCAATTCTAGTCCTCTGCATTCCTGCTGAGAGGTTTGGTTTTGTTTAGAGCCTTTTCAAAAGCGGGTGGGGGGTGGATAAATTGGTTTAAATGGAATAAGACAACTTTAGGTCCAATTATAGGCAGAGCCTTAGAAACTCATGGAATTCGGAACTCTGAAACTGAGGGCAGGCGTTCAGGTAATGAGGACTGTTCTGAGATTGGTTTTGTTGAACAGAGGCCCTTACACAGCCCTCTGGCCTCTTGTGGTTTGGCCCACTGTCTTTGTCACCATCTTCATCCTTCCTCCCTCCTTCTCCAGTGAAAGGTGATCTCTCTATACGGCCAGTTTTTAAATAATAACTCGGTTCAGTGAGTGTGTGGGTGGGGTAGATAAGATACCTTCAAATTACTTCGGTCAAATCTTGTTGGTTTTTTCAGAGGAACAGTAACCAGTCTGGAGACCAAGCATGGTTAGGCTCCAGGTAGAACCCAGGTTACTTACCAACACATACACGTACATTTACTTGTTAAAATAACTTCATTTTGAGCTCCCCCCAAGGTTTTTGGGATAGACACACAAAGAGGGCTGCACATCACTTCCAGCACGTTGCTAGTTAGGTTAAATCCCATGTCCTTATATCTAGTCTTGCACTGGGGGGTGGGGGCGGGGTAACAGCAGTAGGTTCCATTTCTCACCTAAGCAACTTAGAAATTTTTGATGTGAAATTCACTCTCAGAAACAAAATAGATTTATGAAGTTGTTTCATTGCTTCTTTGACCAGAAAGCCCTTGTCAAGACACCGCAAGAGACTGAAACACGTTGTTCTTGTTGAATCTCCAATCTTTATGAATGGCTTTAAAAACATAGTTGGGCTCTCTGCTTCTGGTCTTGTTCCCCTATAATGGGATGGTTCTTCACGCAGCAGCCAGAGGGATCTTTTTTCTGTCTAAATCAGATCATGGCCCTCTTTGCCCATAATCCTCTCTTTAAGCTTCCTGGTCTGCACTGCCCTGCGTGAGCTGGCTCCACTGGCTCCACGCTTCCTCCCTGGCTTCATTCCCTGCCTTTCTTCCTTCGCTTCTTCCTCCCAGCCACCCAGCCACTGTGGCCTCCTTCCTGTTCCTTGGCTTTCTGGCTTGTTCTGGCCTCAGGGGCTTTGATTTGCGGATCCTCCAGCCTGCAGATCTTCACACCTCTTTCATTAAGGCCCCAGCTTGTGTGTTCCGTCCTCACTGGCTTCCTCCACCACCCCTCCCTCATCCCGCACATGCCCGTTTTCCTCACAGCACGTAATGCTACATTCTCTCCCCACGTGCATGGAGACAGCCCCAGAGAGGTCTGTCGTGGCTGGTTCCCCCACACCCAGCACAGTGCCTGGTGCCGGGTGGCATTGGGCACATCGCTGTGAGCGGATGACTTGGAGAACTCGAGCTGCCTTTGGGCGGTAACCTGTTTTCCTTTTGCAGTGTTGATGGGAACCATCTTCAGCCTCCTGCTGGTGACCGTGATCCTCATGGCATTCTGTGTCTACAAGCCCATTCGGCGCCGGTGACATCCGAGCAAGCAAGTCCTTCCATGAGCATCTGGGAACGGAATAAGTTGTGTTGCACGCGGGTCAGTGAAGAAGCTGGAATCGGAACTTTACTGCTTGGAAATGATCTTTGGTCTGGACAGTTGGTAAATTCTGATCAATTTAGAAAAAGCATCTAGCCATTGTCTTATCCTAGTGCTGGAAGCAAGCATTGGGCCACTGAGTCTGCTTCTCAGTGTTTCTTCTTATATCTGGCTGTGCTTGTTAAAAGTAAGACCTGAAGTTCCAGGGTTCAGCTTAAAGATGGAGTGCTCACGAGAAAGAAAACATAACTTTGTGAGTGGTGAAAAAACCATCCTGGATAGGAAAATTTATGTTTGAAACTATTAAGAGAAGAAAGACTTGACCTGTTGACATTCCCTACTTAAGAATCATTTGGTCACAATGGGTAAGAATAACAAATGTTTTTAATTATCCAGAGGTGGCCTTGATGCCCCGTTTGCAAAGCAGTGTCTGCTGTGGGGAATGTAGGCAGTACCCCCTGCCCGCTCCACTCCTTACGCTGCATGGAGTTCTGTGCTCAGATGCCTCCACTGAAGTCAGGGTCGCCAGGTAGGCCTGTGTCCACAGGCACCCTTGGGCTGGGAGGCTGTGGGGGTGGCTGGAATAATAGCAGTTGGCCCATCTCAAACACGTTGACTTCCTTGTCCTTCACTTAAGTTTTCCCAGCCGCAGCCTGGAAGTCAGGGCAGCTTTTCTGATTCTCAGTGGGCGCTCTTTTCTGCCCTGGGTGGGGAGGGCGCAGGGGCGCAGCAGATGTGCGTATTCACTGTCAAGGCCAAGGGGCAAGTAGGTGTGTGTTTACACGACTTAATTTCAACTTTGAAACTGCTGCTATTCATTTGCACTGTTGGTGAACTGGAACATCCCCCCGTGGAAATGATACTTTCATTCTTAACAGTATTTTAAGGGTGCTAGGCTTATCTGTGTTACTAAATTAAAATGCTTATCTTGTTTTGTGCTCCATTATAGCACAGCACTGATTTTTTTTTTTAAACAACCTGAACTAAATGTGAAATAACTAAAGTGGGATACTGTAACTGACCTAACGCCTTTGTGTGTAACCCTGGCACTGAGTCGCTGACATGTTCACTGTTCTGTGCTTCTGAGCAAAATGTCCATTAAAACTAAAGTAAAATCTTAGGTGCTGTTTTATCCTAGTCATTATTTCACAAGCATTTAAAATGCAGGTGTGTGTGTGTTGGAATCTGATTTAATCTCTTAAGGAGGCACTGTGAAGTACAGCTCTGAGGTACTCAGAAAACTGAGCCCTAAGTAATCTCTCAAGCTGGGTCAGGGCCAGAAGACCTGGATTCCTGTTCCGGCTCCAGTTACAAACAGGCTTAACTTCTCTTAGAGCCTCAGTTTTCTTATCTATAAAACAGTGATATACACACTTTTTCTTTCTTTATTCTAATGAGGATCAGATGATGTGAAAACTAACACAAACGGAAGTGGGGTCACCACCTCCGCCTGTGACTGGAGGGCGGAGTGGTGGGGATTCTGAGGGGCAGGGACAGAGTCACATCACAGGAGCCCACATCCCCACCTCATCTGTGATGCCGTGTTTTGTTATCTGCCTAAACACTTATTGCCATTTTTAGTGTTTTTAAAGGAATCAGTACAACCAAAGTAATATTGTAATTAGCCTCCAATAAAAAAAAAGGAAGTAAAAAAAAATAAAAGGAATCAGTAAAAACTTATCAGACCCATAAACCTTGTGCCCTGCCGTTTGCCCAGTAATCACCAGCCAGGTAAACCAATCATGTTCGGTTTTCTGAAACAAACTTGCCATAGTCATTCTACATACACCTGGAAAAGTCAACCTGCATCTTCATCCCGGTGTTACCATCTGTTCAGTATGAGTAGTAAGGGTCAAAGAAAATATCAATTTTGGAAGCAAGAGAGAAATAAGCCGAAAACTTTTATGCCCAGCTGCTGTTTCCAAGTGGAATGATTCTCCTGGCCTTCCTCTTCAGGGGTGCAGGGGGCAGGGTCAAACCCTAGGTTCCTAAGCTGAACTGTCCTCAGGTTACTTGCTGCACCCCCCAGCAAACACATTAGACTAATATACACTGGAATGGGTTATTTTAGCAAACACTGATCTAACTTCCTCTAAAGTTGAGACTAAGAAGTTTGCAGGTTGTTGCTTGAGACTATAGGGGCTTGGAGTCTTATTCATGGATTATACATTTTTCCCTTGCAGGATCTCAGTTGTAAATCCACACTCATTTCTAGACATGGGTCTAAGTTCAGTTCAGTTGCTCAGTCATGTCCAACTCTGAGACCCCATGGACTGCAGCATGCCAGGCCTCCCTGCCCATTACCAACTCACGGAGCTTACTCAAATTCTTGTCCACCGAGTCGGTGATGCCATCCAACTATCTCATATTCTATCATCCCCTTCACCCGCCTTCAATCTTTCCCAGCATCAGGGTCTTTTCCAAGGAGTCAGTTCTTCACATCAGGTGGCCGAAGTATTGGAGTTTCAGCTTCAGTATCAGTCCTTCCAATGAATATTCAGGACTGATTTCCTTTAGGATGGACTGGTTGGATCTCCTTGCTGTCCAAGGGACTCCCAAGAGTATTTTCTAGCACCACGATTCAAAAGCATCAATTCCTTGGGACTCAGCTTTCTTTATGGTCCAACTCTCACATCCATACATGACTACTGGAAAAATCATAGCTTTGACTAGATGGACCTCTGTTGGTAAAGTAATATCTCTGCTTTTTAATATGCTGTCTAGATTGGTCATAACTTTTCTTCCAAGGAGCAAGCATCTTAATTTCATGGCTGCAGTCACCATCTGCAGTGATTTTGGAGCCTAAGAAAAGAAAATCTGTCACTATTTCCACTGTTTCCCCATCTATTTGCCATGAAGTGATGGGACCAGATGCCATGATCTTAGTTTTCTGAATGTTGAGCTTCAAGCCAACTTTTTCACTCTCCTCTTTCATCAAGAGGCTTTTTAGTTCTTCGCTTTCTGCCGTAAGTGTGGTGTCATCTGCATATCTGAGGTTACTGAAATTTCTCCTGGCAATCTTGATTCTAGCTTGTGCTTCATCCAGTCCAGCATTTCTCATGATGTACTCTGCATATAAGTTAAATAAGCAAGGTGACAATGTACAGCCTTGACGTACATTGGAACGTCAGTGTTCCCGATTTGGAACCAGTCTGTTGTTGCATGTCCAGTTCTAACTGTTGCTTCTTGACCTGCATACAGATTTCTCAGGAGGCAGGTAGGGTGGTCTGGTATTCCCATCTCTTTAAGAATTTTCCAGTTTGTTATGATCCACACAGTCAAAGGCTTTGACATAGTCAATAAAGCAGATGTTTTTCTGGAACTCTCTTGCTTTTTCGATGATCCAACGGATGTTGGCAATTTGATCTCTGGTTCCTCTGCTTTTTCTAAATCCAGTTTGAACATCTGGAAGTTCACGGTTCACATACTGTTGAAACCTGGCTTGGAAAATTTTGAGCATTACTTTGCTAGTGTGTGAGATGAGTGCAGTTGTGCAGTAGTTTAAGCATTCTTTGGCATTGCCTTTCTTTGGGATTAGAATGAAAACTGACCTTTTCTAGTCTTGTGGCCACCGCTGAGTTTTCCAAAATTGCTGGCATATTGAGTATAGCACTTTCACAGCATCATCTTTCAAGACTTGAAATAGCTCAACTGGAATTCCATCACCTCCACTAGCTTTGTTCGTAGTGATGCTTCCTAAGGCCCACTTGACTTCACATTCCAGGATGTCTGGCTCTAGGTGAGTGACCACACTATCATGATCATCTTGGTTGTGTGAAGATCTTTTTTGTATAGTTCTGTGTATTCTTGCCACCTCTTCTTAATATCTTCTGCTTCTGTTAGGTCCATACCATTTCTGTCCTTTATTGTGCCCATCTTTGCATAAATTGTTCTTTTGGTATCTCTAATTTTGTTGAAGAGATCTTTAGCATTTCCCATTCTATTGTTTTCCTCTATTTCTTTGCACTGATCACTGAGGAAGGCTTTCTTATCTCTCTTTGCTATTCTTTGGAACTGTGCACTCAGATGTGTATATCGTTCCTCTTCTCCTTTGCCTTTCGCTTCTCTTTTCACAGCTATCTGTAAGGCCTCCTCAGACAACCATTTTGCCTTCTTGCATTTCTTTTTCTTGAGGATGGTCTTGATCACTGCCTCCCGTATAATGTCACAAACCTCCATCCATAGTTCTTCAGATACTCTACCAGATCTAATCCCTTGAATCTATTTCTCACTTCCACTGTATAATCATAAGGGATTTGATTTAGGTTATACCTGAATGGTCTAATGGTTTTCCCTACTTTCTTCAATTTAAGTCTGAATTTGGCAATAAGGAGTTCACGATCTGAGCCACAGTCAGCTCCTGGTCTTGTTTTTGCTGACTGTATAGAGCTTCCCCATCTTTGGCTGCAAAGACTATAATTAATTTGATTTCGGTATTGATCATCTGGTGATGTCCATGGAGTTTTCTCTTGTGTTGTTGGAATCTGGTGTTTGCTATGACCAGTGCATTCTCTTGGCAAAACTCTATTAGCCTTTGCCCTGCTTCATTCTGTACTCCAAGGCCAAATTTGCCTGTTACTCCAGGTATTTCTTGACTTCCTACTTTTGCATTCCAGTCCCCTATAATGAAAAGGACATCTTTTCTGGGTGTTAGTTCTAGATGGTCTTGTAGGTTTTCATAGACCCGTTCAATTTCAGCTTCTTCAGCATTGCTGGTCGGGGCATAGACTTGGATTACTGTAATATTGCACGGTTTGCCTTGGAAAAGAACAGAGATCTGGACGTGGGTCTTGCTTGGACTTTGAACTCCATCAGTCATGGCACTGGCAGATGGTTTCTTTACCACTAGCGCCACCTGGGAAGGCCAACTCCATCATGCAGGGCACCGCAGCCATTTGAAACTGCCATAGTTCAACTCATCTTCTTTGAGGTCATCTGCGTTTGTGAGGAAACCTTAGTCACACACAACTGAGGACTGGGAGGCGTCCTAATGTTCCAGTAACACACAGAACAGGAAGGGACTAGAAAAACATGGAGAGAGAGAAAAAAAGACTCCAAAGCATTCAGCGTATTGTACGAGCACCCTCTAAGGAAGCTGTCTTTATTTGTATTTTGAGAGTGAACACATATATGGAAAACGCTGTGATGGTGACACAAGGCTCAGTCCCTTTTTAACTGACTTCCTGGGGAGAAAGTCAAAGACGTGGGGAAGCAGAAAAATGGAATGCAAACACAGAAATTACCTCTGTTCACCTCTGTGAGTAAACACATGGCCTAAATGCAGCCATTCCCAAGACGCGTCTTTGCTGGAGGTAAAGGCTAAGTAAACAAAACACCAGGCTGTGTGTCTGAGACAGATGTGATGCTGCATATACTGGCCTCATGTGTGGAGAAGGAATTTTGGTCAGACTATGACGAGAAAGGCAGATGGTCACATGGAATCAAAAGTCCAGTTTTTTGTGACCGGGCACGTTTCGCTGGCAACAGTTAACTGTACACACGGCCGTTTACTGGAACGGGGGCTTCGGTTTCCCTTCCCATCCCCAAAGCAGCTCAAAAGGTAGGTAAGGGACGCAGAACAGAGGAGCATGTTGTTAACTGGGTGACTTCAGTGCAGCCTGTGGGAATGAATCCATGGGCCGGGCTGGAGTGACGGGTGCCCTTGGCCGCATTCCCCAGGGTCCTCTTATGTTGTGCGATGGTTATTTACAGGAGGGTTAGACAAAATATTTAACTACTAAAGGTATCCCAAAAAGGGCCTGAGAAAATCTGGTTAAAATGTATAACCTTGTATTGCTACGGATGGGAGTAGTCGTTTTTCTCTCTTAAAAGTAATAAAAAGATTCTGTTAAAAAATATATTTATCCAGAAAGATGTTGATTTGAACTCTAAAAAGCAACGTGGATTCACCATTTTCCCTTTTGAGTACAGAGCCACTGAGTTCTGTCTGTAGCTCCCTTGCTCACTTCAAGCCCACCCCTTCCTCTCCAGTGTGCCCAGGGCACGTGGTGGGGTCTTCCCAGCCATCTAGGTGGAGACCTCTCACCAGAGAAGGCGTGGAACACACCCCTGCTTTGGTGATCCTTTGGCCAGCCTGGCCACTTTGAGAACAAGCCTCAGGCTGTCCTAGCTGCTCCTTCAGGGTCAGGATTAGCTGCCTTGGGTTTAGCCTGGAGGATCCTGCTCTCAAAGGAACTGCCTTTACAAATTCAAATCAGACCCCTCCTCGACAAGAACCGGAGTGAGGTGGTTTGAAACTATCAGTAATTTTTAAGGCTAAGGCAACATCCGTTGTCATCTGTGTATCTTAATTTGATGCAAATAGTTAAACCTAAAATAGATCCTGTACTTATCTCCTCTTTGGCGGGGGTGGGAGGGGTGGAATAAGGTGGGGGTGGCTTAGGAACAGTGAGGATGCCCTGGAAACCCTGTACACAGGTAAAAAGAGCAGATCGGCACAGATGATCCATTTCTTTGGTGAACTGTAAAGAAGTGTCTCCTAGGTCCTCGTATACCACACTCTGCAAAGGCTGCTGCTCTCCTCTATAAAAGCACCCGACTCTGCAAGAACTCGTCATCACTCCTTGATAAAAATTAATCTACAAACCTGGAGGGAGGGGCAGTGGGAGGAGGAACTGGGTTTGTATCTAAAGCTGGTAA
The DNA here is from genome assembly GCF_049115385.1 of Moschus berezovskii. NCBI lineage: Eukaryota > Metazoa > Chordata > Mammalia > Artiodactyla > Moschidae > Moschus > Moschus berezovskii. Next base: position 66,532,974 of record NC_142478.1, read on the forward strand.
GTAAAAAACGTGACCTGCAAGCCAACAGAGCTAATGGAAAGTGATGATGCTCTCCTCCCCTGATGCCTGGAGCGCGGGGTCGGCGGGACCCCAGCTCCTTCACCAGGGAGCGTGGCGGGTGGGCACGGAGGAGCCTCAGAACTGCATCTCTGCAGAAAGCAGGGGACAGCTGCCTTCTGCTGCACCCGTGTGAGGTGCAGTCCCACGCAGTCAGAGGGCGGGAGGCAGGCGGGCCTATTTCTCAGTGAGTGACAGCTGGAGGACTTGCTGCAGCTCCGCCTCCTCCTCGCGCAGCCGCAGCTCGCGCTCCTCTAGCTCTTTGGCAGAGAGCTCCATGGCCAGCTGCAGGTCGCTGTCAAAGCGGCTGGTCTCACTGGAGGTGCCGGAGCCCAGGCCTTCGGAGCTGCTGAGGAGGCTCTCCTGGATGGCCCTGCGTTAGAACCACAGAGGGGAAGAAACAGTAACCCCCGCGGGCCAGCAGCACCCATGTTTCTTAGCCCAGGACCTAGTGCCCGCCGTGCCAGGCGTTTCCTGTCCGCTCAGTATGCTTGAGGCCATCAGTCTCACCTAAATGGGGGTACAGGTGCTGGGTGCTGGTACACACCTGCCCGAGATCACCCAGCCTCTAAGGGCAGGGCTAAGAATTGAACTTGGATCTATTTTAAAGCAAATCCCAACTTCTTCAACAGGTTTTCATACCTGTCCACACTATAGGAAGATGTTCCATAAACTAAGTCTTTCCAGTTTAACTCCTCCTCAAATGGATAATCTGGCAACTCCCCGGTGGTCCGGTGGTTAGGACTCCGAGCTTTCACTGCCAAGGGCGTGGCTTGGATCCCCAGTGGGGGAAACTGTATAAACGTCCCACTAAGGGCAACTTAGCCCTTCGGTGATCATATTACATTCTTCGCAGATCAGAAAACATTTACAGGGTGCCTTTCTGCCCATGACACTGGTAGAGGAACTGGTCAGCAATTCTATCACCAGTTCCTGGAAGCTCAGTCACCACGAGCTTAGAGCTAATTCAATGAGGAACTGCCACAAAGGAAGCAGGAGAGCCAACATTTTATCAAGTCTCTCCCACCAGGCCTGCTGCTGCGTGTCCTATGCTCCTGTACCAACCTCGGGTTAATCAAGAGTCATGTCAATCACCTCTCATACTGGGCGTCATAGGCCTGTGCCTGGCTGATCCCTCCATTAGAAGCTGGTCCTGAAAGCTCCTAGGAAAGACGAACGGATGCATGTGAATACCCCTTGGAAGGAATAAAGTGTTGTACTGACAACAAAATGAAAGCAGCAAGAATAAGAATAACAATATTTCAAGTCCATTATCATCAGTGCTGGGTGAAAAACTAACAGGGACTGGGGTTATCTCTAAAGTAACACCCAAACGTCAGGCAGTATAGGGTCCACTACCCTGACTGACAGCTACCAGTTTCTCTTACTTGATATCAAACCAATCTATTAAAAACTACTTAGGCAAAGTTTAAATGAACAAAGCAAGTAATTCTTCTAGAGCAAGACCAGAATACATAACTCATTATTGGTCATCTTTGGCTACTCCTCTTTTCAAAATGTATGGTGAAGGTTGATGTAGCTGTTCGGGGAAAAATAAGCTCACTTAGAATGGGGAAAGGAAAAGCACACTGGATTGACAGTGAGGGTGAGGGGAGGGACGCCTCTCAGAGGAACATACCAGCACTGGGGTCTGGCCCTTGGCCCAGCAGCCTCAGAAAACAAAATGGCTCTAAGAATGGGTCCCTGGGAAGGGGAGGCTCATGCTGCCAAGCTCTGAGACTCCAGAAAAAGCAAGAATGTGAAAAACCTCAGCTGGGAGGACACTGGAGTGTGGGCACCGTTCTCAAAGCTTAGTGGCTCCATGAAGGCAGGCACTGGGGCTGCTTCACCACGGAACCTCCCAGCACCTGGCACCAGCCTGGCACAAAGCAGGCACCGTGCAAACATCTGCTGGATGAATGATGTCAGGAAACCAGTGGATAGCAGGAGCCCAGGACCACACCAAAGGGCAGAAGCAGACCCCACTCTCGTAGAGCAGGAAGCCACAAAGTCTGGCAGCAAACATTCTGTAAATGATGCTGACTGGGGCTATGTACATGGTCTTATATAAGGAGCTTTCATAAAAGACCAGGGACGTAAAATATAACCTAGGTAAATACCACAAATATGCCAAACTTGTCATTTAGAACCAAAGACTGAGGCCAAACGGGAGGGTAAAACCTTCCCAGCCCTGTTATTGGTTCTGACACATGTACCTGGCTTCGGCTGGACTCCAGTAAGCTCTGCTGGATGGCAAACTGCATTATCTCATAATCTTCATCCTGCAGATGCACATTTCTGCCGTTGTCTTGAATGTGGTAAGACTCAGGGATTTCAAACACAGACTGATCAACCTCGAAATTTGTGAGAGGGGAAGCTGAAACACAGAAGGTGGCAGTCCAGTGCCTGGGTTAGCAGAATAAATTTCCACTTCAACTTCTATAAAAATTTTTTAAATTAAAATGATTAATATCAAGATTTGCTGCTGGGTGAGAGAGATTTCAAAGAAGAATAACCTCGACAGGGAAAAGTACCAGAACACTGTTTTTTTTCCTTTTTGCCTCGACATTTTTTAGTAATATAATGCATAATAACCAAAAAATATATATATAGACAAGACTGCAAAATTAAAAGTGAAGATCTCTCTCCCTACACCCTGTCTCTTATTTCCAAATACCAGAGGTAACCAGTGTTTACTTGTGTGTCCTCTGAGGAACGTGATGTGTGTGTGTGTAGATATACACACCATCACACCAATGTCTTCATCTTTGCATTATTATGAAAAATAGTAAACATATAAAAGAGTATATAACACACCTGTAAACTCAAAAGTGATAATAATAAAAACAAAGGCCTGCATATCCTTCAACTACCCTAAGACACAGAACACTATTGTACCATAATAAAAAAGAAACTGAAAAAAATCCAATTAAGTTTCAATATATTATAAGTGAGTATACTGGAAAATAAAACTAAGAAACAAATCCATTTACAACAGCATCGAACATCTGAATGGGAATGATGGCAAAGGAGCCTGAGGAAATTAGTGGGGGTGAACTGTGGTGCTGGAGAAGACCCTTGAGAGTCCCTTGGACTGCAAGGAGATCCAACCAGTCCATTCTAAAGGAGATCAATCCTGGGTGTTCACTGGAAGGACTGATGCTAAAGCTGAAACTGCAATACTTTGGCCACCTCATGCGACGAGTTGACTCACTGGAAAAGACTCTGATGCTGGGAGGGATTGGGGATGGGAGGAGACGGGGACGACGGAGAATGAGATGGCTGGATGGCATCACCGACTCGACGGACATGAGTTTGAGTGAACTCCGGGAGTTGGTGATGGACAGGGAGGCCTGGAGTGCTGTGACTCATGGGGTTGCAAAGAGTCGGACACGACTGAGTGACTGAACTGAACTGAACTGAATGAAAATGTTCTGTATGTTGCCTGTGGTGATGGTTACATGCGTTTGTATACATTTGTCAAAATGCAATGAACTGAGGATGTGATTACATGTCACACCTCAGTAAAGTTGGTTTTTAAGATAGGCTGTCTTTTTAATTCAAGAGGGGTCATATTCATACACTCCTATACATTTTTTGTTTTACTTAATTGAAACTAAATCTAAAATTTTCTTTCATTCAGGACAGAAATCAACTTCATAAGATACTGTAATTTCAAACTGAATAATCAGTATAATGATTAAATGTATAAGTTTTTTTAAAATCACAAAATCCAACCTTTTTTTTTTTTTACCTGAATCAGGCTGGGTCCCTTCCACATGTTGAGATACAGTTTCTTCAGCAGTGCTACAGCCATTAACATTTCCAAATGTAATCCGTGCATTTAAGACATGAAACAAGGGGATTTCTAACAAAATAAAAGCTTTTATAAATAAACTTTACCCAGAAGAATAACAGCCGCCGCTTGAGCACTTACTGAGCTGGTGCCATGCTTTCTATAAGTGTGATTTCATCTAATCGTAACAACCCTTTCCCAGTATTCAGACAGGAAGACTGTGATTCAGAAAGGTTAGGCGACTTCTAGATCACAGGAAGCGATCGCACCAGGATTCAAGTGTCATGAATATACAACTATGTATACATATATATTTGTATACAAATATACAACTTGTGAATTCTTCACAAGCAATTATGTGTTATATGTGGTATCATGCACACTAATTCAAGCCCTGAAACATACTAATGTATCAAAGGATCTTAGTGTCAACTGTCTTCCTCAAATAGTAAGTCTAATTTGAAGTTTCACTTCAGTAAGGTTTTATCTTAAAACGAGGCATGTGTCCCCTTTTTAATGCCTTTCTCATCTGTCAGCATCATCTGGAAACAGCACTGATGACTGGGGGAAATTCCTAATTTTGATGTGCAAAGTGAACTAAGAACTAGGACACTTCTGTAAATCACAATGAACTCGAGGACAAGTCTGCTCTCGCCCGTTAAGTCCCCTGTCGGGTGCTCCTCTGCTTAACTGAAGGGTACCTATTTTGATGGGAAATCCAGGTGGGAATTCCAGTTTGATGAAGTCTCTCAGCCGGGCAAAATGCGCGCTGGTGCGGGCCATCAGGTCAATGATGGGGACCACCTGCTCCACCAGGGACAGCGGGAACTCCTCACACATCCACAGCGTTGCTTTAAACCTGCCGGATTGGGTGAGATGAGACGGACTGAGGCCGGCTCGCCGAGACAGGGGACCGCATGACTCCTCTGCAGTGGCCTAGACAACATCCGCTTCCTGTGCCCCGGTCTCCCCAGTTATCTCACATCCCCTGCACCAGAGCTGGGAAGGGACAAGAGCCACAAAGAACTCACATCACCCCCAAATCAGGGCAATCGGGGGAAAATGACCTACACCACAAACCTTAATCGATAGCAAGCAGAAAGTATTGGTAGCTGGGGGAAACCATTTCATTTGATTAACTGAGGCTTGTCGGCAGTTAAAATCAAATAAGGAATTCTTATATCCAGTCTGTATTCTATTTGAAGAAGGGTTAATAATAAGACAGGAAATTTACTATCACCTTTCATCAGATAAAGTGATTTTAATTTTTTTGGGGGGTCACTCAAAATGCAGGATCTCAGTTCCCCAACCAGGGGAACTTGTGCCCCCTGCAGTGGCAGGGCAAGAGTCTTGTTAACCAAAAGACTGCCAGGGAAATCCCAGTAATTTTAAATTATTTTTCAAGGGAGGGGCCGGAAGAATGACTGAACCATGACATGGGAAAGAGCACAACTTCTCAAACAAATAAGAATCTGTAAGTTGAAAACAACCGCTGAGTCCCTCTTACTTTTGCGTCCTAATTGTCAGCTCCTTCGGCCTTCCGATGTCCCTGTCTTTCAGATCGAACTCTTCACTGAAGTACTCGTCAGGCGTGATGGCTGTGGGGTTGTGGGCCGTGGCACACTCTGTCGTGAGGTCCTGCCGAGCAAGAACTCAGGGGAGTCAGAAATGCCAACGCTGCTGGCAAGTGGAGGTCTATGGCACCCAGCCTCTGAGGTGGCTGTGTTAACCAGCTACAGAGCAGGAAGTTCTGGTCATTAACTTTTTTTTTTTTAATTAAGTTATTGCACAGAACACCTACAAACCTATTACCAAACTACATGGCCAAGCCTAATGGATTTCTCCATTTCAAATCGTTTCTCCAATCTCCTCTGCCTTTTTACCTCCTGATTAGAGAAAGGAAAAAGAAAAGAGATATAGATAGAAATATCTGAAAGCATATCTTCAGATTGAACTCAAGGTTCAATCCCTGGGTCAGAAAGATCCCCTGGAGAAGGAAATGGCAACCCACTCCATTATTCTTGCCTGGAAAATCCCATGGATGGAGGAGCCTGGTGGGCTACAGTTCATGGGATCTGAAGATTTGAAGATCAGGTTCCAGCTCTGTCCTTCTCTAGCCTGTGACACTGGAAAGGTCACTTCATTTTTCAGACCCTCAGTGACATCCATGGCAGCAAATTTCACACGGTTATTGTGAGGACTGAGTAGAAAATGTTTGTTAAGGTGCTCTATTAAAATACAAAGTCCCGAATCCTTTTTTTTTTTTGGTTCCATTTTTATAGAGAGGACCTAGTTTAAAACAGATAGGAGAGAAAGCACCTGATTTCTATGATCACTATCTGCCTCTAAAAATCTCTTATTTTCCAAGACTTACTCATCTTATTTTCTTCCAAAAGAATATCTCAGATTCCAGTTGGTGAATGCTCTTAAGTCTTTTCAAATAAAGCAGCCTGCTCAGGATGCAGGAAATGCCACCACAAGCACAGGAAAGTCATCTCCTGTTAAACCGCGCTGGAAATCACGCTGTGACTTACCCCCTGAGCACCAAACTGGTGTTCCACGGTCCCGAGCAGAGATTCCAGTGGGTTCCTGTCGGCTACAGAGGGGGGAAAGTTTATTTGACTTTACTTATGAGTATAGAAAAAGACTCCTGTTCTACCTTCATGTTTCTCCATCATGCATTAGGAAATCCATCCATGAACAGGCCAATAAAATCATCTCTAATAACCATCAGCTAACATTCTTTCTGGGGGCTTCCCAGGTGGCTCCGTGGTAAAGAATCCGCCTGCCAATGCAGGAGACCTGGGTTCGATCCCTGGATCAGAAAGATCCCCTGGAGGAGAAAATGGTAACCCACTCCAATATTCTTGCCTGGGAAATACCACAGAGAGAGGAGCCTGGTGGGGCTACAGTTCATGCGGTTGCAGAGAGTCAGATATGATTGAGTGACTGAGTATTTCTATGACACTTTTATTAAGGTCTCCAAGCTCGATGAACAGAGTTTTAGGAATTCAGTCAGAATTACTACAAAGAGTTTAGATTTAGGAATGAGCCAGATCTGATTCCAACTGCACCCTGTGGGTCACCTCTTGTGTGACTAAGGCCTTAGCTTCCTCATCTGTCAAACTGGACTAAAGGGAATAGTAGTGGAGAAGGGAGTTAACAGTGATTGCATGCTTACCACGTGCTGCAGGCCCTGGTCTCCAACGTGCAACAACTCATCTCATCCTCGCAATGACTCTTAAGGCAAGTCTGGTAGCTGAGGTGACCACGGCAGAGAGTGGGTAGGTAACCTCACAAGGCCCCACCAGCCTCAGCGAGCTGAGATAAGGCGGCCACATGCTGGCCACGTTTTGGTTCAGAGCCCAAGTCCTGTCTGAATCTCCCACCGTGATGCTTTGCACTAACTCACTTCAGTGATAAATACTCTTCAATATCTTTATCTACTTTTTCAACTTGATTTCAGCAACTGTTCTTCATAAAACATCAGCAAGGCCTTGTGAATGGCTTTAATTACAGCTGATGACAACTACAGGGAAGTGCTGCCAGGAGTGAGTCAGACTAGGGAGAAATTTATAAGGAGGAAATTCGGATTGGCATGACCCCATCACACTGACCCCCAAGTTTAACAGAGCCGATGAAGGTGTGCTCTAGGCTAGAAACGGTGGGGGGGGGTGGGGAAAGGGAAGAGATTACCCTTATATCTCTTTTTTTCTTCCTCGGTCAGATGTTCTGTCCGTATTTTGGTGATCACACTCACATTGTTCACCGTGTAAACCTTGAGAGGTGTATGCAAAAGGAAACAGTGACATGGGGAATCAAAATTCAACAGATAAGCAATAGCAAGAGCAAGAATGCTGAAGCCAAAACAAAACAAAGCCAAAAAAAAAAAAAAATCCAGCAAAATAAAAATGAGAAATGGTTAAACATTCATAAGGACTCTTCAGAGAAAATACAATAGCTACCAACTTAGAAGTGCTTCAGTAGTTACTCTGCATCCCTGACATCTTTCATTACCCCTGAGAAGTTGACAGGGACAAGCTGCCCTGCCTACTTGCCCTTCGTGTTGCCAAACCCTCTCAAAGAGGGGCCTGCAGTGTAGGCCTCCCAGCTGAACTTCTCCTAAGGGAACTGAACCTGCATCATGTTCTTGGACTGATATTTGGTAATCTTATACCTAGACTGACTTGGACAGCCAGCTGCTGTCAGAAGGACAGAAGGAAAACGGAAGGAACACAAGGTTCTCCACACCAGTAAGATTTAGAGAAAAATAGCAAGCCACTGTTTAAAAGGTATTCTTTTATTGACCCCAAATTATTTTAACTGCCAGGGTCAATGCTCTGTTTTTAAGGTTGACTAAGGAATACTGGCGGAGAAGGCAATGGCAAGCCACTCCAGTACTCTTGCCTAGAAAATCCCATGGACAGAGGAGCCTGGTAGGCTGCAGTCCATGGGGTCGCTACAAGTCAGACATGACTGAGCGACTTCACTTTCACTTTTCACTTTCACACATTGGAGAAGGAAATGGCAACCCACTCCAGTGTTCTTGCCTGGAGAATCCCAGGGACGGGGGAGCCTGGTGGGCTGCCGTCTATGGGGTCACACAGAGTCGGACACGACTGAAGTGACTTAGCAGCAGCAGCAGCAAGGAATACTGGGGTCTGGAAAGTCAAATGTTATGGTTCACAGAGAATTAACTGAGGATGCATAACACTGGATTCCCAGTGTTCAAAGATTCAGGGAACACACGCAGCACTTCTAAGTGCATCTCGCTGAGCGTGACGTAAGCCTTCCTTGCTCACTCAGAGGTCACCAGAGGACCCTGGCGCTCCTGGCAGTGTGGCTGTGAGCCATCAACCCCTGCTGTACTGCAGGCCTAGAGAGAGGCCAAGAGACAGCTTCCCAGTTGACAAAATGCCAGATGACTCGAGCGACTGTCGTCTCCACTCTGACAGCTGTGTTCCAAATTCACTGACGTCATGTGAGTGGGCTGGGAGCCTACTGGTTTACAATGAGGTTGACTAAGAATATTGGGAGACTCCTAAAAGCTATTTTGCAATATATTTTTTAAACCTACTCAGGTGATTAAAAAAGAAAAAAAAAATGAACAAGCATGTTAAGTCTAGTCCTTTCTTTCCCTTTCGTTTTTAAAGAAAAAAATTGTCACTCCCACCAGGACAACTGATACTGGCACTCATTTCTCTACAGCACAGTTTCTTTTTGGCCTAACTAGAGAGCAGCAGCAGAGACCGCCTTGGGATGTACTAGTTCACCTTCTGCAAGTCAAATAAGATACAAATCCAAGGAAGAGACACGCTAGACAGAACGTATTTCCCAGAGCACCTCCTCAGCACAGATGCATGACAAAGTCTGAACAGACCCCTCATTTGCATAGAAGCTAAAGAGCTGTATGAAATCTTATTTTAAGAGTGTCCTTTTACCTTTGCTTCGTAACCATTAACAACTTCTGCTTTATCTGTCCTCCAGCCCCAGAATCCGGATTTAGTTCTGATAAAAAGTGAACACCACAAATTTCCACATGTACCATATGCCATTCAGATTCATCCCTGCAGCCTTTACAGCTTTTCTTCCCCCAGCTAAAGTGAGCGAAGGACACTTGGAAATTAGGGTCCCTCTGTCCACGGAAGGACATTGTTAATGACAGATGGCTCAAGCAGCCCCCCGCACCCCCTCCCGCAGTTATTCATCAATTTGCCTCGCCCCCTCGGCAGAGAAAGCCTCCCCGCTTGGCTTCATGACTAAAGCTGCCGGCAGAGGCAACAAAGGTGGTGACACTCATGGGACAGCTGTCTCGGAGTGAGCGCAGATGACCAGCGTCCTAGGGCTCGCTGCTAGGTGGGGGAGCCTTTGCCGGGTCATCCCGACCATGGGCACCGACAGAGTCAGCAGCTCCAGCCCCTTGAGCAGCCATATCTCAGTCTAGGAACTCTTAGATCCGTGAGGCACAGGCCATCCTGCTCCTCAGGAAGGAGAAAGCGGGTGGGGTGGGAACTCATGGCTGTGGGGAGCTGCGTGCAGAAGCCGTGAGCACCAGTAAAAAGGCTTGGGAGGCACGCTCTGTGTCCGGTTTGGTGCAGCAGTGGCGGGAACCATGTCTCAAGCGGTTTTTTAGCCTAGCCCTTGAGTCCAGCTCTGTTGGAGCTGCTTTAAAGCAGTCAGCACTTCAGCAGCAGCTGCAGCCTTGGTTAACTGCCTGAACTCCTTGTTACTCCACTCAATATATGCCTGGAAAAAAACGCATTTAGGAACCAAAAGCAACCAAGAGGCTGTGGATCGTTTTCAAGGCAGCTCACCCTGGGAAAGGCTCGCACGCCCCGGGGAGCCCTGCCCAGACAGCCCCTTTGTCTAGGACATCACATCCCAGCTCCGCTGTGACTGCTGCACTTGGGCCTGCCTCCCGCCCCAACCCCGGGGTGATGCGGGGCACACACAGGTGGCAGGGAGGGGGTGACCTGCACCCTGTTTTTCCAAACAGGCTACTTTTCTTCTGATGAGATCTGGTCAAAGAAATTAGTCCAGGCTGGGGAGGAGTTTTAGGTGTGTATTACAGTCCATCACAGAAAGGAGGGGCCAGAGCCTTAGTTTTCCTAGTCATTATCCGCCATCAGTGCAACATTAGTCAGCAAAAACAAGACTGGGAGCTGACTATGGCTCAGATCATGAAACTCCTTAATGTAAAATTCAGACTTACACTGAAGAAAGTAGGGACAACCATTCAGGTATGACCTAAATCAAATCCCTTACAATTATATAGTAGAGGTGACAATTAGATTCAAGGGATTAGATCTGATAGACAGAAAGCCTAAAGAACTATGGATGGAGGTTCTTGATATTGTACAGGAGGCAATGATCAAGACCATCCCTAAGAAAAAGAAATGCAAGAAGGCAAAATGGTTGTCTGAGGAGGCCTTACAAATTGCTGAGAAAAGAAGAGAAGTGAAAGGCAAAGAAGAAAAGGAAAAGATATACCCATCTGAATGCAGAGTTCCAAAGAATAGCAAGGAGAGATAAGAAAGCCTTCCTCAGTGATCAATGCAAAGAAATAGAAGAAAACAACAGAATGGGAAAAACTAGAGATCTCTTCAAGAAAATCAGAGATACCAAGGGAACATTTCATGCAAAGATGGGCACAATAAAGGACAGAAATGGTATGGACCTGACAGAAACAGAAGATATTAAGAAGAGGTGGCAAGAATACACAGAACTATACAAAAAAGATCTTCATGACCCAGATAACCACGAAGGTATGATCACTCACCTAGAGCCAGACATTCTGAAATGTGAAGTCAAGTGGGCCTCAGGAAGCATCACTACTAACAAAGCTAGTGGAGGTGATGGAATTCCAGTTGAGCTATTTCAAATCCTAAAAGATGATGCTGTGAAAGTGCTGCACTCAATATGCCAGCAAATCTGGAAAACTCAGCAGTGGCCACAGGACTGGAAAAGGTCAGTTTTCATTCTAATCCCAAAGAAAGGCAATGCCAAAGAATGTTCAAACTACTGCACAATTGAACTCATCTCACATGCTAGCAAAGTAATGCTCAAATTCTCCAAACGAGGCTCTAACAGTATGTGAACTGAGAACTTCCAAATGTTCAAGTTGGATTTGGAAAAGGCAGAGGAACCAGAGCTCAAATTGCCAACATATGTTGGATCACAGAAAAAGCAAGTCAGTTCCAGATAAACATCTACTTCTGCATTATTGACTAAGCCAAAGCCTCTGACAGTGTGGGTCACAACAAACTGTGGAAAATTCTTAAAGAGATGGGAATAGCTGACCACCTGACCTGCCTTCTAAGAAATATGTAAGCAGGTCAAGAAGCAACAGTTAGAACTGGACATGGAACAACAGACTGGTTCCAAATCAGGAAAGGAGTACATCAAGACTATATAATGTCACCCTGTTTAACTAAAATGTAGAGTACATCATGCGAAATGTCGGGCTGGATGAAGCACAAGCTGGAATCAAGATTGCCAGGAGAAATATCAATAACATCAGATATGCAGACGACACCACCCTTATGGCAGAAAGCGAAGAGGAACTAAAGAGCCTCTTGATGAAAGTAAAAGAGGAGAGTGAAAAAGCTGGTTTAAAACTCAGCATTCAAAAACTAAGATCATGGCATCTGGTCCCATCATTTCACAGCAAATAGATGGGGAAACGATGGAAACAGTGTCAGACTTTATTTTTTTGGGCTCCAAAATCACTGCAGATGGTGACTGCAGCCATGAAATTAACAAACACTTGCTCCTTGGAAGAGAAGTTATGACAAACGTAGACAGCATATTAAAAAGCAGAGACATTACTTTGCCAACAAAGGTCTGTCTAGTCAAAAGTATGGTTTTCCAGTAGTTATGTATGGATGTGAATTGAACCATAAAGAAAGCTAAGCTGCTGAAGAAATGATGCTTTTGAACTGTGATGTTGGAGAAGACTCTTGAGAGTCCCTCGGACTGCAAAGAGATCAAACCAGTCCATTCTAAAGGAGATCAATCCTGGGTGTTCATTGGAAGGACAAATGCTGAAGCTGAAACTCCAATTCTTTGGCCACCTGATGTGAAGAACTGACTCAATGGAAAAGACCCTGATGCTGGGAAAGATTGAAGGCAGGAGGAGAAGGGCACGACAGAGGATGAGATGGTTGGATGGCATCACCGACTCAATAGACATGAGTTTGAGTAAGCTCTGGGAGTTGGTGATGGACAGGGAAGCCCGAGATGCTGCAGTCCAGGGGGTCGCAAGGAGTCGAACATGACTGAGCAACTGAATTGAACTGAGTGCAATGTGACCCACTCAAGGAAAGAGAGGGCTCCTAAAGCGATGACCCTGCAGGCTAGCTGTCTCCAATTCACATTCCAGAAACACATTTAGGGACCACACCTGACCGATCAATAAACCCAAGGCCCCTTTTTGGCAGCGATCAATGAAAATCCAAATCTTCCTTTGGGGGAACCAATCGATCCTCAGTTCCTGTCTCTCAGTAAGAACTTGATATCCTGGCACAAGAAATCATGGGTTTCTGGCATCTGGTCTTCTGAGGGACCAAAGGATGACCCAGTCTGCTCCACAGCATCCTTTGTGGATGCTGAGAAATCAGAACCACGCTTTCTCCCTGGGAACCGCCAGGCTCCTCACTCACCCACCTCTGCACCATCCGCCATCCTGGCTGCTCCATCGCCTTCCCCATGTCCATTCTCTGACAGCTTAGTTACTGAACTCAACATCTACATCCTGTTTTAAAACCAAGATTCTGGTTTTAACTTCTTGATCAACTATATGTGCAGAGGCTCTGAAAATGACAGGAGGAAACCCAGCCTCCTCTTCGGCCGTTTTCCCTCTGCCTGTCTCCACTGAGACCAGCACCCCGAAGGCCACTGAGCTGGTGCTGGGCTCGGAGGCAGCTTCATGGGTTGGGGGCCAGGGCATGTTCTGTTTGAGGTGGGCAGGGCAGGAACCTTTCAGATGAGAGAAAAATCCAGACTGCAAACAGAGGGTCTATACCCACAGGCCAAACTTGAATGCGGGAAAAGTACATGTTTGCAAACATCGAGCTCCGAGTGACAGATAAGAAGAAAGAAAGGGAAGAAAAAGACTATCCGAATATATCAGACCCTCATCTGCTAAATTTAATCAGCTGAACGCTTGCTTGCACCTCACTCGGGTAAGAAGCAGGCAAGCACACTTCTTCTATTTCCACCAGCAAACCTCACGAGGGGCTCAAGTCCTCGCTTAAAGCACGAGAAACTCACTGAGCACATATTTCATTCTGAGCCCCACCTAAACAGAAGCTGCTTTCCAGAAAATTCTGTTTCAGCAATTCCCCATCAGTTGCAAAAGGAGGGTTAGCCTGAACTATCTGAAAACCCCGAGGCCAGAGGAATACAAAATGCAACTCAGTACAAAGGAAGGCGAGGTCATTGCCTGTCTACCCACTGGGTAACCGCCAGTAACCATCACCTCTCTGTAAACGACACTTCGGACCAAACAATGGCCCTGCAACTCTGCTGCTGAACTAGAGGGAACAGTGGCTCTTCTCATGACATCTGAGATTTCAGCTCAAGACTCACTCTTTTTCTCCTTTCAGCTGAGAAAACAGAAACCGGGAGATGACGCCGCTGGCTCAAAGTCGCACAGGGAGCAGCTCCACCAGTGGCACCAGGTTCCTCCAGCCCTCGTTCTCCCGTCTTCCAGCTTTCGGAGCAGAGCCCCAAGCAGGCGGGCCATCCCGCCCTGCAGAGGCAGGTGCTCAAGCCTGGAGATGTCTTCCCAACACCCTTCCAGGTATGGTCAGTCCCTAAACCTTGCTGTCCCGGGAAGACAGCGGCTGTCACCTGGTAAGACCAGTGCCCAGAGGACGACAAAAGGGCAATGATCCTGCCTCGGGGGTGTCGCTCCCAAGGCAGCAGATACCTGACCTTTCCTCTTCTGCTACCAAACAAACACCTTAAGTCCACAGCTTGGTCTAATATTAGGGGGAAGGGGCACTTAAACCTTACGTCTGACTATACAGAAGACTCTTGGTTTTAGTAGTAAATTTTCTACTGGAAAGAAAGATGAAAAGAAAAAGAACAGTTCATATACTCATTAAGAGAGAAGACAGCCCGAGTCCAGGAGAACGCTGTCTGTGTCGGCTCAGACGATGCGCCTTTGGTCTACAGGGAGCAGGATGTGACATCCTAGGCAAACACTCAGGGCTTGTGTAGACTCCCTGGGTTCAGTGTGATCTATGGAACAAACTCTCAGCCTAACTAATAGCTGTGACAGCCTCTGTCTCCCTCCCAAAGCCCTCCCCGCCTCGGCACCACCCCTGGGGAAGACCCCCAGAGTAGGTGTTCTCACCTGGCTTAATTGTGGCACAGAACCTCCCCAGAGGTTGCTCCAGATAAAGTCTGGAATCAAACTGAAACCCTCCAGACTCTTGCTTGAAACCGTTAGGCCTCATGGGGAAGCAGAGGGCGGCAAGGGGGAGAACCACATTGAACTGTATGCCAAGTGTGAATCTGACTAATAACCACATTCGATACTGGATTGCTTCTGCCTCAGAAACAAAGCTCCATGGTTTGGGACAAGGGAGTCTTGTGGACTGCCAAACACAAAAATCAAATTCAAGTAAAATCTGTTAGAAAAGGGCCCATAAAAGAATATGAAGATGTTTCTCCAAGACTCCACCAATGTGTGATGAAAATGCCGAATGGTGGCAGATGTCAGCTGTGGTTTCCATTTGGCTGGAGCAGAGTCAACTTTCAAGCCCACTAGTGTTTCTTACACCACAGTAGAAAAACAATTCTAATCCATAGTTTCCAATTAATATATACGTGCTAGCAAGATGGCAGCAATGGGATTAGACATGAAAATGTAGAACTTAACTCTGTACCTTTCAAAAGCAATGTTTTTAGTATCGAGGCTGGTGTTAATGACAGGGCTTGTGAGCCGCCTCTCAACCTCCCTGCTTTTAGGTTTCATCAGGTCCAGAGTGAGGCGCTCCATTTCCTGGGAAAGGTCAAAGTGTTCAGTAGTGACCACTCTGTCATCATGGTTGACTTCCATCAGCTCTGCCCAGTTGTCTGTTAACGGAAGCAAGGGCTTAACTAAGCACAGTGCAAGGAAGATGCAAAACCAAAGAAGCTTCGTGTATTAAACTGCATCATCCTTCACACACACACACACACACACGTGAACACATTTCGATGGTGACAAATCACTCGGAACTTATCAACAGCAGTGACTACAAGGGAAGCCACTCACCTTCTCCTTTAAAGATGAAGCTCCGCCTGCCTCTTATCCAGCTCATGTTCTCAAAGCCCAGCAGTGTGATATCCACACGCAGTTTGGCACCGCTTTTCCAAATGCGACAGACGTCATTTGGGCATATTCGGGAAACCAAGGGCACTGGAGGAGAGATGTGTACTACTGAGAAAAGCCTGAGGGCCCGGCAGAACAGTCAGGCCCTGCAAATCAGGACCCTGACTTTACTGAAAGGACAGGAGAGGCGAGATGCTGACGGTCATACAGAACTGGGCCTGGCTCCCATGCTAATGATACAAGAAGTCATTCTTAAAGAATGAAAGTGGACTTTCAGTTCTAGAGCCGTTTATAAAACTGCAGATCTATGTCTTGCCCAGAGAAAACACTAAATCAACTTCTCAAGTGTGTTCTCAGTCCCAGATGAACCCCTCTTACTGACTGCCATCAAGGCTAGAGTGTGCCCATCTGGCCGTCCTCATCCAAAACACATGCTACTCTTCCATCTGGCCTCAACCCACTGTATCTCATTCCCACGACTCACGAGATCAGACGTCTAAAATATGCTGCTTTTTAACAAAACCTGGGGTCAAGGTTATTATTTTCATTAAAAAGAACTCAGATTTATCGAAGACTCTGAAGTTCTCTTCCTTCATATACATTTTACTTCGTTTAAATGTTTCATGGCAAATATGACTTCGTGCCTGAAAGGGAAGTAGTCTGGAAGTGAAAATAGCTGAGGCTCTGGGAGTTGGAAGCTGTCATTAACTGATCTACAAGGCACAGAAGTAGAACATCTAGGAAAATTACTGTCAGTCAATTTGCCTTACATAAGATTTTGGAGCAATGCATCCATTTTATTAAAAAATGAGCTATTCCAATATTCATCTCATCTTCTTCCTTAGAAAAACAAGTTTAAAAGAATCATATTGAACTATATAAGGAAATGAGTAACTGAATTATGATAAATCTACTTACTAAAGACTTTAGCCCCTTTAAAGTGACATTTAAAAAAAACGAATAATATGGATAAAGGTCAGCCACAGGTAACAAAATGAGGAGACAAAATTGTCTATATATTCCACTAACGAATGCTTGGGAGAAAAAGTCCCATGCGTGTAGGATAAGATTGGAAGGAACACACCTACAACAGTAAGCACTTGTGCTTAAGTAGGGCTGTGGGCGACTGTTACTCTCATCTATGCACTTCCTAGATTTAAAAAATAAATATATAACTTCCATAAGAGAAAAATAAGCCTATATTCAAGCTAAATAAATTTCAAGCTCACAGCCACTCACCCCAGCTGGTGAATTCCCATTTCATCTGCACGTAAAAATCCGGAGCCTGAAGGACAAAGGTTTAAAATAAATCACTCAAAAAAATAAATAAAAGAAATCACTCCTGCTATCAGAAACTAACACAACATTGTAAATCGACTATACTCCAATAAAAATTAATTTAAAAAATAAAACAAAATAAATTACCCTTGGTACCATTAGCTAAACACAAACACAGTAAGGGTTGATAGAGTTGTTCAAAAGGGAGAGGGAGAAAGAATAGAGAAAATAAGAAACATAAATTGCAAACCCATCAGACTAAATGCCTATTTTTATATTCAGGCTGTTATTTTTATCTCACTATAAAATATGTCTAGACAGTTAATAAAGTTAACTGCAGGCGACAAGGTTGGAGGGAGATAAAAGTCAAATCCGATTTAAGGGTTCAGTTGGATTCCTAGCAGTGAGGGCCACAGGCTGGTCTAAGCAAGGAGAAGGAGCGTGGACTCCACCTGTTCTACAGGAAACCTGACTGCAAAAGGCTCTGTGTGCTGGGAAGGGTGGGGTGTTTATCAGACCACTCTGAAACCAGGAGGGTGTGAGACATCACTGTCCCCAGGAAGTTGAGTTTTCCCTCCAGACTTTTGCCCCCCCATTTTCCTCTTAAATTTCTAGAATTTGGCTTTTTGAGGTTTCACACCACCACAGCAAGCCTGTTTAGAATCATTTTCTGACCCACCATGACTTCCGATAGAAGGTTCTGGGAGAGCAACTTAAGAAACCCAAGAAGACAAAAGCTAGAAATCCCAGATTCCAAAGATGGGTGAAGTCACTCCAAGGGACAACGGAAAAGAAACACGGACATGCAGTGAGGAGACGCTGTTGAAAGACAGGCCGTTAGGCATGGCCTCTGGTGCCACGGAGCACCAGGTCATTTGTGGGCTGTCTATAACCTCCAACGCAGGGTATAACTCAGGGCGGTTCACTGCTATGGATCAACACAGGTGAAAAACAAGTCTTTTACATGGAATTTTTAAAGGGGGGTGACTCTAGGTAAGATAAGTCATTTTCTGCTTTGTCAAACGGACAGATGATGTTTTTAGTTCCTCCTACAGTGAGTTAGATAAGAAAACAAATCTATGTGATCTTTGTGCACTCAAACACACATCTATTTTAAAATCAATGGATACAACAACTTATATTTTACGGATGGTTTCTGTGCAGTATGTGGAAAATCAATGGCTTAGGCAGGATTTAGCATAAGTGTTAATATTTTTTTAAGAAGAATGCTCAGATTGTCTCACAGCAAAGTTATTCCTTTTCTCAACAGAGCTGTTAATTTTTCTCAAGAAGTGTGGGAAGCTGATTTATCTAGCAAGTATCTTTGGAAGTACTTGGGGAAGCTCACTTATATGCTTAGACTGAGAATAAATGACGTGCAAATTGAACCGCTGGCTGCCTTAGGAATTCTGCACATGGCTGACCAATAAGACAGCTATCACAAGTGACAGAGGCTATCTGAAGAATGGCAACCAGCATCCCAAACAATCCAAGGGGGACTTCTCTGACGGTCTAGTGACTAAGACTCCGCACTCTCGATGCAGGAGGATGGGGGTTTGATCCCAGGTCAGGGAACTAGATCCCACATGCCCCAACTAAGAGTTTCCACGCTGCAACTAAAAAACTTGCGTGCTAGGTTGAAGATCCCATGCACTGCAACTAAGACCCGGCGAGGTCAAATAAATATTAAAACAAACAAACAAAACAAACTTGAGAGCCTAGAAATAAAATCTTTTAAGAAACTTCTCCAAGTGTTACAGAGCCCATACCCTTTTACTCACAAGACAGATAAACTGCCCCAAAGCTAGTAACTCTTAAGTTCAGGCAATGGTTTAGAAGTCACAAAATACTAATGGCTAGAAGTGACAGAGGTGTCAAGCAGAGTTGCACACAGACTTCTGAGCCTTAACAGGTCCTGAAAATCCCCAGACAGTAACGAAGTTCATTATCATTTCCCCAAGATGACCTGAGCTCAGGATGCTACTGTTAAGAAAACAGGCAGCTAGACAAATTAATTGCCTGATGTCTATTTGTGTTTAGTTCTAACTTTTAAATACCACTTAGAAGAGTCGGTCTAGTGACCTGGAAACATACTTTGTGAAAGACATCATACATTTAACAGATCGCAAAAGCAAGGAATCATGCTATTTGGTATTCAATACATCGTTTTCACAATCCTTAAAACTGTTTGGGAAGGCGCACAAGGATGTCAGACTGTCTGTGGCTGCTGTGTCAGCATTTAACTCCACTGATGGTGCTGTCAGTTTTTATGGCTACCTCGAGAATTTTCTGGAGCAGCTCCGGAACTCCCTCGAGGGCCATGGATGTGTTGTGGAAGTCCCGATGCTGAAGGACCGTGTACACCATCTCGGGGTCACCGGTGCTCACAGCCTCGTGCAAAACTGGAAGGCAAAAAGATGTAATCTGATCACCCTGTATCCTCATACTTACTCACAAATTCCAAAGCCAGGCTTGAAAAGTATATCTCTGGATTGAAGGCCAACAATTTCTTTAAAGTGGGACAGAGGCTCCAGCCCTACCCAGTCTTCATGAGCATGACTCCTTACTTTAACCCCTATCTGACTGAGAAGAGAATGGTGTACTCTCAGCCTCTTGAGCAAACCTGCCATTATTCTCTTTCCCGTTTCTTACTACTGACTCTGAAATCCTGACGGTGTCTTCAGAGCTGGCTTTCACTGTGTGATCACACAGCTGTGGAGATGGGCAGGCAGGTTATGTGTATTCTTGCTCAGTCAACCCCAAAGTACTCGGACCAGTAGTACGAGAGCTTACAGAACGAGTGTTGCTGTTGTTTCATTGCTATGTCGTGTCTGACTCTTCACAATCCCATGGGTTGCAGCACTCCAGGCTCCTCTGTCCTTTAGTGTCTCCTAGAGTTTGCTCAAATTCATGTCCATTGAGTTGGTGATGCTATCAACTATCTCATCCTCTGCCGCCCTCTTCTTCTTCTGCCCTCAATCTTTCCCAGCATCAGAGTTTTTCCCAAATGAGTTGGCTTTTCGATCAGGTGGCCAAAGTATTGGAGCTTCAGCATCAGTCCTTCCAATGAATATTCAGGGTTGATTTCCTTTAGGATTGACTGGTTTGATCTCCTCAAAGTCCAAGGGAGTCTCAAGAGTCTCAAAACAAGTGAAGTGCCAGGATTTCACTGGAAAAGGATACTACTTTCAGCTATAATTTTTTTTTTTTGGCCAGGGGGGTGGTGCGGTGGTGGTGAGATATGACCTTTATTAAGCTTATCCACCACATTTTTTCTTTTGGTACAGAAAAAATGTCTGGATCAAGCCAAATGTTTGTTACTATAATTTCTACATCACAATTAAAATCCAAACAGTTTTTCAAAAACAGTCAACTCAATCAAAACCCACTATTTCAGAATCAATAGCTTCTTTGAAGCCACAGTAACACTTAAACATGGTTAAGACTTGAATGCAGAAATTTGGCTTGTTGGAAAGCTAATTAAGCTTCCAACTTGCTCAAACAGAATTACAAAAAAGGCAAAATTGTGTTACTCCCAGAGATCCAGTCCACTGGAATCACCAACACTGGCTGGCTGTAGGGGTGTTTAGAGTCCTGAGATAATGCGGAATCCAGGCTTCCTGTAGACAGTCTTCTGTTGTCCTCTCTTCCCAGAGATTTAAGGATGTGTGGACTGACATCACCACCAGCCACTGGAGCCTTGATAACAGAGTCCAATTCTTCATCTGCACGAACAGCAAGTTGCAAGTGACGAGGCGTGATACACTTTACCTTCAAGTCTTTCGATGCATTTCCTGCCAATTCAAGTACCTCTGCAGTGAGGTACTCCAGGATGGCTGTGCTACACACAGCAGCAGTCACGTCCACACATCCATGGCTGGTGGTCCTAGATTTCAGGTACAGATGAATACGGCCCCCCAGGAACTGCAGACTGGCTCTCTGCGCGTGAGAAAGCGCCTTTGTGTTGGCCTTTCCAGAGTCCTTCCCAGCCTTACTGTCAGCCATTTCGAATTGTGCTGAGGCTCAAACAAGCAAGGCAGAGCAAGGACTAGTCAGACACCCAGCGAGAGCCTGCCGCCTACTCCTTCCTCACACGGCGATTCAAACTGCCTATCACTTCTTTCTGATTGTCCATCATGATGGATTTGCTGGAGTTACTGCCATGTTCCTCAGGGGAAACCGGGTGCTCGCACTCGTGTCTGGGGCACTGAGAGCCGCTTTCTGGATGAGGAGTCACCCTCTACCCCGGGCGCCTGGCCCAGGACACAATTGGAACCATTGTGCTGCAGACAAGCCAGCGGCCTCCGAGGCTCTCAGCTCCTTCCCCAGCCCCAAGTCCCCAGAGAGACAGAGCTCAAGATAAAGATGTCTCTGAGGACAATGAGGACTGAGGCTACCCTTTATTCAGAGAGAGAAAACAAAATGGAAGGCTTTGCGTTACTTCACAAGTACACTTGCCTGTCCAACCCTCACGATTTTCCTTTGTCACATCTGCTTTATGTCGGAGCAGGACTCTGGCAGATTCCAAATGTCCCAAAGAAACAGCAAGATGCAACAAGGTGCGACCTCGAGGATCCAGGGCCTCCACGTTCTGTAAAGTAAGCACTGGCATTTATATAACTGGATACAAAAACGTGGAAAGGAATTTCAGAGGTTAATAGTGAGTACAGAAATTAAAAATAGCATTTGCACACTCAAGACAGCAGTACATGGGAAAAACAAATGCTTACACATGGGCACGAACTGAAACGTGACTCTGGGGGCTATAAATAAAGGTGACAGTTACTGAGTTCCTTTTTCTATAAAGTTAAGAGCTTCATAAATAAACACCGGCTACAGGCCTCTGATCATCAAACACAACCCGAAGCACAACAGCACTCAAATTAAGTCTAAATAAGGCTAAGGGCTTTCATGGAAACACAGCCACCCCGTGGTGTGGAACGCGGGGGATTTCTCCAGCACATCTTAGCACTCAAGTCCAGAACAGGAAGTGCAAGGACTTTAATCAAAACTGAAAGTACAGAAGATAATTTGGGTCAGAATAAAAGTACGTTCTCTAGCTGGATTTCCACCAAAACACCACTCTCGTCATTGTGTGTTGAGCTCCAAGTGCCCCAAAGTGGCAGCATCCGTGGGTCCCACATACAATGAGCATGATCCGCCAGGCACGTGTGTGGACACAGATAAACATCCATTTGGCTTCTACCCTTCATTCCTATTCTGGTCCTCCCTCCAGCACCTGCACTGGGGTCCAGGGCTCAGTCTGAACGGGTCAGTGCTGCCTTCCAGAGACAGCTCTGAATGTTCTTCCAAGGATACAAGAAACTTCCGTGGGGCTTTTGTAAAATAAAAGCCTTTAAGGGGACTCCCCTGGGGGTCCAGGGTTGGGAATCTGCTTGCCAATGCACGGGACATGGGTTCGATCCCTAGTCCAGAAGATCCCACGTGCCATGGAGCAACTAAGCCTGTGAGCCACAACTACTGAACCCATGGACCACGACTCTGAGCCCTTGCTCCCCAATAAGAGAAGCCACAGAAATAAGAAGTCTGCACATCTCAATGAAGAGTAGCCCCCACTACTAGAAAAAAGAGCCCGTGTGCAGCAATGAAGACCCACCACAGCCCCAAATCATGAGACTGCTTGCTTAGAAAATGTGCTTTATGTTGACGTGCGATGCTAGTTGTGGTGCAGCCTCCAGAGAGATCCAGGACAAGCCACTGTCGGCCACAGGAGAGGAAGGTAAGCAGCACTGTGGGTAAACAGCCACTATCCAACAGCTACCCAACCTCCCTGTTTCGCTGATTGGATCAAGGCCATTGTGAAGTGAAGACAGACTGGTATTGAAGAAAAATAGAAGTGGCTGAAGATATTCCGCTAAGTGAACATGTGTCCTCCTGGACCAACTCCAGGCCTCAGTGTTATCTCAGGTGCTGAAATGCCATCACATGTCCTAGAACAGGGCCCACACCACCTCCTGGGATTCCCTGACTTTTCCAACGGGATGGTCTGTTTATCTCACTGCTGCTGCTGCTACTGCTAAGTCACTTCAGTCGTGTCCGACTCTGTGCAACCCCATAGACGGCAGTCCACCAAGCTCCTCTGTCCCTGGGATTCTCCAGGCAAGAATACTGGAGTGGGTTGCCATTTCCTTCTCCAATGCAGGAAAGTGAAAAGTGAAAGTGAAGTTGCTCAGTTGTGTCCGACTCTTAGCGACCTCATGGACTGTCCAAAGGGCGGGATCTGAATCTTATATTTCTTAGCTTCTGCCACCTTAGTCTCTAATTTGTATTAAATCATTGTTCTTTTTTCTTCTTTTAAGTAATGCGACTTAAAACTATTAATTTACCTGAAGTTTAGCAGGAAAGAAAGACTTAGCAAATTCATTCTTATCTTTCACGTCTGTTATAGATGATGCTTTCTTACTTAACAAGTTTTATGTACTACATGAAAGGTGCTCGGGTTAGCATGCTGCCAGACACAGGAGATGCTTAACATATTTACCAGGCAAAAGGGGAAACTACTTACTTGAATGTACACCCTAGAACAAAGCCAACATCTGGGACTAAGAAGTAACGCTCAAGTTTCTGGGCCACTAGATATGATGTATACATTCAAATTCAAATATATTAACTTTTTTCTATTTTTGACCACAGGGCAGCAGGGGGGGGCAACTGTATGTCTGAGTCCCATAGCTGCACACTTTGCATAGATAATTATAACTATCTATGCAGGGCCTCCTATGCCCCTCCTTCTCATCTGAAAGGAGAGAATGGAGGAAAAATGATATATTATAATGACAGTGTGATGTAAAACAATGGGTAAATAACAATTAGAGTGGAAACTGGTGGGGGGAAAAAGATAGAAAATCAACAGAGAAATATCAACAAAACCAAAAGTTGGCTCTTGGAAAATATCAACAAAATTGACCAACTTTTGGCTAGACGGACCAAAAGAAAAAAAAGAGAGAAGATTCAAGTTATCAAAATCAGGAATGATATAGGGGATATTACTATCAACTCTACATAAATAAAAAGTATTATAAATGAATACTATGAACAACTGTATGCCAACAAATGAGAACTTAGATGAAAGGTACATATTCCTAGGTAGCCACAAACTAGCAAAACTCATTTAGGAAAAAAACAGAAAATGTGAAAAAATTTATAACAAGTAAAAAGATTGACTCAGTAATTTTAAAATTTCCCATGGGGAAAAAACCTCAGACCCAGAATGGCTTCACTGGTGAATTCTACCAAACGTTCAACAAATTAATTCCAATTCTTCACAAACCCAAAAAACAGAAGAAGGAAGAAAACCTCCCAACTCATTTTATAAGCCTATCATGCTGACAACAAACAAATCACACAAGAAAAGACAACCACAGACCAATATCTCTTATGACTTTAGATACAAAAATCCTCGACAATATTTTAGCAAAATAAATTCAATAATATATGAGAAGGGTTATTGTACACCATGACCAAGTGAGTTTATCCCACAAATGCAAGGGTGGCTTAACATCCAATAATCAATTAATGTAACACATCATAGTGATATAAAAAAATAAAAAAACATATGACCATCTCAATAAATGTATGCTGTGGTCTGAATGTGAAGTGTCCATCCAAAATTCATATGTTGACATTCTAATCCCCAAAGATGATGGTATTAGGAAGTGGGGCCTTTGGGAAGTACTTAGATCATGAGAGTGGAACCCTCATAAATGGAATGAGTGTCTTTAGAAAACAGGCTCCAAAGAGCTTGTGAAACCTCTTCCACCAAGTTAGGACACTGTGAGAAGACACTTGCTATGAACCAGGAGGAAAGCCCTCACCAGACACCACACAAACCCGCTGGCACCATGATCTTGGACTTAAAGGCACCAAAATTATATAAATTTCTATTGTTCATAAACTGTCCACTTTATGATATTTTGTTACTGCAGCCCAAATGGACTAAGATGAGGCAGAAAAAGCATTTCACAAAATCCTACACCCCTTCATGATTAAAAAAAAAAACAAAACATTCAACAAACTAGGAATGAAGGGAACTTATTCAAACATCATCCATCTATGAAAAACCCACAGCTAACATCATACTTAATGGTGAAAGCATGGATGCTCTCCGCCAAGATAAGAAATAAGACAGGAAAATCTCTTCATCATATCTATTAAACATTGTACTAGAGGTTCCAACCAAGGCTATAAGGCAAGAAAAAGAAATAAAAGGCATCTGGACTGAAAAGGAAAATGTAAAACTATTTCTACTCATAGACAACCTGATCTCACATATAGGAAATCCTAGGAAATCCACCTAAAAAATATTAGAACTAATGAGTTCAGCAAGTTGTAGGCTATAACAGCAATGTAGAAAAATCAACTATATATTTATACACCTGTAACAACTCAAAAGTGAAATAAAATTCCATTTACAGTGACATTGAAAAGAATAAAACATTTATAAATAAGTAGCAAAAGAAGTATAAACCTTATACTGTAAAAACTATAAAGCATTATTGAAAGAAATAAAGGTCTAAATAAATGGAAAAACATCCCATGTTCATGGTTCAGAAGACTTAATATTTTAACATGTCAAAACTCCCTAAACTGAGCTACAGAGTCAACATAATCTCCATCAAAATTCCAGCTTATTTCTTGCAGAAATGAACCAGGTGATACTAAAATTCTTAAGGAAATTCAAGGGACCCGGAATAGCCAAATCATCTTGAAAAGAAGAGTAAAATTTGGAATTCACACTTCCCAGTTTCAAAACTTACTACCAAAAGCTACAGCCATCAAGACTGTGATACTGGCAAAAGGGTAGACATATAAATCAGTGGAATACAATTTAGAGTCCAGAAAAAAAACTTATACATTTATGGTCAATTGATTTTCCAACAAGGGTGCCAAAATAATTCAATGGGGATAGAATAACCTTTTCCACAAATGGTGCTTGAACAACTAGATATAAACATGCAAAAAAAGAATGAAGTATTGTATATACTAAATGCAAAAATTAGCTCAAAGTTGATCATAAACCTGAATGTAAGAAATAAAACAATAAAACTCTTAGAGGAAAACATACAATTATATTTGTGTGACCTTGTGTTAAGCAAAATTTTCTAAGATACAACATCAAAAGCATAAGAGACAAAAGAAAATATAGGTAAATTATGCTCCATCTAAACTGAAAACTGTTGTACTTCAAATGGTATAAAGAAAGTAAAAAGACAACCCAAAGACAGGGAGAAATATTTGTAAGTCATATACTTATCAAGGGGCTAGTATTTAGAATATGGGAGCTTCCCAGGTGGCCCTAGTGGTAAAGAACTCGTCTGCCAGTGTGGGAGACACAAAAGACACGGGTTTGATCCCTGGGTCGGGAAGATCCCCTGATGGAGGGCATGGCAACCCACTCCAGTGTTCTTGCCTGGAGAATCCCATGGACAGAGGAGCCTGGCGGGCTACAGGCCATGGGGTTGCAAACAGTTGGACATGACTGAGGCAACTTAGCATGTGCACATCTAGAATATATGAAGAACTCTAACTACCCATGAGGGCTTCCCTGGTGGCTCAGAGGTTAAAGCGTCTGCCTCCAATGCGGGAGACCCGGGTTCAATCCCTGGGTTGGGAAGATCCCCTGGAGAAGGAAATGGAAACCCACTCCAGTATTCTTGCCTGGAGAATCCCATGGACGGAGAAGCCTGGTAGGCTACAGTCCATGGGGTCGCAGAGAGTCGGACACGACTGAGCGACGGAACGGAACGGAACTACCCATGAATAAGAAGACAAATGATCCAGTTTTAAAATGGGCAAGGGATTTAAATAGACACTTCTTCAAAGAAGATATGCCATGGCCTACAGCACATAGAAGATGCTCAAATAATTAATCATTGTGCTGTGCTGCGCTTACTTGCTTAGTCATGTCAGACTCTTTGCGACCCCATGATCTGTAAGCCGCTCTGTCCATGGGGATTCTCCAGGTAAGAATACTGGAGTAGGTTGTCATGCCCTCCAACAAGGGGTCTTTCCGACCCAGGAATCAAACCCAAGTCTTCCGCATTGAAGGTGGATTCTTTACCATCTGAGCCACCAGGAAAGCCCAAGAATACTGGAGAATACTCGTCTAGGGGATTTTCCTGACCCAGGAATGGAACCAGGGTCTCCTGCATTGCAGGCAGATTCTTTACCAGCTGAGCTACCAGGGAAGCTTAGGGAAATGCATATCAAAACCACAATGAGACAATACTTCACATCCATTAGGATGGCTACAATCAAAAGGACAATAACAAGTGCTGACAAGGATGTGGAAAAACTAGAACCATTATACATTGCTGATGGGAATGTAAAATGGTGCAGTCAAACTGAAAAAACATTTGGCAGTTCCTCAAAAAGTTAAACACAGAATTACTATTAATATAAGACCCAGCAAGTCCTCTTGTAGGTGTTTACCCAAGAAAAATAAAAACATAGTCACACAAAAACCTGTACACAGATAAGCAGAGCAGCATTTCTCATAACAGCCCCAATGTCCACCAACTGGCTAAGGAATAAACAAAATACAGTGTATACATACACACACATACACAGACACACACACACACACACATACACACACACAGGAATACTATGCAGCCATTAAAAGGAATGAAGTATTAACATCTCTCATGACATGGATGAACACTGAAAACATCATGTTAGGTTAAAGAAGCCACACACAAAAGGCCACGTATTGTATGATTCCATTTGTAAGAAATGTCCAGAAGAAGCAAACCTTGATAGAGGTATCAAGCTGCATAATGTTGCCTGGGGCTGAAAGGCTGGGGGGAAATAGGGAATGACAGCTAATGGGTGTGGGGTTTCTTTCGGGGGTGATGGAAATGTTCTGGAATGTGACTGTGGTGACAATTGCAAACTCAGGGAATACACTAAAAACAGTGAATAATGCACATTAATGGGTGGATTGCATAAGGGAACTGAATCTCAATAAAGACGGTTAAAAGTCAACCTGTGTATGTGTTTTATGTAACACATAAATTTAATCTACGATCTATATGCTCTTTGACGTGTTGCTTAACTCCTCTTGAGCTTCAGTATGCTCGCTTGTAAAATGGGAACAATAAGAACAAACAAAAAACAAAACCCACCTATCTTACAAAAGTCTTACAAGGGTAAACCTCATGGCAAGCTCTTAGAAGAGTCAGCTCTTATGATTATACACCTACACTACATTGCTTCACCTAAGCTGTCACTGTCTCCCTAAAAGGGATTTGTTCAAATTTCCTTACAGCTAATAGGGGAGCTGAGGGTCCTAAACTAATGAAATGAGTTGAGTTAGCAAGAGTTCAGAATTTCACTGGAATTCACTGTCACAGCCAATCATTTAAGTTTTTCCTTTAAGTTTCTCCAATGATGAGCTGCACCAAATTAAAACTGCCCATCCTCTTAATGATCATAGTGCCCCCCCAAAGAAGAAAAGGCATGAGATTTTTCCATGTCTCCTTATGTGCTAATTTTTAAGCCCACCGACTTTTCTCATCCAAGCCCTCTTTGGTAGCCTGCTGCTCTCCAGCAGAGTGCGGGCTGCAGTGTCTGACAGCAGGGTTCACTTCTGGGTCCCTCACTAGCCTCGGGGGACCCACTCTGAGTGGCACAGAATCAGAACTTCAGAACTATCACAGGTGCCTCCTGGAGGGAAGGCCTCGGGCAAGAGGCTGCTAATTGGCCCTCCCTTTGCTTGAGAGAGTCAACCACCCTCATTCCTGTGTTCTCTCTGATGGCCCTGGTCCTCTGTGGCCAGCTGGGGCCTGAGCTGGTTCTCCCACCCCAAGTCCGGGGGAGGGGGAGGTATACATAGTGCCTGGTTTCGGAGATGCGACTGAGCCCGAGGGCTGGGGAGAAGCACCTGAGAGCAGGCTCCAGGCTCTTTCCCTTGGATCCAAGGCTCTGGCTCAGGGCGGGCCTCCAGCCAACAGGCACTGGCTTGAATGAGTGCCCGGTGGCCTCACCCAGCCTTGCCCCAGGCTGCGATGAGAACCCCCAGGTGGTTCCCTGTCAGGCTCTGAGCACTGCCGCTGCCTAGAACGTCCTCTTTTGCCCAGATTTTGTGCTTTCACTGGTGGCTCCCTAACTGAGGGCTGGCCCTGGTGTCAGGCCTCATCTGCCACCCTCTACCCAACTCGATCCCACAGGGCTTTCCCTCCTCTGCTAAGGTGCAGGGACTGTCCTTTGCATCTGTCCCCTTAAATTTTCATTCATTCTCCCAGCATCAGCAGGAAGGCTGAAAGATGTTTAACAGACCTCTCTGGCTAAGTGACAAAAGGCATAACCAGAACACAGATCATTTCAACTGCACCGACCAACTTCAAGGCCCCACTGAATATTAAAGACAGTAGAGCTGATGGGTTAAGAGGCACTTAATAAAGTGCGTCGGCTGAGTAAACGTTGAAAGCTTGAAACAATCTCATCTCTGGCAGTTACACAAGCGGTGAACTTCAGCTAAATGAACAAGACACGGTGGGACTGGGGCTGACTCACACACATTCAGAAACACATGCTTATTCTTCTTCATCTGGATAAACTTGATTCTTTCTGTGCTGCTGTTCCTAGAACAAAATAAAAATTCTTACAGCTACCAGTGTGCCTGCTTCATGTCTCACTCGTGGGATGGAAAGAATGAAGAACGGACTGCAGAAAAGTGCTGGCAAACAAAGCCTTAAGTGAAACAGCTGGCTTTACTGCTGGGGTGATGGGAATTTTTTGTTTTTAATTATGCAGCCAATACGGGTTCCTTGTAGAAAAACTGGAACATACATAAAAGGAGCTACATTCCCAGGATGATGATGATATTAACAGCAGCAGCTCCGGTAAATGTACTGCTTCCAGGTACCCTGGGCCCACACCTTCTGATCTGTTCCCTTCCTCTTTCTCCAGAATCCTGAAATGGAGGCACTTTTACCAAAAGAAGGAAAGCGGGAGGGTTAAGAATACAGGATTCTTATTCTGTGAGAGTGACTTCCTCAGGGTTGACATCTTGGTTTGATGACTTGGTAAGCAGGTGACTGAACCTCTCCACCTCTGTTTCCTCATCTGTAAAATGGGAATCACACAAGTGCTAATCCCTGGGGACTGATGTGAGAATTAAATCTAAAACTGCACATAAAACATTTTAAGGGACTTCCCTGGCAGCCCAGTGGTTAAGACTCCATGCTTCCAATGCAGGGTGTGCAGGTAGGTTTGATCCCTGGTAGGGGAACTAAGATTCCACATGCAGTGCAGTGTGGCCAAAAAA
Organism: Moschus berezovskii; assembly: GCF_049115385.1. Classification (NCBI taxonomy): domain Eukaryota; kingdom Metazoa; phylum Chordata; class Mammalia; order Artiodactyla; family Moschidae; genus Moschus; species Moschus berezovskii. Next base: position 66,563,220 of record NC_142478.1, read on the forward strand.
AAAAAAAAATATATATATATATACACACACACACAAATATGTATGTATGTAAGTATATGTATTTTTTTACCTACAGTATAACACAGGGAACTCTGCTCAATGTTAAGTGGCAGATGGGATGGGAGACAAGTCTGGAGGAGAATGGACACGTGTATATGTATGGCTGAGTCCCTTTACTGTCCACCCGAAACTATCACAACATTGTTAATCAGCTATACTCCAATATAAAGGAAAAAGTTAAAACAAACCAAAAACAACAAAAACATTTCAGCACAGTGCCTGGCAAAATAGTAAGCGTTTAGTGTTAATGCTCTGCATTTTGACAGCTCATGAATTGATTTGGTAAGGGTAAATTAAGCACCCAAGCTCACAACTTAATCAGCATTTCATTCCGTTCCGCTGCTCAGTCGTGTCCGACTCTATGCAACCCCGTGGACTGTAGCCTACCAGGCTTCTCCGTCCATGGGATTCTCCAGGCAAGAATACTGGAGTGGGTTACCGTTTCCTTCTCCAGGGGATCTTCCCGACCCAGGGATCGAACCCGGGTCTCCCGCATTGGAGGCAGACGCTTTAACCTCTGAGCCACCAGGGAAGCCCAGCATTAGTACTGGCCATAACCTAACTGTGTCCAAGGCAGAGGAGTAGATAGCTATTTCATAATTAACAGATGATCTCAATAAATATGAAAGCAACAAAACATTCCCTGCCTTGTGTTTTAATGGTATCAATGATCAACTTTTTGATCCTGAAGCAGCTGCATAATTCACAGGACCCAGATAAAAATCAACATGCAAGAAAATAGTAAGACTTTCCAGATGATGACGACAGAGAATCAAACCAAGCACGGGCCACTTCTGAGGACAGGGCCCTGTGCAACTGTCGAGCCTGCACACCTGTGAACCCAGCCCCATCTCCACCCCTTCAGTGGCCAAAGTTTCAGGATTACAGTTGGACTGCGTGGTCATGACAGTCCAACTTCCATAGTCAAGATGTTTTTTCTGAAAACACTTCAACTATCTCTCCCCCAGAGAAAACAGAATCTTGTGGCATGATCTACAGTGATAACAGATAACAAAGTCAAAACCAAATAATTAGCAAAGATGTGTATTCTTTCTTGACCTCCTTGACATTCAAAGGCAGTAAGGATCAATGTATCCCAGGACTACTTTGCTGCAAAATTAGAATTCGCTAATCACCTGTGGCTGAAACTGCAATACTTTGGCCACCTCATGCGACGAGTTGACTCACTGGAAAAGACTCTGATGCTAGGAAGGGTTGGGGGCGGGAGGAGAAGGGGACGACCGAGAATGAGATGGCTGGATGGCATCACCGACTCTGTGGACATGAGTTTGAGTGAACTCCAGGAGTTGGTGATGGACAGGGAGGCCTGGCGTGCTGTGATTCATGGGGTCGCGGAGAGTTGGACACGACTGAGCGACTGAACTGAACTGAATCACCTGTGTCCTTAATGTTCTTCAAGGTAAGAGGCACAGAGAACTTTCAATGAACATTTCTATCACAAGTTGCAGAAAAAAGAAATAATTCAACCATGCCACATTTTAGATTACAAACCAAGACTTTGTTCTTATTGACTGAGTTTTTCTATAAAGAAAGACGGTACTTCATTTTAACTCTCTTCCTCACCTCCCATGAACAGAAAGCCTGCTGTTTTCTGAAATTGGTATTGAACATGTGTGTGGTTCAATGACGATGCTGACCCACTCTATAAGATAGGATTTTAGTTTTGTGACTTTCCTTGTACTTTATCTCAATATTTCACAAGAAGCTGTGAGGCTCCAATACTGAGGAAGTACAGAGGCAAAACACAGCAGGCCTAAAAACAGACTGGTCATTTTTTAAGTGTCGAAGGTGAGACTTAAAGCCGAGAACAAAACAATGGCGGGTTCCCACTGAGCTATGTCTAGTAAGAGAAAGGGAATTGAATCATCAGGTATACTGTGATGCCTAACAGTTGAATCATTTACTCTGGGGGCACGATCTAATTAGGAACAAAGACTTAAAAAGTTTATTATGTGTGGACACAGAATTTAAAAGAAAAAAGGGCAACTTTCAACTTCCAGTGGGTGTGCTCAACAGACTTAAAAGAAAGATGGCAGAGTACAACACACTAAGGGCTTCCTTGGTGGCTCAGTGGTAAAGGATCTGCGTGCCAGTGCAGGAGACATGTGTTAGATCCCTGATCAGGGAAAATCCCACATGCCGCGAAGCAACTATGCCTGGGCTCCACAACTACTTAGCCTGTGCTCTACAGCCCAGGAACTGCAAATACTGAGCCCACCTGAGCCGCAACCGCTGAAGCCCACTTGCCTAGAGCCAGTGCCCTGCAACAAGAGAAGCCACTGCAATGAGTAGGCCCCGCTCACCACAACTAGAAAAAAGCCCAGGCAGCAGTGAAGATCCAACACAGCCAAAAAGAAAGAACACACTTAGCAGTAACTGCTCATCAAGTGGGGGGGGGGGAACGCTGACCTTGCTCAATTTTTGCAAATCAGAAGAAAACCAATGCCCTCTTTCCTCTAGAATTTCTTGATAATTAGAGTCAAATTTGAGCCATTCAAAAACCAGAACTTTAACACACTAGATAAAATGAAGTCAACCAGAACAATTACATGAGGTAATTACAAGTCTCTATCCTAACTGCTTGGTGCTTCCCTGGTGGCTCAGATTTAAAGAATCTGCTTTCATTGCAGGAGATCCAGGTTCGATCCCTGGGTTGGGAAGATCCCCTGAAAAAGGAATGGCCACCGGCTCCAGTGTTCTTGCCTGGAGAATTCCAAGGACAGAGGAGTCTGGCGGGCTACAGTCCAAAGAACTGGACACGACTGAGCGACTAAAACACACACATACACATCCTAACTGCTAAGTCTGTTGGTTTGTAACTTGAGGGTACCAATACCTTCCAGAATCACTGTGCTGCTTTGAAGACAGGGTTTCTCAAGCAAGATGTTACTGACATTTTGGGAAAGACAAATCTTAACTGGGGAGGGGGATGTCTTTCACATGTGTGCCTTATAGGATACTGAGCAGTCTCTGTGGCCTCGACCCGTTGGATTCCAGTAACACCCACTCCCTGCGTGTAACAAACAAAAATGTCTCTATTAATTACCAGATGTGTGGGATGAGGGAGGAAATCACTTCCAACTGAGAACCACTGCTTATAAAGCTGGGAATAAATAAAAAAGGAATCAAAGCACTTTAGAACAGGAAGTGATTTTAAGGATGCTGTGCACTAGAGATTCTCAAACTTTGGTGTATATCAGCCTCCCTGGGGAGCTTTTCCTGGGCATCACCCCAGACCTATTGGTAACAGTCAACTACAGAATTTGCCCACATGGGTATCAACACCCTCATTCCACAAAGAAGAGGCCGTGGGCCAGAGAGGAAAAATGCCTTGCCTAAGGTCACAGGGCGAGTTAGAACCTGGACTCCAAACCCAACCAAGCCCTTCCTGACAAAAAGAATGGGTGGGGTGAGAGGTGTGTGTTGCTCACACATTTTGGAGAAAGGCAGGCATAATTAGTTAAGACGGTGCACGCTGCAGCCAGTTGGCCAGAGTTACAATCTCGATTTGGTGTTATTAGGTAAGCGACCTTGTGTAAGGGACATAATCTCTAAGCGCCTCAGTTTCCTTCTCTGTAAAATGAAAGGATAGTACCTACCTCCGAGGGCTGCTGGAAAGGTTAAGAGGGAGAATGTATATAAAACCTTCGACACACGGCCTGGCACACATTAAATACTCAGTACACATCCTGCTGTTATTATTACTGTGCCTCGACTGCTGGGGGGAAGGGGACGGCGGTGCCCCGAGGGTTGAGATGGGCTCAGGGAGGCGATACGATCCCCGACTCCCCGCCTCCTCTCGCCGGGGGAAGACCCTCGCCTCGCCCCCTCACCTGGTCCCGCAGCTCCTTCTCCAGCTGCCGGTAGTCGTTGTTCCAGACCAGGAGGTGTAAGGGGAAGTCGCCGCTAGCGTCGCGGGGCGAGGACATGGCGAGGGAGGCCGCAGCCGGGCCCTCACCGCCCGCTTGGCACGCCTCAGCCCCCGGTGGGGGTCTCCGGCGCCCGCCCGCCGGGCGGCCGGCGAGCGAAGAGAACCAGGCGAGCGAGCGAGCGGGCGCGCTACGCGGCCGGCCGGCCTAGAGGGCCGGGTGCAGGGCACGCGCGGGAGGTCGGGGGTCGCGGGCCGGGTCGGGGACGGGGGGTCGGCCGCGCCCACCCCGCGCCCCGCCGCGCTCCCGCCCGCGCTGACAGCTCGCGAACCGACTTCTGCGGGCCGAACTGCCCCAAACAGGGAAGTGAGGGGAGCGGACCACCGCGCGCTGCGGCGGGGGGGGAGGCGAGGCTAGCCACCCGGGCCGGGGCCCGCCCAACCCTACCCACCTCCGATCCCATACCGGGAATCACAGCATCATACCGAAAACAAAAACAAAACTCTCTTGCTCAGCCTAGGATCTCGACATGAAAAACTCGATCTAGCCTTTATCATCCCCTTTACCCCTGCCCCAGCTCCTTCATATGGTTCAGTCCACAACTGGGCCTCTTCCATCGGCTCTGCGGTCGGGGGGGGTAACAACAGGCTCCTGGACCAAACCATTCTAGTTCCTGACTCTCTTGCAGCCTTTTTGGACCTGGGCAGATGCTGCTATGATTGGTCAGGAGCCATTTTGGAAGTGGGCAACACCAACCAATTTTCAAGTAGGCATCATAAACTCTTGGAGAAGTAGCGTTAAGTAGTTGCCCCATGAGCGGATGGTTCTAGCTCAAAGCTTCTCAACTTCAGCACATTTTGAACCACATAAATTTGATTTGTTTTTGCTGTTCTGGTAACTCTAATTCTTTTAATTTATTTTTTACTTTGCATTTATTTTCATTTTTTATAGAGTTCTAAAAATTTGCTTTCCATTTACAGTTTTTACCAAATATTGGTTATATTCCTGGTATTGTACAATACATCCTTGAGTCTATGTTATACCCGGTATTTGGTGCCTCCCACTCCGCCACTTACATTACCCCTCTCTCCACTGGTAAGGACTAGTTTGTTCCCTGTATCTGTGAATCTGCTTCGTTTTTGTTATGTTTACAACTTTGTTGTAATTTTTAGATTCCACATGTAAGTGAGACCATACTGTATTTGTCTTCCTCTGTTTTATTTCACTTAGTATAATGCCCTCAAAGTCCATCCTTGTTGCTGCAAATGGCGAATTTTCATTCTTTTTTTTATGATTGAATAGAATACCATTGTAGAATGATACATACTGAGGGAACATACTGCAACATAATAAAGACCGTATATATGACAAACTCACAGCTAACATCATACTGAAGGGTGAAAAGATGAAAGTATTTCCTCTAAGATCAGGAGCAAGGATGCCCACTCGCATCACTTTTATTCAACAGTTTTGAAAGTCCTAGGCACAGCAATCAGGAGAAAGAGAAATAAAAGGAATCCAAATTGGAAAGGAAGATAGGAACCACATAATACTTTACGTGGGGATGTTGGGCAGAATCCCCGCCATTTCTACCCACTAGATGTCAGTAACACTCCCGCCAAAATGTCTCCAAATGTCCCCTGGAGGAAAAAAATTCACACACATACCCCCACCCACTTTGAGAAGCACTGTTCTGCCTCAACTCCAAACTGGGTTTTGATTCAAAATTACCTAAGTTGCTGGTTTATTCCACATACGAATGTCCTTTATTTTTGAATTTGGGGTTATGGCTGAAAGGACTAATAGATAATACTTACACTTGACCACAGTACAGTCATGCTCAAAATTCTCCAAGCCAGGCTTCAGCAATATGTGAACCGTGAACTCCCAGATGTTCAAGCAGGTTTTAGAAAAGGCAGAGGCACCAGAGTTCAAATTGCCAACATCCGCTGGATCATGGAGAAAGCAAGAGAGTTCCAGAAAAACATCTATTTCTGCTTCATTGACTATGCCAAAGCCTTTGACTGTGTGGATCACAGTAAACTGTGGAAAATTCTGAAAGAGATGGGAATACCAGACCACCTGACCTGCCTCTTGAGAAACCTGTATTCAGGTCAGGAAGCAACAGTCAGAACTGGACATGGAACAACAGACTGGTTCCAAATAGGAAAAAGAGTACGTCAAGGTTGTACATTGTCACCCTGCTTATTTAACTTATATGCAGAGTACATCATGAGGAACGCTGGGCTGGAAGAAGCACAAGCTGGAATCAAGATTGCTGGGAGAAATATCAATAACCTCAGATATGCAGATGACACTACCCTTATGGCAGAAAGTGAAGAGCAACTCAAAGCCTCTTGGGGAAAGTGAAAGAGGAGAGTGAAAAGGTTGGCTTGAAGCTCAACATTCAGAAAACAAAGATCATGGCATCTGGTCCCATCACTTCATGGGAAATAGATGGGAAAACAGTGGAAACAGTGTCAGACTTTTTTTGGGCTCCAAAATCACTGCAGATGCTGATTGCAGCCATGAAATTAAAAGACGCTTACTCCTGGGAAGGAAAGTTATGACCAACCTTGATAATATATTAAAAAGCAGAGACATTACTTTGCCAACCAAGGTCCGTCTAGTCAAGGCTATGGTTTTTCCAGTGGTCATGTATGGATGTGAGAGTTGGACTGTGAAGAAAGCTGATCGCCGAAGAATTGATGCTTTTGAACTGTGGTGCTGGAGAAGACTCTTGAGAGTCCCTTGGACTGCAAGGAGATCCAACCAGTCCATTCTAAGGGAGATCGATCCTGGGTGTTCATTGGAAGGACTGATGCTAAAGCTGAAACTGCAATACTTTGGCCACCTCATGCGACGAGTTGACTCACTGGAAAAGACTCTGATGCTGGGAAAGGTTGGGGGCGGGAGGAGAAGGGGACGACCAAGAATGAGATGGCTGGATGGCATCACCGACTCTGTGGACATGAGTTTGAGTGAACTCCAGGAATTGGTGATGGACAGGGAGGCCTGGCATGCTGTGATTCATGGGGTCACGGAGAGTTGGACACGACTGAGCGACTGAACTGAACTGAACTGACCACAGTTAGCCAAACTTAAGTTCATTCTTTGGGTTTCAACCTAAGACACTATAGTTCCTTGATTCAATGAAGAACCAAGTCAACTCACAGCTGCTCGCCAGCCTGAGCTTTCTGCACAGCTGTCTACAACTAGACCACATAGCTGGCCAAAGTTATTTGATGCATCCTGAGAGCATACCCTCTGCCTTCTCTGCTTGTGGACATCAGCTTTTCAGACGCCTGCAACAACAGCTGTTCAAGAATCCTGGCCTAATCCTTTCTCCACACATGTTGAGGCCAGAAGATTTGTGAGTCTGTGAACCAAAACAGGATGCAGGAGCATCAGGATGGAACCCAGAGGCTCTAATTGTGGAATGTGTGGGATTTATGTGGTTATGCCCACACCACACATTTATGAAAATGGAGAGATGAAACAAAGACCAGTGCTCCTGAGACCCCTTCCAGGACTTCTTATCCTTTCAGAAGTCTCAGGCAATTTAATCCTCTGCCTCGTCATCTTTCCGTATTTATTGAACATTTCTCTTAATTTATTAGTGAAAAAACTCCACAATGGCTGCTCACCAGAGTACCTGGAGGTCAAGACAGTTTCTGGCCCACAATAGCCATGGAATGTTTGCCGAATGGCGATCATATTTGTGTTTACACATATGTAATACATTAGCATTAGGACCACGTCTCTGCTCGCTTTCAGACTGATTAAACTCATCTCATGTGTTTATGTAGTCCTGTAATTAGGTTATCTATTCTCACCCTCAAAGAACAACAGAAAAAAGTTGTGATTAGGAAATAATAGCAGTATCTAATTCCAGTAATAGCAGCAACTATTATTGAGGGCTTACTATGGGGCAGGCACACTATATGCTTCTGTAAGTTATTCCATTTGTCCTTAGTAAATATTTCACTTTTGCATGTCATGTAAGAGTTTTGCTGAATATTCTTCGTCCTCTCCCTCCTCTTATTTCCTCTTTACACCCCTTTAAAAACGTAAAAATCATTTTCAGGTAACAAGCTATACAAACGTGAATCATGGGCTTGAGGTAGACAGACTACCTCCACTTTCCAGGTAAGATTAAAACTGCAGCATAGGGAAACATCTAATATATTCCTACTTATTTTATTGTAGATCTAGTACAGTTGAATGTAACTCCATAAATATAGAAAATTTCATCTTCTTGGCTCACTGCTCCTTCTCCAGTGCCCATAACAGTGTGTGGAATATAGTACATGGTCAATAAATGTACATTCCAGATAATTTCAGTATTATCTATGTGTTCTTAGCCCCTCAGTCCTATCTGACTCTGCGACTCCATGGACTGTAGCCCACCAGCCTCCTCTGTCCATGGGGATTCTCCCGGCAACAATACTGGAGTGGGTTACCATAACTTCCTCTAGGGGATCTTCCCAACCCCAGGGATCAAACCCAGGTCTTCAGCATTGCTGGCGGATTCTTCACCGTCTGAGCCACCAAGGAAGCCCAAGAATATTGGAGTGGGTAGCCTATCCCTTCTCCAGGGGATCTTCCCGACCTAGGAACTGAATCGGGGTCTCCTGCACTGCAGGCCAATTCTTTACCAGCTGAGCTACCAAGGAAGCCCTGGTCAATAAATAATTGTTGACTAAAGGAATGAATAAATAAGTGAACTTGGCCAAAGTTATGCTAAATGACTTGACGAATGATTGCCTCAGGAAGGCTGTGGCTGCATACCTCTGGTCACTACATTTCGCTGCTTTCCCCTGGTATGAATCAGCACTGGGAGAAAGTGAATCTCTTCCAGAGAGGGAGTCTCCGAAATCAAGGAGGTTTGGAAACAGGAGAGGAGACACTTGCCCTCACTCAAAATGGCGACAAGGGAGCGTGCCCTTTCCGGTCACATGACCTGCCCGTCGCCGAAGGGCACCGCCCCGCGCGTGCGTGCTGCGCCGCGGCTGTGAGGCGCTGAGGGGAGAGGCGGCCACCGCCAGCGCCGCCGCGGGGACCCGTTAGAGCGGAAGCGCAGCCGCCGCCGCCGCCTTCACTGTCCCGGGCCCCAGGTTCCCGGCAGGTGGGAGGCGGGAGCCATGTCGAAGCGGCTCCGGAGCAGCGAGGTGTGCGCTGACTGCAGCGGGCCGGGTGAGTCGCACCGCCCGGGCCCGCTCCCCTCAGCTCTCCTGGCCAGGACCCCTGCCCCGGGGCCGCCCCCTCGGGCCGGGAGGGTCCGGGCGCTGGAGCTCTGCACCCCATGCCCCGGGTCGCGACGAGGAGGAGCCTGGGCGGACGCGGGGCGGGACCCGTCCCGGGCCTGTCAGAGCCGGGCGGGCAGGGGGCCGCCGCCCTCCCGTCACTCCCGTCCCTCTCTTTTTTCTCGTCCCCTCTGTCCCAGGCCGGGCGGAGAGGCGGCGGGGTCGGAGCCGCTTTCCCAACGGGAAGGGGCTTGGGCAACCCACGAGGAGGCCAATTAGAGAAATCAACTGCGAGCGTCCTCCCGGCTGCGGCCCCGAGGCTGCAGGTGTCCTCTCCCCTCCCCACAGCCCCCCAGACCCCCGCCCGGGGTCGGGGGAGGCCCTGTCCGGAGTGGGCGACGCTCGCCGCTTCCTTCCACTGAGACTCGCCAGAGGACCCCCAACGATGAGTTTTTCCCCACTTCTCTAACATCCCGACTCCCACTCCGCCGCGGACAGCCTCCCGGATGACGGGGTCTTGCAAACGCCGACCATCACTTGAGGAAGCAATGCTTGTCTCAAGTTCTGAGATCTGAACCGGCCGAGTTTAAACTAGATTTTGCCTCTGGGTGACCTTGGGCTGGTGACTTCATTTGGCCGAGCTTGATTTCCTCATTTTTCGAGTAAGGATGATTGAGAGTACGGTGCTCAGGGGTAGAACAATTTCTATGAATGTTTAGGCTCGTCTCATCTAAGGTGGTTTTGGGGGTTGTTGTTTTTATTTTTTCTGTTTTTGTATTGTGTACAGAACCTTCACAGCCCCTTAAAGCTATAGTTGAATTTCTAAATTATACATTAATTACTGCTTACAAAACAAACACACCAGATCAGTGGCAACTATAACCATTTGGGTATTCAGGCGGTTTAGGTATATGGGAACACTGAAGGGCGGAAACCATCCCTCCCATGTTTAGTATTCAGATTTAGAGTTCAGATCTATCTTAGCGGTTGGAGCGCGGTTGACAGGCCTCTGTGTTGTTCACAGTGCTTGGATTTATCTGCTTTGAATTTGAAGTAATTCAAAAGGTAAGATGGCTTCCTTAACACAATAGTGTCCAATAAACAATCTTAATGAAGTCATTGAGCACCACTCTGTTTTAAACTTCATCTTGTCATATGGAGGTGGAGACCGATTTTAAAAGGACTATGATAACTCAAACCTTATGTGGTTATTTCACGGCCTGTATAATGTAAGTGGGGTTACTAGTTTCCTTTGAAGATAGGGCGAACGGGTGGAGGAGTTTAAAAAGAGGTGTTTTAGAAACTTAGTTAGCTTGTCGTAAGAACTCCATCGTATTCTCTAAAAATGTTATTTGCTCCACTTCCTTATTTTCTTGCCTGTTTTCGGTTGAACTTTCTGTGATGTTTGTTTCACATGAATCTAGATTCAAACTTCCTCTTGAAGTGCATATTCTTTGCTTCTCAGTGGATAGTATACGGGGCACAGGAAAATTGCATCTCTGTTGTCACGCTGAATTCTGTACTAAATACTGTCTTGCACTTCTGTGGCCTTTTGTGCATTTGAGAACATTTTTCTCTTCCATTGTATCTTTTTTAGTTGTTGTCTCATATGCCTAATCTACAGAGACTTGAGTCACTTCCTTCCTGTTTTGAATATAATTAGGCTACCTTGAAATGTTCTGAACTTGAGCAGCTAGGAATTTGTGCTGCCTTTTCTGCAAAGCCCTAGTGAGAGAGTTACCTTTACGTTTCAGGATCCCTTTGAGATTCTGATGAATGCTAAGACCTTCTCCCCGCAAAATACATGCGCACTTCGCCTTTCACACAGAATTTGTTAAGATTTCTCAGTGGGATAATAGACATTTCTGTAAGGCCATTGGTTTTGTTCCTAGAACCCATGTTAAGAAGCCCTAGCGTAAAATGTTCACATAAATTGGAAGGGGTTCACTGGATTTTACTGTCGTTAACATTCTGATATTCTCTTCATGTGATTCTGATTCATGATGTTAAAATGACTAGTAGAGAGCCTTGCTTGCTGCTGCTGCTAAGTCACTTCAGTCGTGTCCAACTCTGTGATCCCATAGACAGAAGCCCACTAGGCTCGCCTTGCTGCTGCTGCTGCTGCTGCTGAGTCACTTCAGTCGTGTCCGACTCTGTGTGACCCCATAGACGGAAGCCCACCAGGCTCCCCCGTCCCTGGGATTCTCCAGGCAAGAACACTGGAGTGGGTTGCCATTTCCTTCTCCAATGTGTGAAAGTGAAGTCGCTCATGTGTATTAAATCCTTGCTGTCTTGTCACTATTTAATTTCTTCCAAGAGGATTGTGAATTCTCTGAAGGACAGGTGAAAACCAAGGCTGATCTTCAAAATAAAGTCTTTTTGTATGTGTGTCATTAATAATAGTACCATACTGCGCAACCCACTCCATTGTTCTTGCCTGGAGAATCCCAGGGATGGGGGAGCCTGGTGGGCTTCCATCTATGGGGTCACGAAGAGTCGGACACGACTGAAGTGACTTAGCAGCAGCAGCAAAAAGCGAAGTTGTTACATATCTTTGCAGGGATCTTTCATCTTGATGTTTCCAGTCTTTGTTTTTTAGAATGCTTTAGTAGTATTGACATAGTTGTACTTCACTGAAGAATTTTGTTTGAGTTTTTGTTACATGGCAAAATTTTAATGCTGTTCAGTCCCTAAATTGTGTCCAACTCTTTGCAATCCCATTGACTGCAGCATGCCAGACTTCCCTGTCCTTCACTGTCTCCCAAAGCTTGCTCAAATGCGTGTCCATTGAGTCGGTGATGCCATCTAACCATCTCATCCTCTGTCCTCTGTTGCCCTCTTCTCCTCTTGCCCTCAATCTTTCTCAGTATCAGGGTCTTTTCCAATGCGTTGGAATTCCAATGCTTTGCAATGTGGCAAAAAAAAAAAATTTTTTTTTTAAAGATAGGTAAACTAATTACTAAGATTTGATGACAGTTAATCAAATGTTTTGGAGCTTCAGCATTGATCCTCGCTCCTCACAATGAATATTCAAGGATTGGTTTCCCTAACCAGTCAATCCTAAAGGTAATCAACCCTGAATATTCATTGGAAGGACTGATACTAAAGCTGAAGCTCCAAAATGTTTGATTAACTATGATCAAATCATAGTAAATAGTTTACCTATTTATAAAAAAATTTTTTTTTGCCGTGCTGCATGGCATGCAGGATCTTAGTTTCCTGACCAAGCATTGAACACGTGCACACTGCAGTGGAAGTGCAGAGTCTTAACCACTGGATCGCCAGGGAAGTCCTGGGTTACCTTTTTTTTTTTTTAAATGAATCTGGTTCATATCCTATTCTGAGTTCAACTACCTGAAAACTCCATGAGGTTTTTCAGTGTAGTAAGATAGTGTTCATGTGGAACATTCAATGTTTCGAGTATTAGCAATCTAAGACTTTCTCCAGTGGCCATGAATTGCTGTGGTCTCTTGAAAATACAAGATAATTGGGAAAAGTTATAATAGCTCACATTACTGAGTACTTACTATATGCAAACAGCTTCACTTACTCTTTATATCCTCACCACCCTGAGATGTATTGTTCTTCTATTTGATCCATGATGAGCACCCTCAAAGAAATAACTTGCCTAAGATCCTTGCGCAAGAAGTGGTAGAGTTGGGGTTCAAACCCTGGACTGCTTGTCTCCAGAGCCAGCCCTGTTAACCACCACCACACTCTCTGACTCCCAGTTTGTCTTTGATTGAAATCCATAACTTTTCATTATATGGTTGGAAGGGGTTTGAATAAACTGTTAGAAATGGTAAGGATGGTGTACATGCATTTTAGAGATTTTTGTGGACATTGAAGAATTTTTAAATATAACCCTCAAGCCAAGCAGCTTGAGCAGTACCTATTGTCACCCCTTGTGTGAATCTGGTGAAATGTAGAAGGTCTGTCTGTGTTTTGAGTTTCTAAATATTTAGTTTACTTTCCCAGTGTGAGTTCTCTTACTGCTTACCAAGTATGCGTTTTTCCTTGTTTCAAAGGGTGTCTAATGAGGCTTTGTCGGACTTTACAAGAAAAAAGTATCATGCGCACATCAAAAATATTGCTCATTTGTATTTTGAATCTTTTTCTGTGAGGCTGATGTTTTTACAGCTTCTGTTCTTTCAGGTCCATGGTGAGATCAGACTCAACAGTTTATTTGAGACAGCTAATGGATATCCTAGCACATTTATTAGTGGAGGAGGCCAGGTTTCCCAGTCTGTTTTCAGAGCTACCGTGGCTGAGCTGTTTTATAGTTGTGTCACTTGCAGCTTTCTGCTAAGCCCAGAGGCATATCGACATGCAGCAGTGTTAGGGTAGCTGTCTTTTCACCATTCACTTCACATAATTCTGTGTGGATTGTTCATGGATAGTTTTGTTGTCCTGCCATTTGTGGAGATGGAGTCAGAATGATTCAGGTGAACCCTCTCAATTTGCTTCTCTTACATTTAATGAAAGAGCCCACATCCGAGATAGTAGATCTTATTAGGGCTACAGATTGTGGCCCTGGACCAGAAAGCAGATAAGTACTCACTCAGGGCTTCAATTCATGTTTTCCATCTTTATTAACATTGTACCCCCAGCCAAGATAGGTGGTATCATCAGACAAGCTCCCCAGCTTAACATGTTGACTAGCATACCAACACAACAGAAATGTCTTGTTTTTCTGAAACACCAAACCTTGGTCATCTTTTGCCACCTGGTATCCTTGCTACTGATCTCACTCTTCTTTCCAGATCCTTCCTGGGCATCCGTAAATAGGGGAACTTTTATATGCGATGAGTGCTGCAGTGTCCATCGGAGTCTGGGACGCCATATCTCTCAAGTGAGGCATCTTAAACACACACCATGGCCTCCAACATTGCTTCAGGTAAAGAATGAGAATTCTCCTCAATAATTTAAAGTTTTTAGGAGTTACTGTTTTAGCAACTGAAATTACACTTCTTAAATCTTACAAAAATGTTTGAATCCTAATTGAGTAGAGGTGCCATGCTTGTCAGTGCTATATATAAGTATGTGAAAGTGAAAGTCACTCAGTCATGTCCGACTCTTTGGGACCCCATGGACTATACAGTCCATGGAATTCTCCAGGCCAGAATACTGGAGTGGGTAGCCTTTCCCTTCTCCAGGGGATCTTTCCAACCCAAGGATCGAACCCAGGTCTCCCACATTGCAGGCAGATTCTGCCTGCAATATATAAATATATAAGTATTGAATTCATTATTTAAGATTATTTTTCTCCTAGTGAAAATCTGGAAAAGCTCGACTATAGGTAGACAGATAGTCATTAAAATTTCTTCCTAATGTTTTACTGCCAACTTTCTAGAATATTGCCAGAAATTGTTTTTAAACAGTCTGTCTTTTCCAGTTACCACGATGAATGTTTCTGAAAGCAACTGCCTTAGAAACTTTTCATGAGGTTTCCTGCCTTGATAGGAGTCCTCCGAAGTTTCTGACACATCTGATTTAAGTTCTCTTAAAGTTCTTGTAACCTGTTAGAGACAGTCAGGTTCTGTTTTGATATGAATGCCTAACACCCTGCCAAGTATTCAGTGGGCTCTTTGTTTTATTTGGGGGTCCATTGTCATGTCACCGGGTACTTCTATTTTGGGGTACACATTCTTTGAGTTCTGTTGGAACTCAGACTTAGGCGTGTGTTTTGCCTTCATTTGTCTTGAGTACATATTTTACTAAATCTGTGGCAGCTGCACAGCCTGTCCCAAAAGGGTGAGTTTAGATCTCTGATATGACCGTATCTGCGCTGTTGTAAAAATCAGACGAGGCCTTGTCAGGAGGCAGGCTCTGAAATGAAAATGGTTTATTATTAATAATCACTTCTGCTCAGAAGTTTCTAACAGCTCATTCCCATGTGAAAATGGGTGTTTACTGCTGTCAGATTATACAGAGTACAGATATTATGTCATATCCTATATTATATTATAGGATATAAATAAAATCCAGAGATGGTTGAGTAGTTTAAAATGCCAGACTGACCCTAGAACAGCAGTTCCCAGAGTGACACATGGGCCACTAGTGGTACTCGAGGTTGATGTGCATGCTCAATCGTTCAGTCAGGTCCGACTCTTTCAGACCCGCCAGGCTCCACTGTCCATGGGTTTTTTTACCCCGGCAAGAATATTGGAGTGGGTTTCCATTTCCTTTTTCAGGGGATTTTCCTGAACCCACATCTCCTGTGTTGGCAGGTAGATTCTTTACCACTGATCAAAGGTAGATGTGGGTAATACTCAAATATTTATTTCAGTGGTTGCATAAAACTATAACTAGTGCGTCAAATTATAATCGCTAGTGAAAGTTTTAGAAGGTAAGTGGATTTAAAGAAAAAGATTAAGAATCTTGAAAAATAGTATTTGGATGTTCATGCTTGGGCATTGCTGTCCTAAAGTATCAAAGTGCTCTTTCTTCATCATGTATTAGAAAATGTAATCAAACCCATTGAAATATTTAGCTATCCTTCTGGTCAAACCTGAATCCTACATGTAGGTTCTTCTTTCTCATTAAAACAGAAAATAATGAAGTGTGTGATCTCCTAGTCATGCTAGTGTTTGTAGTGGAATCAGTTCAGTCACTGATTTCCACGGAATGTTTGTAGAAAGAAATTAAAATGTGATTTTATACTGCTTGGTTTTAGATGGTTGAAACCTTGTATAATAATGGTGCTAATTCTATATGGGAGCATTCGTTACTGGACCCCACCTCTATTATGAGTGGAAGACGCAAAGCTAATCCACAGGATAAAGTACAGTGAGTGGAATGTTACTCTTATTTCTGCTTAACCCCTGGGGCCCACTAAAAGGAGCGCAGCTGTCTTGGACCAGCCTCCACAGGGGCAGCGCAGGAGGTGGTCACCCAGTTGTGTGTTGAACTTTTTGCCTTTGGGATGCAGAATGAAGCCAGGCATGGGACAGTCTCTTCCGCATGCTACCCAGCACAAGTCTGGTTTCTCCAGTTTAAGACTAAGGCTTGGTGGCTGTTAATGTCACTGGGTTTGAGCTTAGGTGCTCAACCAACAGGCAGTCAGATCAATCATCTGGATTCTTACAAGAT
Source organism: Moschus berezovskii (assembly GCF_049115385.1). Taxonomy (NCBI): domain Eukaryota; kingdom Metazoa; phylum Chordata; class Mammalia; order Artiodactyla; family Moschidae; genus Moschus; species Moschus berezovskii. Next base: position 66,579,508 of record NC_142478.1, read on the forward strand.
GGGACAAAGAGCTGCTTCCTCTCAAGGTTGCTAGGTCACTTCAGAAAATTACCCAGAGAAGAAAGATATTATAAAAAGCAGGTATTCTGCAGTCCTGGCCATTATAATGACTAATGTACATTTTCAGACTTCAGGTCTTAACACACTGCCAAAAGCTTTCTTCAGTATTGTTCCTTTTATTCTTGAGTGGGGGATGTGGGTCACTTCCTCTTCTCTTTACAGTCTGAAGAATGGGGAATGTTGTATCTGAACTGCAAGTGAACTGTTTTCTTTTTTTGTTCTCAAACCAGTCCTAATAAAGCAGAATTCATCAGAGCCAAGTATCAGATGTTAGCGTTTGTCCACCGCTTGCCCTGCCGGGATGACGACAGTGTGACTGCCAAAGATCTCAGTAAGGTGGGTCACACCTTTCAGAATCCTGAAATTACCGGATGAAACAGCACATTGTCCTGTTTGGGGAAAAAAAGACACTTAGAAAGAAAAGAAAAACAACTTTCTGCACACGAAATAATTAGTCACAGCTTTTTTTGCTGTTGGTTTCTTCTCTCATCTTAATCCAAATGTCAGCCATTCATATTAGTGGAAGTATACTAGTGGGACAAAGGAAACGATAAGCATCCAGGAAACCATTTGTGTTTTCTAGGTCTGGTTCTAGAGTCGTAGTTCTGTAAGTTTTTGTTTGTGGAGCTTTGAAATAGGAGCCATGTCAGAGTTTGTTTCTAGGAGGGACTGCAAGGTCTGTGGGACTTCTGCAGGTTTCCAGGTTGCATGCTGAGTGAGATCTTCAGGAAGTAGGGCGTCACTCAAAACCGTAGTCCATGGGATGGTTTATTAAACTCATAAGATGAGTCGATGGCTTTCTTTATGTGGGCCTTTGCCTGTTTTTGAGAGATACCACAAAAATGCGTATCTTTATTTTCAAAGCGCTGCTTTTGGCAGATGCTCATACAGAACAGAGGCACTCACAGTTCAGAATTTTAAACTTTGCCTGAAGGTGGATGTGATTGTTACTTCCATTCATTGTGTTTTTAAACCACAATTTTTAAAAATAAAATTAATTAGGAAAACAAGACCTGGATGTAGTTGTTAGAGTCGCTTTCTTCAATCCTGTGGTAAGGATGATTGCATTTTGGACAGTTCTAGGGTTGAAGGAAGAGCTGAAGGAAGGCAGCTTATCCTCTGAATGTGTAAGGACTTTTCTGCAGTGCTATAGAATATGCCACAGGCCTGTTTCCACCCCTAAAGACTTCAGTAAATCATTGTACACCAGGCTAAGACTAGTGTTGTGGAGAGGGTGTGATATAAGGCAGAATCCTGTGATTTACACAGTCTAGGATCTGAAGCTCTAAAGCCCTAGGTTCAATATTAACATCTAATAGCAACAGCAATAATAATAGCAGCTGTTTTCTTCGGTCATTTCCCGTGTACCAGGCTCCGTGCTCTGTTGTATGATCGATCCCTTATAGTTGCCCATGAATAGCGGGCATTTTTTTTTTGTTTTTTTGTTTCTCTTTTTTTTTTTAGTTTCTTTAATAGGTGGCATTTTTATCACCATTTTAGAGATAAGGAAACAGGTTCAGATTGCTTTAAACACTTTCTCAAGTTCACACAGCTTGAGGGGTATATGGTTTGAAATTCAGGTCTGTCAGACTTCAGAGCCATGCTCAACCCCTCCTCACACTCCCTCTCACTCAGAGACTGGTTGCGCCACTTAGACAGATCTTGCCTTTGGGCGCATCAGCCTTCCCAGCCCTAGTTCCCTTATCAGTAACAATAGGCCTGACTCTGCCTTAGAGCCCAGGGGTAGCTGTTACCAGCATGGGAGAGACAGCGTCATTCACCTTGCTAAGCAAGATAAAGATGATGTAGTGCTGCGATAATGTAGATTGCAGTGGTCTGCCAGCTGCTTTGCTCCCTCATTCTTTATACTTTTAACAAACGTTCTTTTCTTGTTTATGTATTTTTCAGCAACTCCATTCAAGCGTGAGAACAGGGAATCTTGAAACCTGTTTGAGGCTGTTATCTTTAGGAGCACAAGCCAACTTTTTTCACCCTGTAAGAGAGCACAAATTGGTTCAGATATGAAGTTGAAACTAAATGGGTTGCATTTGCTTAGCCTTCGGGTTATTCATTTCTTCTCGTGTACTTTGTATTAATGATTCTTAGGAGAAAGGAAACACCCCCCTCCACGTGGCCTCCAAAGCAGGGCAGATTCTACAGGCGGAATTGTTGGCAGTATATGGAGCAGACCCAGGCACCCAGGACTCCAGTGGGAAAACTCCTGTTGACTATGCCAGGTGAGAGACTCAACTCTGTTACCTCTCTCTGGGATTTACCTTGTGTATGATTCATTTAGTGGCTAAATTGTGCATGGGTAGCATTTAGCTGGAGAAGGCAATGGCACCCCACTCCAGTAATCTTGCCTGGAGAATCCCATGGATGGAGGAGCCTGGTAGGCTGTAGTCCATGGGGTCGCTAAGAGTCAGACACGACTGAGCGACTTCACTTTCACTTTTCACTTGCATGCATTGGAGAGGGAAATGGCAACCCACTCCAGTGTTCTTGCCTGGAGAATCCCAGGGAGGGGGGGAGCCTGGTAGGCTGCCGTCTCTGGGGTCGCACAGAGTCGGACACGACTGAAGCGACTTAGCAGCAGCAGCAGCATTTAGCGCCTTCAAAGATTTGAATTCTGTTATTTTGCAGATGAAGACATTTCAAGTGCATATGATCTTCAGTTCAGTTCAGTTCAGTTGCTCAGTCGTGTCCGACTCTCTGCGACCCCATGAATCACAGCATGCCAGGCCTCCCTGTCCATCACCAACTCCCAGAGTTCACTCAAACTCATGTCCACAGAGTCGGTGATGCCATCCAGCCCTCTCATTCTCGGTCGTCCCCTTCTCCTCCCGCCCCCAACCTTTCCCAGCATCAGAGTCTTTTCCAGTGAGTCAACTCGCCGCATGAGGTGGCCAAAGTATTGCAGTTTCAGCTTTAGCATCAGTCCTTCCAGTGAACACCCAGGATCGATCTCCCTTAGAATGGACTGGTTGGATCTCCTTGCAGTCCAAGGGACTCTCAAGAGTCTTCTCCAGCACCACAGTTCAAAAGCATCAATTCTTTGGCGATCAGCTTTCTTCACAGTCCAACTCTCATATCCATACATGACCACGGGAAAAACCATAGCCTTGACTAGACGGACCTTTGTTGGCAAAGTAATGTCTCTGCTTTTTAATATACTATCAAGGTTGGTCATAACTTTCCTTCCCAGGAGTAAGCGTCTTTTAATTTCATGGCTGCAGTCAGCATCTGCAGTGATTTTGGAGCCCAAAAAAATAAAATCTGACACTGTTTCCACTGTTTTTCCATCTATTTCCCATGAAGTGATGGGACCAGATGCCATGATCTTTGTTTTCTGAATGTTGAGCTTCAAGCCAACCTTTTCACTCTCCTCTTTCACTTTCCTCAAGAGGCTTTGAGTTGCTCTTCACTTTCTGCCATAAGGGTAGTGTCATCTGCATATCTGAGGTTATTGATATTTCTCCCAGCAATCTTGATTCCAGCTTGTGCTTCTTCCAGCCCAGCGTTCCTCATGATGTACTCTGCATATAAGTTAAATAAGCAGGGTGACAATATACAGCCTTGACATACTCCCTTTCCTACTTGGAACCAGTCTGTTGTTCCATGTCCAGTTCTGACTGTTGCTTCCTGACCTGCATACGGGTTTCTCAAGAGGCACGTCAGGTGGTCTGGTATTCCCATCTCTTTCCAAATGTTCCACAGTTTACTGTGATCCACACAGTCAAAGGCTTTGGCATAGTCAATGAAGCAGAAATAGATGTTTTTCTGGAACTCTCTCGCTTTCTCCATGATCCAGCGGATGTTGGCAATTTGATCTCTGGTGCCTCTGCCTTTTCTAAAACCTGCTTGAACATCTGGGAGTTCACGGTTCACATATTGCTGAAGCCTGGCTTGGAGAATTTTGAACATGACTTTACTAGCATGTGAGTGAGTGCAATTGTGTGGTAGTTTGAGCATTCTTTGGCATTGCCTTTGTTCGGGATTGGAATGAAGACTGACCTTTTCCAGTCCCGTGGCCACTGCTGAGTTTTCCAAATTTGCTGGCATATTGAGTGCAGCACTTTCACAGCATCATCTTTCAAGATTTGAGATAGCTCAACTGGAATTCCATCACCTCCACTAGCTTTGTTTGTAGTGATTTCTAAGGCCCACTTGACTTCACATTGCAAGATGTCTGGCTCTAGGTCAGTGATCACGTTATCTTGACTATCTTGGTCGTGAAGATCTTTTTTGTACAGTTATTCTGTGTATTCTTGCCACCTCTTCTTAATATCTTCTGCTTCTGTTAGGTCCAAACCATTTCTGTCCTTTATCGAGCCCATCTTTGCGTGAAATGTTCCCTTGGAATCTCTAATTTTCTTGAAGAGATCTCTTGTTTTTCCTATTCTGTTGTTTTCCTCTATTTCTTTGCATTGATCACTGAGGAAGGCTTTCTTATCTCTCCTTGCTGTTTTTGGAACTCTGCATTCAGATGCTTATATCTTTCCTTTTCTCCTTTGCTTTTCTCTTCTCTTCTTTTCACAGCTATTTGTAAGGCCTCCTCCCACAGCCATTTTGCTTTTTTGCATTTCTTTTCCATGGGGATGGTCTTGATCCCTGTCTCCTGTACCATGTCACGAACCTCCGTCCATAGTTCATCAGGCACTCTATCAGATCTAGTCCCTTAAATCTATTTCTCACTTCCACTGTATAATCATAAGGGATTTGATTTAGGTCATATCTGAATGGTCTAGTGGTTTTCCCTACTTTCTTCAATTTCAGTCTGAAATGTGATAAGAGAGCCAAAGTCAGGGAAGGCAGAACCATTAACCATTGTGCTTTAGCTTCCAATCTTTCCTTTCTTTATCGTTTGTAACATAGTGGTATTTGAGCCATAGTTGGAATCCACATCAAGTATAAAGAGTTGCAGAACCCACTCCTCAGTTTTTTTTTTAAAATACTTTTAGTCATTGCTTGAACTTAGAAACAAATCTGTATGGATATGCATGTGTGCTCAGTCATGTCTGACTCTTGTGACTGCAGCCCACCAGACTCCTCTCTTCATGGAATTTTCCAGGCAAGAATAATGGAGTAGTTTGCCATTTCCTACTCCAGGGGATCTTCCTGACCCAGGAATTGAACCTACGTCTTTACCACTGGCGCTGCCTGGGAAGCCCCTGTATGGATAGATATGTGGTTCAACAAGTATAGTAAACTGTTAATTGCAGAATTTAGGTAGTGGATATCTTGGGGCTCCCTATAAAATTCTTTAAAATTTTTCTTTGTTTGAAAATTTTGGCTGTGAAGTAGCAGAAAATAAAAAAGTAAATCCATAGGTTAGTCTTCAGTATCATTTAAATAACAGAAGATGGATCATCTTTCCTTCTTTTTCCAAATTAACTTGATTAACTGCAAAGAACGATGCTCTGCACAGGGTAAAATGACAGTTGGCAACTTGAAAATGACAAGTGAAATTACAAAACTCTGCCCCCCGTAGACTTTAGTGTCCCATGGAGGAGAGGATGCCTAAATGCATGTAAGAGTTAAATGAGGCAAGATAATGTAGAACTCATTACCATATTGGATACATACATAGTATTTCTTCACTGTGGCCCAGATCATTAAGTAATGTCTTTAGTTGGTCTTTGAAGAATGGATTTGATTTGAGTGTGTGAAGAGGAGCTAAGGTATTTCAGAGGAGAAGAAGGATGTGGGTCAAGTTCTGAAGGGAGGGGTGGACAGGGCACATGCGGCACAGCAGGGGTCCTGACTGGATAGAGCAGAGTGTGTCTGGGAGTAAGAGCTCAGGTGTTGAGGGATGCAGTATTTCATCAGGTCTGACACGCCATCGTTTATATGTGTGTGTGCTAAGTCACTTCAGTCACGTCTGACTCTTTGTGACGCCATGGACTATAGGCTGCCAGGCTCCTCTGTCCATGGTATTCACCAGGCAAGAATACTGGAGTGGGTTGCCATGCCCTTCTCCAGGGCATCTTCCCGACCCAGGGATGGAACCCACATCTCTTATGTCTTCTGCATTGGCAGGTGGGTTCTTAACTCTTGGACCACCAGCGGAGTCCCCTGTCTCACAAATTAATAAGAGAAAGCGGGTAGTTGAAATTTTGAAAGCAGTTTTATAAAAGTGGGAATCAGAGTCAATCTTGACAGTTTACCTCAATTAAAAAGGTTGATTATTCTGAAAAGTCACATTTGATAAACTCCTCAGGTATCTCAGGGGATGTCTCTGTACTTTTCTCTTCTAGCACCCGTGGCCAGTGAGTAGTATAAGTGGCACTTTGTTTTCTCCTGTAGGCAAGGAGGGCACCACGAGCTGGCAGAGCGCCTTGTAGAAATACAGTACGAGCTGACTGACAGACTAGCCTTCTATCTCTGTGGCAGGAAGCCAGGTGAGTGAAAGGAGAGCAGCCTCTCCACACCTGAAGCCAGGCAGTCCCTGAAGAGCAAGTCAGGAGACTGCTGTTTATGGTCTGTGCTCTAACGAATCCTTGAGAAAACTGCAAATAAGGATTTCTGTGTGAAATGATGACTACGGCCTTTTTTGCTATATGTGAAATACGTAACATTGGTCACAGCTTGAAATTTTAGTTTTTAAAATGATTGCTCTACAGTAGTGGTCGTTTCAGGAATCAGAGCATCGTTGAACCCAGCCTGAATGTGGCACCACAGTTCTTGTGGTTAATGGGAGTCAGTATGGAAGAGCAAAGCCTTAACCTCTATAGTTGTTTGCAGAATTCAGCTAGCTAAGGAATGGGGAAAAGGGAAAAAGTGAACCTTACCATTAACCTGCTTTGTTCATGAGGTAGAACTGGGGTCAGCAAACCTTGGTCTGTAGGCCAGATAAGCCTATTATGTTGATTTTTAAAAATAAAGTTTTATTGCAAGATAGCCATGCCCACTCATTTATGCATTGTCTGTGCCCGCTTTCACACTACAGCAGCAGAACTGAGCAGGTTGAGTAGTTACAACAGAGACCATATGGACACAAAACCTAAAATATTTACAGTCTGGCCCTTTGCAAAAAAGTTTGCCAACCCCTGATATAGCGTATCCACGTATGTGTATAATCACATAACCAGTGGTTCTCCACCCTGGTTGTACAACAGAGTTAAGAGCCCCTGGTGTGATTCCAGTTCCTGGGGAGATGGAGTAAGCACACTTCACCCTGGCTCTCCTTCTGAACACAAAAACCCTGAACCAAAAATGCATGAAGTAGCTATCTAAGGACTCCAGCAGGCAGGTTAGGGAACTCACAGTGACATCAAGCTGGTGGTGAGTGTCCCCTTTCTTTTACTTCTGATATGGCCTCCAGGACAGCCCAAAACCTGGAACTGCACGGCAGGTGCAAAGAAGCCTTCTCTGTGTGGTCTGAGGAGCAGGAAATGGGACTGACAGGACTGAGAATCGGGGAGTTCCCACAGGATTTTTCTCTTTTCCTTTCCCCACTAGTAATCCTGTGGCTTCAGTTGTAGCAAGCACAGGTGCCTAAATCTCTGACCAAGAGCCTGAGGGGAAGGAACTTTGACAGCATTTGTTTTATCTTTAGTCTCTCTCACCTCTTGGCCCAGGAGGCAGAACCTGCCTGGTCAGGTGCCTGCTAAAACAAAATATTAACATTCACCGCAGAATTAAAGGAAGACTCACAAGAGTCTCCGCAACATACTATGCAAAATATCTGGGATACCATCCATAATTACTTGACATGTGAAGAAACAGGAAAATCCCAAAGACTTGCATGGGAAAAGGTAGTGATTAACAGATGCCAACTCTCAGTGACTCAGAGATTGGAATTATCAGATAAAGATTTTAAAGCAGATAGTAATATCATGCTCTTAAGAAGTAAGTGTGAATATTATTGAAGCAAATTGAATAAAGTCTTAGCAGAGAAACAGAAGATATAGAAAAGAACAGAAATGTTAGAACTAAAAAATACAATAACTGAAAATTTAAAACCCACTGGATGGGTTTAATTAGGATGGAGATGACAAAAAAAGTCAGCAAATTGAAAATAGATCACTAGAAATAATCCAGTTTGAGCAACAGAGAGATAGAAGAGTGGGAGGCAAAGGAGGCTTAGCAGAGCTTTAGGGACCTCGGAGACAAAACCAGAACATTGGTACCAATAGACTCTCAGAAAGAGATAAGAAAGAATGTGGTGCAGAAAAAATATTTGAAGAAATATTGGGTAAAAATTCTAAATTTGGCAAAAGATGTAAAATCACAATTTGAAAAGCTCAGAGAACTCCAAACAGGACGAACTCCAGTCATCACTCAGACACATCGAAATCAAACTGCTAAAATACGAAGAAAGAAAATGCCTTGAAAGCAGCCAAGGAAAAAAAATGATACTATATAAAAGAAAAATTATGTGTATGACTGTGGATTTCTCATCAGAAATCATGGAGATGAAAAGGAAGTAGAACGATATTTTTTAAATGCTGAAAGAAAAAAACTCTTATTTCCTTGAAAATAACCTTTAGGAATGAAAAAAAAAGACACTTTACGATGGAAAAAAAAAAATTAGTTGCTCTAACAGAAATACTAAAGGAAGTTCTTTGGGTGGAAGGGAGTTGATAAACCAGAGTGAATCTCGGAACTTCAGGAATGAAAGAACAACAACAGAAATGATTAAGTATTGGATAAATACAATAGCCTGTTTTCTTCTTAAGTTTTTTAAAGGTATGTATGACAGTTTAAAGCAAAAGTTATAGTATTGTGTGGTTTTCAGCATGTGTCAGTAATATATTTGACAGTTAAAACATGAAAGGGGAGAGGGTAAAAGAAATATGAAGGTAAGTTTTTGCACTTTTCTTAAAATGGTAAAATAGTATTTCTAGTAGATTGTAAAAAGTTTTGCATATTATAATCCCTAGCATTGAAAAAAGACTATACAATCATATATGGTCAGAAACTCTAGAGATAAAATGAAATGTTAAAAAATTATCCAAATAATCAAAAGATGTTTTGATTTAAAATATTCAAAACAGAGAGCAAAGAGGAGAGAGAGGAACGAAAACCATGTAGTGAGAGGAGCAAAACATAAATTCAAAAGATAATGGTATTCCTTTACAGGTCTTATTAGTATTTACACAGATGAAACTCTGGCTTGGTTTCTGTTTCAGATCACAAAAATGGACAGCACTTTATAATACCTCAAATGGCAGACAGGTAAGGCCATTGAAATACCAATCAATTATATCTGTCACTAGTATTTTCCTTGGTTGTTAAGTGTGTAAGTTTATTATATTTTGTGTTTAACAAAGCCCATACATTTTTCTCTTTTATGGCTATGCACTTTGGAAATAAGACGGCTGTAAGTAAACCACCATATAAAATTTTAAGTTTGAAAGAGCGCAAGTAACATTTGCTAATAAGAAACTCAAAGTCTGTGATACTGTCATAGTTTTAGCCAGCTGTGACAGTGTATTGTGTCTCTAGATATATCACAGAATATTTCTGTGTTATAAGAGAATATATCCTTTGTCTATGATAGGGATCAACAAATTTTGTGGTTGTTGTTGTTAAGGGCTAGATAGTAAATACTTCAGGCTTTTTGGGCCACACACCCTCTGCCTCAGCTACTCTGCTAGTTGTAAATGAAAGCATCTGTGGACCCTGTAAATGAAAGGCATGTCTGTTCCAGTGAAATTTTATTTCTGGATACTAAAATTAGAATTTCATATAATTTCCACATATTATCAAGTATCATTTGTTGTGTGTTTTTTCCCCCAACCACCTAAAAATGTAAATCCCGTACTTAGCTCATGGGCTGAACAAAGAGGGGGATTATAATCTGTTGACCTCTGGTCTATAAGGTCAGAGGAGATCATGGCTGTAGAAATGAACTTTAAACCCTTATATAGCTAATAACCTTTGCATAGATCCTGTCAAGAGTTTGTGAAAAGATTAATTGCTATTTCATATGTAATCTTGCCATTCTGGTTTTTAACATTCTGCCCCTTTTATATTTTTCTTCTATTGTACTTAAAAAAAAAATACTTTAAAAATTGTGATTTCTCACATACACACCCTGGGGACTAGCATGGCAATAGTTTTTGCCTTTTGGTTAGTAGGTGGTTATTTTTCTCTTTACCGTGAGAAATGTTTGCATGATTGTGGTATTTCTAGGAGATAGTCTTACCAAGTTGTGTTCAGTTTCCTCACTGACTATTGGGCTAAAGAATTTTGACCTCTGACCTTGTCCATGAGCTGTAATAAATATCTTGATCCCTTGGCTACCTTAGCCTTTTACAGAGTGCATGAGATTTGTTTGCTTATCAGTGTTGTACATTTTCTTAGCAGCCTGGATTTGTCTGAATTGGCAAAAGCTGCTAAGAAGAAACTTCAGTCTGTGAGTATCTCTATTTCCTAGTGAACTCCCCTGTGGAAAACCATGTGTCCTGCTAATACCTGTTCTCAGCCTGTTACCTAGTACATCAGATTACTTTGTTTCATGCTCTCTGACATTAAATCAGAAGCAGACCATCAAGTCTGCAATAAAGAAGAATGAAAGTACTAAGTTTAGTACATCCAATTCACTGGCTCTGCTTCAAATACTGCCATCTTTCTCTGTCATTTTAAAAGTGAGAACTGTGCCTTTGACTTTTAGAAAGTTGTTTCTCCCTGTAAGAGTTCCCTAGTTTCTCTCAATGTAAACTAGTAAGTGGGGCACTCCTTGGGATGACTTCCTGTAGCCTCGTAGGATGCTAGAGACTGATAAAAAGCTCACTGCCATTTGGGATCCAGCCCCCACTCACTGTCGGGCATGTTCTACACCATTCATCAGAGCTTTGTAAAATGTACGCTTTTAATAGCCAGTTCTGCCCCGACTGTGTGCTCAGAGTTTACCCTGTTCTTCAGGTCACAAGCTCACGTTAGTCTGTGTGTTTCTTTCCAGCCTGTCCATTTCAGCTTAAATCAGGCCCCTGAGAGATCTACTCCTCTGGGAACACAATCTCTATGTTAAGTCCCCACAAATGAAGCCTCACCTGGTGCTTCCCCAGCCATTCTAACCACCTGATTCACCCACCTAAGCTGTTCTCTGTGCTCTCAAGATCAGAACCAAGATCCTTCTTGGCATAACCTTTAAGGGCATCATCCCGCTCTCACTGTTCAGTTCTGGCCCCTCTTCCCATCTGGTTCCCACTGTGTGTGGGTGTGGGAGTGTGCATTTAAATATTTCTTTTAGGGTTAGCACCCTCTCAGGCCACCTTCAGGTCTTCTTTCAGGAACCCTCTTTTCCCAGCTGTCCTCCCTTTCATCATTCACGTGGCTGAAGTCTGACCACCTTTGCAGTGTAGGTAGGAGTAGTATTAAAGCTCAGCTCTGCAGCTGTCCTAATTCATGTCTTACTCTTCATCCCCCCTTTTATAGAAGACTCGTTACTAGAACTTCATATAGTACTAAGTGCTACATAATACACAAAATGAATTTCTCATTACTAGCATTTACCTGTAATATGCAATAAATGTATTTTATGCAATTTGTTTGGTGTCTCTGTGTTCTGTATCTGCAGTTCTGTGTGTATGTGTTTTTATTGCCTTTCTTAAACTAAGGAGGTCCTATAGTTAAGATGATAAGTTTTGGAGTCAGCACTGAATATTCTGTTTCCTTTTAATTACTTACAGTATGTAAGCCAATTTTTATTTTAAATAATAAAAACATTAAAGAGAAAACCCCAGCTCCCCTTGACTATGCTGTTTTGCATTTGCTTGGCTGAAAGCTGGGGTTAGGTCTGTAATATCTCTAGATGTTAAAGGTACTAGATAAATATCTGGGACAAAGTTGAGTGTAGCTCTCCAGACCCTGGGCTCTGGGTCAGACTGTTCAGGTGCAGATCTTGGCTCAGACGAGCTCCGCTCAGCTCTGTGCCTCGGTGTCCTCTCCTAGAAAGCAAGACGGTGATCCAGCAGAGCTTCTAGTCAGAGCTGCTCTGTGAGGGTCAGCTGCCCACACCCTGTGGTCTCCTCCACATTTAAGTGCCAGTTTAGTGTTTATCCTACAGTAGCTCCCTTTCTCCCTCCCTCTTTCCTTCCCTCCCTCCCTAATGAACAGTTGGGAGAAATATAAGACGACTAATGTATTCCTTGAATTCGTAAATTTTAACATTTTGAGAGAAACTTGCATCTCCAGTCCCTCACTTGGCTCTGTGACTTGAGGCACGCTAACTTCTGTGCCTGGGTATCCTTCTCTGTAAAGTGGTGTAACTGTAGTTCCTGTCTTCAGAGAGTTGTAGTATTTACTATGATGATGATATTAGCCAGGCACCTCCAGTGTAAGCCCTCAGCAGTATTGCTGTTGTAGTGATTGTTAGTAATAATAACATTAGTTTGTTAGCCCCTTGGAGGAAGCATACTGGGTATTTATGATGCAAGTTCAGTTTCTCAATCCTTCATCACCTTATCCAGCAAAAGTCTCTCAGAGCTGATTTTTAATTATAAATGTAGTGTAACCACACTAGAGAAAATCTGGAAAATAGAGAAAGGGAATCATCTTCATTTACTATATTCTTTTTATTTTTTTTCATTTACTATATTCTTAATAAGTTCAGGCTCAGTATATTGGTATATTTTTCTGATTCTTATTTCAGATGGCTGTCTTTTTTAACTGAAGCATAATTACAGAATTGTTTATTCTGCCTTTGTCATCTAACAATGTACTATAACCATTTTAACAAGTCCCAGTGAGGTGTGCACAGCCAGGTTTAAATTCTGCAGGAAGTACCTTCTGGTCAGTGAATGAATGGATATTTAGAGTCCCATCTCGGTGCTGGGGCCTGTATGGGGATGAAAGGAATAGTAGAGAATGGAACAAATTCAGCATCTGCCCTCACAGAGCAGGGCAGCAGTCACCCACTGGGCAGCAGGGTTTCATGAGGGAGGAAGTGCAGGGAGAGCTGGGGCCAGCCTGGCAGGGGCTTAGTCTCCATTGGTTGGAGGAAGACCTGGCTGCTGCCAGGTGGGCACCCCAGGCTGTGGGGACTGTTTTGCTGGGACACAGCATGGTGTAGATTAGATAGGCTGTCCTTGATAGGGGATGCTCAGGTAGTTCTTTGGGGGTTTGGAGGCTCCCTACCTACTGAGGAAGACAGCAGAGAGACTTAACCCAGAGGTCTGGGTGGTATTTTCCTGCAGGGCACGTTTTATCCTCTTGAGATGGCGTGTTTTGACTTCTTTATCCTACCAAGGGTTTACGATCCCTTACAATGGGGGCGGGGGGCGCTGGCAAATGTTTTCCAGAAAGAACAGAAGAGACTTTAAGGTGATGTCACGCAATGAGTGGAGAATGGACTCTTGTCTTTGAGATTCGCACTTTAGATGCCTTGTGTGTCTCTTATCTGCATTTCTGGAGGGAGGCTGCAGCGGGTGGCAGGTGTTTTTAGAGGGTCTGTACCATTTTGGAAATGCTATTGTCTGTCTAACAGTGGGTATTTGCTAAGTAAGCACTGGCTTTGGATAAGACGTTGGCGGTAGAGAGGTGAACAAGTCACTGTCCTCACTCACTCTCCTAGTGTTAATCCTTGTCCCCTGTGTCCCTGTCATGTTTTTGCTTTCAGCTGAGTAATCATTTGTTCGAAGAACTTGCCATGGATGTGTACGATGAAGTTGACAGGCGAGAGACTGATGCAGGTGACTTAACATGTGGCTCTGTCTACTAAGCTTCTGTTACCATAGGCAGCAGCAAGCTGCCAGCCTCAGTGTTTCTCCTTGCCCAGCTCCTGCTGTCCTGATAACACGTGTGTCGACTTTGACTCTTGTGTTGTTGTCTTCAGAGTGTGCTACCCCAAATCTCCCTAGTAACGCGAGAGCCACGGCTCTCAGAGGAGCAGTAGCGCCTGTGATGATGAGATTCTATCTCTGGCTCTTTCCTCTGGCTAGTCTGGCTTGCCACGCAGAACCACAGCACCCTGGTGACTGAGACAACCGTCGTCCCCTTCCTTCCGGTCAACCCCGAGTACTCATCGACACGGAACCAGGCAAGTGGCCAAGTCCAAAAACACACTAGTAGTGATCTTTGGGGAATGACCGATATCATGGTATTTTATTTTCCCAGGACAGGTATTTAAAATGTTTTGACTGATTAAAATGGTAATATCCTTTACATACCCACACACACGTCACAAATTGATAAGAAAAGCAGTAGAAGTTATTAAGTGACTGAGAAAGAACGTAAGACAGTTCACAGAAGATTTACGAATGGCTTTCAAATGCCTTTTAAAGAAATATTTCACCTCATTAGTAATCAAAGAAAGCAACCTGAAGTCATTAATGAGTGTTTCATCCATCAAATTAATAAAGTATATGATAAAGGAGACTCCACACAGGTAAGGATGTGGCATGGCATTCTTATGCTACAGAGAAGAGTTTAAATTGCTGCAGACTGCAGAAAGGCAGTTTGTTAACTGGTTACAGAGGCCTCAAAATTAACTGCATCCTTTCACCCAGTATACGAAATACCTTTCATCCAAATACCTTATTTGGGAATACGTCCTAATAAAAGTACAAGGCTTTATGCATGCTTTTATCAAAGCATTGTATGTAATGATAGAGCACAGAAAAAAGCCTAAGCATCCATCAAAAGGAGAGAAGTTGAATAAATTATGAAGGTCTTTTCATTTTTATTGATTAATGTTTATATATAGACTCTTGAGAGTCCCTTGGACTGCAAGGAGATCCAACCAGTCCTTTCTAAAGGAGATCAGTCCTGGGTGTTCATTGGAAGGACTGATGCTAAAGCTGAAGCTGCAATACTTTGGCCACCTCATGCGAAGAGTTGACTCACTGGAAAAGAGTCTGATGCTGGGAAGGATTGGGGGCAGGAGGAGAAGGGGACGACAGAGAATGAGATGGCTGGATGGCATCACCGACTCTGTGGACATGAGTTTGAGTGATCTCCGGGAGTTGGTGATGGACAGGGAGGCCTGGCGTGCTGTGATTCATGGGGTCGCAAAGAGTCGGACACGACTGAGCGAATGCACTAGTCAGTGCAGTCTGACTGACTGATAGTGATAGAGTCCCAGCATCTAAACTCTATCTTGAAATTTAAAAATCTGTCCCTTCAAATTGATTTTTGACTAGTAGGTCTATTTCAAAACTGAATTGATAATAGAAAGCATTAAGTAGAACCATTTTGTTTCAGTTCACAAAAAGAAATATGCCTTGTGAGAAATGTTACATCATTCTATTATGTAAATAGTTTTAAACTATCCACAGAAACAAAGTTTGATTCAGTTATGGCTGTGATTGATGGTACTTTGAGCATGCTGGAAGGCCTTTGCTGAACTCTAACAATAATCTGACTGATTTTATGTGAATATGTGTGTATTTTTATATCTGGGAATATTTCAAATTATTTTCTCACCCTCAGGGCAGACAGAAACTAGCTCGGTTTAACGCCCATGAGTTTGCCACTCTGGTTATCGACATTCTCAGTGATGCCAAGAGGAGACAGCAAGGCAGCCCTCTCTCTAGTTCAAAAGGTAACTGTTTCAGACCTCTTAATGTTTGCTTCTTTGGTCTTCTGAACTTCACACAAGTGTTAAAGTTATAAAAATAATTAAAACAGTCATCGATACCACAGCTTAAAGCCCTGTTAAGTTTTATTGGTACTATGTTGTGATGACAAGTTTCTCTCTTTGAGTCCTGATGAATTATGAATATCTCAACATTATTAACTGTGATTCACATTTATCTTATATATGAGTTTTTACCCCTTCAGCCACCTGCCTTCCTTATAAAGTTGCATTCTGAAGTTAATTCAGGTATGACTTAGATCTTGTTAAAGGATATCTGCGGTGAGAATTTTTGGTGTTTAAAGTTGTGAAGAGAGCACCTAGCACATATTTCCAAGGTGCCCTTCGAGTCTTGTTCAGTAGCTTAGGGTCCTGTCTCAGTGCTGGAGAACACACTTCCTCCCCAGCCCTGACACTGTATTTTTGTTGTTTTCATTTTAAAATTTTAAAAATTTGAACAGGAAAAATACATTCAGTAAGAATTCAGTTTTCAGTCGGCATCTTATCCCCAAAGATAGTAATCATTAACTGACAGCAGTTTGTCCTTCTTGATTTTACTGACTCAACCAGACATAAACAAGTTCTAAGAAACTCGATTAAATTTTGGTGAAGGTGCAGTGATAAGGGTCCATTTATAAATTTGAAGTCTCAAAATGTACAACTTCCTTTGACTTGGTGGGTCCATCTCTAGGTGTTAATTGAGGAGAATTAGAGATGTTATTTGTATAAACATATTACACTGGAAACAAATAATAATAGAGCAATAGCTAGTTTCATATTTGAATAGGGCACACTTTTTTTTCAGGGACTATGTAATGTTGTAATATAAAATAATTAATTTTTTGAAGAAGGTTTAGTATCATCCCAATTTTGTAAGGAAAACATTTATGTACATGCATATGTCCAAGTGAATATAAAGACACCATTTATCCCCGTTACTGCCGGATCTCATATTTGCCAGTTCACCCATTCAGTAAAGTTTATTTATTACCTTGAGAATTACCTGGCATCCCAGTGGTTAGAACTCTGGGCTTTAACTGCCAAGGATGCAGGTTCAGTCCTTGGTCGGGGAACTAAGATTCTGCAAGTTGCATGGCGCAGCAAAAAAGATAAATAAAAATTATTACCTTAAAATCTTATAGCACTTTGATGGTAATTTGTGGATCTGTACAGTGTGGTAAAAAATTTGAGTCATCCAAAACACATTTTCCTGTGTGAGACTGAGCAAGGCCACGCTCTTCCTTTTATTTCAGCTCTTATACTGTAAGCAAGTAGCCTTTCTGATATTTATTTAATGTCACAGTTTTCACATTTTTTGATAATTTCACTGTTTAAAGTGGTCCCCAAGTACAGTGCTGAATAGTTATATAGCATTCCTGAGTACACGAAGGGGGTGACATGTCTTACAGAGAAAATACGTGTGTTAAATTAGCTTTGTTCAGGCCTGAGTTACAGTGCTGTTAACCATGAGTTCAATGTTAATGGATCAATGGTATATATTCAAGATGTCTTTACACAGAAATGCATTTGAAGCAAGGTTGTGCATTTATCAGTTGACAAAAATGTGACCAGAGGTTTGCAGGAACCCAACTGAATTTCCACTCACAACAGTGGTTCAGTATTTGCTGATTTGTTCTTCACAGCAACTTTATAGACCATGACCGCTACAAATAGTAAAATTTACTGTATGTATTTGTATACGCTTGGGAAAAAGACTGGCAGAAAATAGAACAACATGTATCAATAGCTATGAATGATTACTCTTATCATTAGTTTCAATTTTTCTGTATTGAGTCTTTACTACTTCTGTAATCTGATGGTATGTATATTTTACATATTCATTTTGAAAACTAAAATTCCTTTTGAGTTAACATAATTTATCACCCAAATATTATCCTTCAGAATGTCCATAAACAGTATTGGAAATTTAAGGTTTGCTTGAGTTGCCTGAAAAAGAGCTGAGAGACTTTGATAATTTACGAAATCTTTCATTCATAATGTGTCAGAGCTGATAGAACAATTGCTACTTCCCAGTAACCATATACTCTTGGTCTGCATGGGTGTGTCCAATGGGTCATTTTCTTTCTTTCTCACTGGCGTTCAGTTAAGGAAAGGCCAATGTGCCTGTTCAGTGATCTGCTAGTTTCTAGGCTTACTTTAGCAGTTTTCTTTCTGTTTTGACTTAACATTATCTTGTAAAAAAGTTACAATTGTAACTGAATGGCAGTTAATCGTACTTTAGTTACAGTTTTATTTTCATGATTTCAAGCTATACTGTTTGCTTGAATGATTACAAATTTGGGAGTCTGCCACCTTACATGAGCAGCTCTTCCCTAACCATCTAACTCGTGCCCATTTTTGGTGGGTGTCTCAGATGGTTGCTTCACTCTCCCTCTGTAGTTTTCAGTAGACTCTGTCCAGTTGATAACGTGCTCTGTTATCCCTTTTTGGGGTGACT
Source organism: Moschus berezovskii (assembly GCF_049115385.1). Classification (NCBI taxonomy): domain Eukaryota; kingdom Metazoa; phylum Chordata; class Mammalia; order Artiodactyla; family Moschidae; genus Moschus; species Moschus berezovskii. The sequence continues at coordinate 66,597,549 of NC_142478.1, forward strand.
AGAACCTTGCTATTTCTGTCATTTTTCTTCCAGTCTTTTAAATGGCTCGTTTTTTTTTTTAGGAAAAAAGAAGTTCTTTTCAAGCCTGAAGTAAAGTTATTTGCTTCTGTTGACAGACAATGTGGAACTGATACTGAAAACAATTAGTAACCAGCACAGTGTTGAGAGTCAGGACAATGACCAGCCAGACTACGACAGTGTGGCGTCAGACGAAGACACGGATCCGGAAGCCACTGCAAGCAAGGCCCACAGGCAAAAGGTGAGGGGGTGCCTGCACACAGAGCGTGAGCTTATGTTCTCTTTCACATCTTTCCTCCTAAAAGTTTGCCTGATTTGTAAAGCATTTGAGGGCTAGGCCTGGGAAAAGTGCTCTGGAGGTAAAGTTGGGTTTTCTACTAGTTTGGCCCAAGCAAAGGTCAACAAGGTAAATAGTTTTAAAATTAGGGGGTCCCTCGCCCCTGAATCAGTTGCTGACTCATAGCCCGGCTGCAGTATTGACTTTATAAAACCTGTGAGGAGGGACAGGTGGGTTTTATTCTCTCAACGAATGTTTACTTTTGTTGGGTAGTTACCCAAACTTCTCTGGATCATACCTCTGAATGAGGTCTGGTCTCTTTCCTCTGTGAGGCCGTCCTTACCAAGAGGAGAGGGAATCACAGTTCGAGGGTCATAAGTGCAGACAGGAGCGGAGGGGTGGGGGCAGGCGGTCACAGACACAGCCTGTCGCTGACGGGGAGTGTCAGGGGACGCTGAGAAGGCCCAGGATATGGACATGTGGAGAGGCAGGGAGGGTTCAGACCAAGCGGAGGTGAGATAGGGGCACCTGGGGTATGTCTGGTCACATGGAGAGGCGGCCTGAAAGGAGAGGGAGTCTGAGCTGAGGCAGAGGGCGGGGGTCACACCGTGCAGGAGTGTGACCCCAGACTGAAGAGCTGAGACCTCGGCCGGCAGCACAGAGCCCAGGAAGCTTTTCGGCAGGGCAGGAAGACCGTGTCCACCTTGTTGGGGCCTCTGTTTGGGGAGGACTGTTCTGGTGGGTCAGGAGTGGAGGAAAGGAACCCAGGCAGGGAGGTGCCAACAAGGTCCACACAAGAGCTGACACAGGCTCACCTCAGGGCCTCTTCAGCTGGGAGGGTCTACATGTAGCAGAGGGTGAGCCCAAGGCCAGGGCACTGGGGGCCTGGCTGGCCCACCTACCGCTGAATATCCCAGACCTGGCCCACAAGGGGCTCAGCAAACACTTGAGAATGGACAAACAGGAAGACACCCTGTTTCAGCGCCTCAGCGCCCCAGCCCCTTACTCCTCCTCCGTTCTATTTATTTTCCGTAGCACTTAACACATTCCCCTATACTATGTAGTTATTTATTTTAATTTTTTCCCTCTTTCACTCAGTTGGGATGTAAACACCATGGAAGCAGGAATCTTTTTCTATTTTCTTTTCTTATGTAACCTAAGCCCCTAGAACACTGCCTGGTGCTTAGTAAAAATCTGTCAGAATGAGTGAAATAATGAATCAAAAAAGAAAAATGAACAAACAAGAGAAAGGCAGATGAGACACGTGTACAGAGTCACTGTTAGAGTAGATTTGTGGCCCTACTGTCTGATCATCAGAAAATACTGACTTGAAAATTTTTCATCTATTGTAGGAGCCCTACCTTTCTGTTTTATTTTTGTATTCCTCTCGGAAGCCTTGATTTGGTTTGATTAACTTTGCGATCCAGCTGGCACAGTCAGAATTTGAAATTCTTGAGCTGTTAGTCTTGAATGTTATCATCGTCTCAGATTGTGAACATTTTCCCCAATTTATTTTTAGAGCCTAGATTCAGATTTATCAGATGGACCAGTCACTGTGCAGGAATTTTTGGAGGTCAAAAACGCTCTAGTGGCTTCTGAGGCCAAGATACAACAGCTAATGAAGGTGAATAACAACTTGAGTGACGAGCTGAGAATTATGCAGAAAAAGGTAACATGTCAATAAATGCCAGGATGGTTGCTCTTTAACCCCATAGTATATAAGGAAGACCCCAGGCATGATGCTTGTGATCAGAGGGAAGAAAAACAGACCTGAAAATCTTTGGGCCAAGCTGTCTCTTTGGAAGCAGTATGTCTGATGGATATTTTCAATGAAGTAGCTTTGATTAGATATAAATCTAGTTTAAGTTTCCCAGATAGGAGAACATCGTAACCTATTAAGTAAGGGTTCATATCAGTTGTAGAGACCCTTGCAAGGATCGTGTGTTTCCTGGGAAGCTAGACACAGCTCCATGGATGTGGATTCTTACTGTTTATTGCTAATTCTAATCACACCATCAGACAGAGCAGATGAAAGCCCGGGACAGGCTATGTGTTTACCAGCATTTCAGAGCCCACCCATGCCACACACGGGCTGCTGTCCCTGTTCACTCTTATTTATTGTTACCCACCCCTGCCCTGGCAGCCCAGGTGCACAGTCCCACTTGACTGGTTAGTTCCTACCACTAATTTATGATGTCCTCAGAGTTGCAGAGTAGATACTCAATAAATATAGGAAAACCTTTCACGTGCTCAAGCGAGAACTGTGTGCTGGTAAGAAACAATCCCATTTGCTTAGCATTTCCTTGTTTGCCACCCTTTTGAGAGTCAGAAGTACATGAATATATTGATCTCTAAAAAGCGTGTGGCTAATGGTAGCAAAGAATATGTTTAAGAGAGGATCATGTGTGTCATTCTTTATAAGAATGCTAAGAAGAGGAAGTACAAAAGTTCTAAATTCTGCCCTAGACTTTGTCAGTACTGCTCCCATCATTCAGTGCTCTACAAAACGAGATGCACACTCTTCCCTTAACCAGAAACAAAACAAAGTATGTATCTGTGTCTTCCTGCTATCACTTGAAGAGTAATGCTTCAGAATCGTTAACACCACCAGAGGACACGGCACACCTTGTTTGTGGCTGGACCCTTTTCAGCAGTGTTTCCTAACGGAAGGCTGAAGAACTAAGGGGCCCATGCCCCTCTGCTTGTTAGGAGAGGACATGGCAGTGCGCCTTCACCTGGGGCTTGGTCCAGGGTTCTTTTTGAGTCTAGATCATTTTTTAGAGACATTTTGAGATAGGTGGCTTCAATACCTGTAATAGAAGGGGATAAGAATACCTGAAGATCAATCAGATTTTAATCAGACATTTGTTCTCTGCCACCCTGGCCCTGTCTAAGGCTGGTGTGCAGCCATGAACAAGACAGACCAAGTGCCCTTTTGCCGTAACGTACAGGGCTTGCACTTGTCTCTTCTCTGAAATTTCTTTTGTTTAATGAATTATAGTTTGTCTCATTAGTTGAACTAATACATGGATTTGGGGTGACTTTTTCTGAAACAAGCTGACTTTGCCACTGCAAATCAGTCTGCTAAGCATTACCATTTTTATCCCGTTATGCTCCTTTTGGTAGTCGTAGAAATCACCAGAGATAACCTCGAATCTCTGAAAGCAGATGTCTCGAGCTTCTTTAAAAAATGTTGAATGGAATTATTTGTCATCATTCATGGATTATCTCCTTGATTCTTAGAAAATGCTCTTGATTTCTGAAACTATTATCTGTAACTTTTCATTTCCTGTTATATTCCTTCCAAACAGAAAAACTATAGCCTGGTTCTTATTAAGATAAGCATCATTCAGGTTTATCCAAGGACACCTCACTAAATTCAGAGCACTAAAACTTTTTAAAGCCAAGACCAGGAACTTGTGCACGTTCAGGTGAGATCCACACTGGATGTTCTAGAGTGAAAAGTGTGAAGATAAGCTTTCAGATTTCAAGACCTTGTCTAAAATCCTCTCGGAGGTTTCCACATAGATAAGCACATGACCAGATTCCCCGTCCTTCACTGAGGGCCATGTGTCAGTTACGTTCCTTACTTTTTGGCCCTCGACCATTTCACTTTAGAACATGGGTTCCCTAGTAAGTAGTTTTGACAGGCACTTTATGCCTGTCTGTCTCCTGGAATGTAGGACTTTTCAGTGGCCGCTTATCACTTTGCAGCTGTTCTGTCCTTGGAAAGGGAGTTGCAGATACAGTTATGGCCTGAAGCATAGGTGTAGAAGCATCCTCTCATTTCTCAGGGGTCACACTTCGAGAAAATAGAAAACAAGGGTATTTCTGTGGCAAAGACAGTAAGTCAGACTTTCACAGGTGTTTGGCACTACTGATATAAAGTATATGGAACTCATTACTCATTTACTCAGGGAAGAAACGTTGATTTTATTTCAAAGTCAGGTAAAGTTCTTTAATATAGTAGTCGACAAAGTAGCATGATTTGTGTCTGATCTTTCACATTTAACAGTTGCTTGGAAAAGATGCTAATTAATGAAGAGGAGCAGCCACTATTGGTGTATTTGTCACAGAGCGGTGCTTTCTAAAATAGAAATTGAAAGTAACTCCTAACACTGAATGGGTTGGCTATTGGAAAAAAAAGTAATGATCTTCTGGTGCAGACACAGTTGCTTGTGGACTTAAGCCTTGGCCCTGGTGGGGAATTTGGTCAGATTTTTACTCTCTGTCAAGGAGTAGACAGCTGAACTCACACCACACCCAGCTTATAAAATGCCCTGGAGGATGGAGGAGCACCAGAGGGGAAGGACGTTTTACAGCCTGGACTCAGTTACTTGTGTCTAACATGCCAGATGGCTAAAGAGGAACCCAATTCCTTGCCGATCCCTGTAACTAATTCACCCAGCACCATGAAGCAGCCTGCATGTGAGCAATGGGAAGAGCGCTCAGGGCCTCCAAGTGCCAGCCTCTAACTAAACAGGTGGTGCCGGGCAGCTTAGCGCGTTTAAAGCTGACACCACCACGGTCGCATTTCTGGGTGACAGAGCCAAAGGAGAGCGAGGCCAGGTCTTCCGGCCCTGGCTGGAAGATGACTGACCATCAGGGGCGGCGCACGCCAGTGGAGCGTTCAGATGAAGATGTGATAGTTCAGTAGGCCTCCGGTTCTCTTCGTGATATGTTTATAGAGCAAACTTACCATGATCCGGTTCCCTCTCTTTAAGGAAAAAAATTACTCAGTTGTTTGGAATTTCAAAGAATATATTATGTAATAAAATCTTGTTGATCTTAATTTTTCTTGTTGGCTTTTTGGGCAGCAATAGCTCATCTGATTTTTTCATTATTTTCGTAAACTGGATTTCACTGTCTTTCTTGCTTTGCAAAGCAACTCTTAAGTTATCTTTGTGCTGCTTCCATGGTGTCTGCTGACATTTTTGGCATTTCCAAATTGCTCAGGGCTCATCTGAAAAGCAGGTTACCTAAGTGATGTCATAATGATCTCAAGCTCTTGCTTGAAACAGCCTTAGAACCATCCAGGGCACAGCCTGCCTGCAGACATTTTCCAGGGCCACCATGACCAGTCTTTAAGTGGTGAGATATTTCACTTTTAAAAAGTCCAAACTGCAACTTTTCCACAGTCAGAAGTGATTTCATTTGCTTAAGTGATTAAGTGAGTTGATTGCATTTCACTCATTCTAGAAGAAAGAGTTTGTTTTTGTGGTTGCCTTTGACTTTCAGCTCAGCAAGCTGTTACTGTTCTTATTTTATTTTTAAAGCTGGTAGTTGTACGCATTTACTTGGTGTTTGCTTTTTCTGCTTGCTATAGAAAAACACAGTCCCACTGCCAAACATGTCTTTCAGCTTCAAACACTCCAGAGTGAAAATTCGAACCTCAGGAAACAGGCCACAACCAATATATATCAGGTGCAAACTGGTTCTGAGTACACAGACACTTCCAACCACTCTTCCTTAAAGCGACGTCCATCTGCCCGGGGCAGTAGGCCCATGTCCATGTACGAGACGGGATCAGGTCAGAAACCCTATCTCCCAATGGGAGAAGTGAACCATCCCGAAGAGAGCAGGACGAGACTCCAGCCTTTCCCGGCACACGTAAGTAACACCACCAGCGCTTCTGCTCTGTACTCTCTGTCCAGTCTGACCCTGCCTTCCCTCTTCTCAGCTTGCAGATCCCCAGTCTCTGCTTTGCCAAATTGGGCTGCGAGAACCGTCCTTGTGTTTGCTGTATTAACATGTCAACAGGTGCTTGTGGTGTTCCCACAAGCACTCAGGGCCCATGGCTGAAGATGTCCCAGCAACTCTGGGGATTCTGGCTCTTGCTTGGCCCCCTCTCCCCCTTTTGCTGCCCCATATCCATAGTATATTTCCCGGGCAGCCACTGTTGGAACTTTTTTGGTCATGAACTTTTTTCCCCATATCCAAAACCAAAAATTTATAAAGGTTACTACTGGAAGAAAGTACCGTCTTCTTCCAGGTAGGTGGGTATGTGCCCCTTTATGCACCAGAGCCCTTAAAATTCAGAGTGCCTTCTCCACTCTTGTGAGTGGAGCGGGTGGCGTCTGTGGCCTGGGGGTGCAGGCCTGGTCTGGAAGCCTGTGGGCCTCAGCAGCCCTGCACCTGTGGTCAGTGTGCCAGCTTAGCTGCTGCCTCCTCCTCCTCCCCTGCAGGGAGAAAGTGTTGCTTTTTCATTTCATGAGAACGAGATGTAAAACTCCTATATTGACTTTACTGGCTTTATGTTCCAAAGATGGTATTCTGTAACAGGCTGCTAACACTCTTGTTTTTCCCATGGAATAAGTATTGTGTTGTGAGGTTTTCAAATTATATATCTTTTGGATTAATTTATTTTAAAAACCTTTGTTTTGACAAAATGTTGTCTGCATTTTGAACCTACGTGATTTTATTTTTTTCAGAGAGTAATACTTATCTTTTTGAATGTCAGTTGTTTTTCAGTCCACTTTTATAGGAATTTCCAAAAAAGTTCTCAGAGTCAATAGTAAAGAGTATGGCCTGGGAAATTATACCCTATTCAATTTTGTCAAACATTAGTGTGATAAAATTACAGTGTTGTTATATTGTAATTGGGAATCTGCTGCTTCAGCTTTTAAAGTTGTTTGGGCTAAACATTCTAAAGCAATTGATTTGACACATTTGGTGTAAGGGGAATGCCATTAAGAATCTTATTTTTGTATAACAGAACAAAATTTAGGAAAAGCCACTTTGTTCATTTTCACAGTGTACTTTTTGATTTTAGAAACATTTAAAATGTAAAAATGTCTTATTATTTTAAAAGTTCTATATCTGTACTGTATCTGATATACATAAACCAACTTTAAATCATTTGTATAGATTTTCATTTCATATCATCTGTTATGATTAAAAAACAAATATTTGTTTAAGTCTATCTATTAAAAAAAAAAAAAAGAAACCATTGGCACAGCTGACAGATTATGCTAGGTATTGTCTCTTCCCTCATAGAAAAGTAGCCTTACAGATTCTGAGTACTTTCCGAGGGGCATTTATTTCACCGAGGGATTAAACATCTGGGGATCTGTCATTGGCTAGTGTGGGCGTTTCAGCATTGATCCCACGTCGTGGGTTGCTCCTGAGGAGTCTTTTCACTGGGAACCCAGGGGAAGCCAGGGTGGGTGGCGGGGTTTTGTGTTTGTTTTGTGTTTTCCCGAGTGTGTCTCTTTTTCCCCTTCCAGATCGGGAGGAGTGCGTTTGTGACCTCCTCTTCATCTCTGCCTTCCTTCCCCTCCACACTGTCCTGGTCGAGGGACGAGAGCACCCGAAGGGTTAAGTACACTGAATGGTCTGCTCTCTGGAGGAGGGGCCTTGCTCCTGGGCGCTTGGTGCTTCTCCTGGCCCTCCCTCCTCCACTAACCACCCTTCTGTCCTGCATGAGGCCTCGCACGCACACCCGCACGCATGTCTGCGGGAGAGGGCCTCCCTCTCAGCTAACTCCACATTGCTCAGTCTCACGTGACATTTAACACAGTCCACAATTCACCCTGTAACATTGATTCTGAGCGTTCTGTCAGAAAATTAGCTGGCTGCTGGTTAAACATCATATGGCAAATCTGTCCAATTTTGTTCAGAGTATATTAGGACTAACGGAAACGCTGAGACACCGTGTTTCTTGTTTTTTATTTTTTTAACATCTGGACATGTGTTATGTTAGCACCTGACTTGACAGACCCAGGTTTTGCAGTCCCTGCATTCCATGTTCGGATTGGAGGTGTAGGCAGCTCTTAGTACTAAGCTGTTCACTCTTAGTTGGTCAAGTGCAACTTGCCAGTGTATAATTTACATTCCCAGTACAGCACGTGATTCAGGTAAGCTCCCTTTAGAGTAGCCAGGCAGCAAGTATTTATCAAGCACCTCGTCCACACACTGCCTTTCAGAAAGTCAGTTAAAGAGTCTTAGGAAGTTAGGGGACGCCCCTGCTCCCAGAGGCACTATCTGTTTAAGAAATGCCTTCCTGCATGAAGAGTACATGGCCTCAAGCTGGGAAAGTCATAGGAGAGCACAGGCTTTGAAGACCTGCGCTCAGGTCCTGGCTCTCGCGTCTTTTACTGGAAGGGTGGTGTCCCTAAATTGAGAGGAGGGAGGGAGACTGTGGGTGAGGGACCACCTTTACAGACCAGCAGGGATTTGCACCAGGCCTGTCTATTCCCTCCACGTTTGGCTGGGACTATGGAGAGTCTTCTTTCCCACTGAGGAGAGATTTCCCAGTGCCTCACAGCTTATTGAGGCCCTTCAGGGGCTCTTTTCTGCACTTTTGAGGTAATTTATTGAAAAGAAACCTCTTGACATATGTGTGCTGCTATCTTCTGAGCAGTTCTGAAGTTGAACTGCACTGTTTTTCCTACAGTATTTCAGTTAAGGACTTTCCTGGTGGCTGAGTGGTAAAGAATCTACCTGCAGTGCAGGAGACCCAGGTTCCATCCTGGGACAGCTAAATAGAAATGATATCTTTCTTGAAATGTTGTTGCTAAGAGTCAGGTAAACCTTTTTGTCCACTGTGAAAACATTTTTTTAAAATTTTCGGTAGTTTTGAGAGTTATTGCCAGGACTGCTTGCTGAGACAGTGTTTTATACGCATCATTTACACTGGTGATCCCAGTTGCTCCTGACAGCTTCATCATGAGTTTAGGTTTTTATGGTGCATCTATATTCAGAGAAAGCTACCAATCTCTTAAATAAACAGAACCAGCACCAACTATAAAGTAACTTTTCTATTAACAGCTTTGAGAGAGCAGCACTTTTAACTAATAGACCTGAGTTCTGCATGTTGACAATAATTTCCTTAAAATTAACGCTGACTAATTTGAAAGCCCGAAATATGCTTTTGTTGACAACCGATGAAGGATTTAACGTAAGTAACTGATTTCCTGGGTGGTTATTGCTGTACATTGTTATCTGTATTCAAAAAGCATTTCCTGAGTACTTTCATCAGATAGATGAGTCATTACTCTTCTGACATGCTTCAGTGAAACTTGGTACTTTCGATCATGGGTGATGCATTTGATTTGTAATTGTCAAATTTACATCAAGGAAGGCAAAAAGATCCATTGTAAATAGATGGGATTTTTCTGGGTTTATTCTGTTTTCTAGCTTTTTCACTGGAACTTCTCTGGACAGATTTCTCAGAATACTTATTTAGATGCAAGTTTTTCACATTCCATTTTATGCTCTGTATATGTGTACACACACAGAAGCACACACTCATCTTTGTGTGTATGTATATATACAAACTAAAGGAAAAGAAATTTAAAAGATTATTCAAACATGCACTGTGAAAGGTAAGAAGAGTTTTTTTTTTTTTGGTTTTGTTTTGTCTTGTTTTTGTTTTGTTTTGAGATCATCTCTGGAAGAGCCTGGTTTCACTGTTGCCTTCCTGGGATATAGTGCCTGCTTTGGTCTTCCATCTAGACAGCCAGTAACTCACTGATTGGTTCATGAAGCCAGATCAGAGGCAGCAAGTGAAGCAGCACTGCTTGCTGGTAGGAGGTCGAAACAAAGGGATCGTGAATGTTGTAGTTTTTACAGAACTTAGCTCTGCAGACTGTCTGTACAGCTGCCAGCCAACACTTTCAATCACTTGCCAGGTGAACTCAAGTGGTTAAAGCACAGACTCTTTAGAAGCCCATCGCAAGTGTCTTGCGTTAAGTGGCTGGAACCAAATAGAACATCTGAGGGAGACGCGAAAGACCTCAGCACACACACAGAAAGAGCGTTCTACCTGGGAGAAGACAGAGAGAGGCTAGCAGGCAACACATACTCTGGTAGAGAAGGAAAGAAATCATTTCTGAATCTACTGTTCATCAGTTACTAAAATTTTTTTTTAATTAAAAAAAATTTGGCCTTGCACATAGCTTGTGAGGTCATAATTCCCCAACCAGGGAACAAACCCAGGCCCTGGACAGTGAAAGCACCAAGTCCTAATTGTATTCTAATAGGGGCTGCCTGCCTGCCTGCTCACATAGGGCCTTCAGAAGGCCAAGCAGCATGATAAGTCAGGAGCAAATCATTAAACTTTAGGGAGGCTTTCTTAACTGACTCACTCTAAGGGAACCATTCTTATGAGTGAAGCTACAGGGACTCCTTGTGTTTAAAACAGGGCTCTGAATTTACACGTGAAGAAATTCCGAATTTGCAGCTATCTCTTACTACAGCTGCAATAAAATTCTTTAGTCATATGTTTTGATTCACTTGGATTAAATTCAGGGTATAGAATTAGAAATAGCTCATGTTTGTCTTTTGCAATTGGTAATCAACCTAGGTTTTAAATCGGCTGCCACTGATTTCCATTCAAATGAAGAAATTCTCAAGCACTATGGATAAATACTGAGAGGAAATCCTCTGTATTAAATGCTCCAGAACTAACAACAGTTCCCTTCAGAGGAATGTGGTCCCCTCTAAATGTAGTACTCCCCACCCCACCCTGAAGGCCCTGTACTTAGTGCTGCTGCCATTTGCTCAAAATAGTTCAAGGGTTCCTGCATCCCTTTAATTTTACACTGTATCTTTATGTTTTAAGGGATAGATGTTTGGGGAGACAGATGAAAATGTTTGGAAACCAGTTGTCACACCGGCTTCATCCATTTTGGCTCATAAACAACGTGTGGCAATGAATGAGTGATTTCTGGCTTCCTCTTGTGGCTCACAGAAGCCATCTCTGAGGGTGGTTCTTGGAGAGCCAGATTGAGAGCAGTAGTGGGCCTCAGAACCCCAAGCTGGGGCATCACAGGCAGCAGCAGACAGGAGGCTCCAGGTTTTGGTCCAGATTTTCTGTTGACTTTTTGGCCTTGGAGGTGACCCCTGGCTCTTTTGGCCCTTCCTTTTCTCATCTGGTATTAGACCAGCTAATCTGCAAGCAGCTCCCAGCACTGACGATCCAATCTATGGGTATATGGCATGTTTGCTTCTTAAATGGGTCTCTTTATATTATGGTTAAACTCCATACTTCTTAGCTAAACGTGAGCGTTGCCTTGTGTGTCTCTGTTCATTTGTATCAGGGATCTGGGTGCAGAGCAGCTGAGGAGTGAAGATGAAGATAGGGTAGAGAAGGAAAGAAAGCATTTCTGGATCCACTGTTCATCAGTTACTAAAAAAAATTTTTTTTTAATTAAACTTTTTTTTTTTTGGCCTTGCACATAGCTTGTGGGGTCATAATTCCCCGGCCAGGGATCAAACCCAGGCCCTGGGCAGTGAAGTCCTAACCACTGGACCACCAGGTAATTCCCCATTACTAAATTTTTAATAAAGCATTGGCCCCTGTCCCATATGAGGTCTAGGGCATGAAGGCCACATGGCCTGACAGATAAGGATTCCTGGGAGGCACCCAGGAAGTATCTGGTGCGCTCAGCTAATGGGATCACCTTTTCTCTTGTAGGCATCCCGGCTGGAGAAGCAGAATAGCACACCTGAGAGTGACTACGACAACACTCCCAATGACAGGGACCTGGATGACATGGGGTACTTGTGCAGGAAGAAGGCCTCAGGGCTGGGCTCTCTAGCCAGAAACCTAACAGCGTGGTCACGCCCTTCACCACCTCCACCTGCTTCTCTGTTCTCAGACCCTTAAGGTCCTCAGATACCAAGACATAAGTTCATAGTTGACACCTCTTCTCATCTCACCTGATTGCCCCAGGGTCCCTTTTCCCTTTTACCAGCAGGTTAGACTCGTCTGAGTCTCTGTATTATGCTTAAAGTCAGTCCTTCACTTCAAGTCAACATTAGGTTATACCCTGCATCTCTGTCCCAAGGAATTGCCTTGATTTGAATGACTTAATAACCACACACGCTCCCCATTCTCTTTGCTCCCTCCCTTTCCCCATCGTTAGCCTTCCTATGAGGGTCATCCCATTTAGCCTCGTGGTAGAATGAAGCGGCCTCCCCGTGAGCAGTGGCTGCTGCTGCTCAACAAGCCTTACCCCAAGTCTCCTGCCAGACAGGATAAAGGAAACCACAGTAGCAGCCCGCTCATGCCTCCAGTAGATGCACACGCTGTGGCTCCTAGAAGCAGAGGCCGCGCACCAGCACCTGTCACATTTAACCACTACTTAATGCTCACAGGTCAAGCAGGAAAGGAAGGCAGAGGAGCTCAGTGTGGCAGGGTGACAGCTCAGGCCCAGACACGGCAGAGCCCCACACGGCCCCCAGCCCCATCCTCCCCAGCACTGAAGATGTCATCCGGAAGACGGAGCAGATCACCAAAAACATACAGGAGCTCCTAAGGGCAGCCCAAGAAAATAAACATGACAGGTAAGGGAGCTTCAGAATCCTGCCTGGCAGGACATGCACACATGCTCTGGGAGAGATGCTGCCACTCTAGTAACAGACGGGACTGAGTTTTAACATGCTGAGGTCAGAAGGTGTCGGAAATTTCGGGTTTACGTAAGACACTTAAATATGTCAACTTGGGTTTTTTTTGTCTTCTACGGTACTTTTTTTTCTTTTTAAAAGTATTTTTAATTGAAGGATAATTGCTTTACAATATCGATTTCCTTTCTGCCGTATATCAGCATGAATTAGCCATAGATGTGTATATGTCCCCTCCCTCTTGAACTTCCCTCCCACCTCCCACCCTTTCCAACCCCTCTAGGTGGTTACAGAGCCCCCATTTGAGTTCCCTGAGTCCTACAGCAAATTCCCACTGGCTGTCTGTTTTACATATGGTAGTGTATATGCTTCCATGCTTCTCTCTCCATTCGTCTCACCTGTTTTATATGGTATTCTTAATCTTCTTACAAAATGCTCTGAATAAAACTGCATCTAGAGATAGAATTACAGCATCTTTGAGGTGGTGACATTCTTAGTTCTCGAGGTGAAAGAAGCTGCCTCAAAACTGGCTACAGATTCTCCCGGCCAATCTGCTTAGCTGGGGAGGAGTGTGTGCCACAGAAGGTTTCCTGAAATGAACCTGATTTCTTACCCGATTCCCTCACGTGTGCATGCGCACATCTAGGAAGCAAGTGGTTCACAAATAGAAGTGGGTCTAGTCATAACACAAATCACTCTCTGCTCCTGAAAGGAAAATCTGCTCAGTCTGGGCAGAATGGCATGCCACATAGTTCTTTCCAGCTGCAGAGAAGGGCCCTGCCCCTGTTCTAACCCACCCCTTTCCTCTCAGGTAAGTTATTAGCAGTTGCGAGTTGACCCTAGTTTTAGGGGGTGGCCAGCCTGCTCCAGACACATTGTTTAACATCATCCCACTGAATTTGTGAAAGCAGCAGAATTTGATCAAAATCCAAGAAAACCTCATTTTTTTCAGTAGGTCAGCAAAATTTGGCCTTCCCAGGTGGCCCAGTGGTAAAGAATCCAGGAGATGTGAGTTCGATCTCTGGGTCAGGAAGATCCCCTGGAGGAGGAAATGGCAGCCCACTCCAGTATTCTTGCCTGGCGAATCCCATGGACAGAGGAGCCTGGCAGGCTTACAGTCCATATGGTCGCAAGAGTCAGACACAACTCAGAGACTAACCAACAGCAAAGTTTAGTGCTTCTGTGAAGAAATTCTCTTCATGCCTTTGCACAAACAGAAGTTGTTCAGGGAACACAGTACTGCTCCTTCTTTTGCCTCTGTGTTCTCTTCTGCAGAAAGATGAACCAGTGTCTCACAATCTCCATGTCCCTGGCACTGTCATGTTCACCTCCCCGTTTTCTACGCTTTTCATTTTGCTGTACAGCTCAGACTTCTCCCAGTGTTGTCATTTCCCCCTCACTAGGAGAGGAATGGGCAGTGTTTATTATTGGAGCAGAGTTAGTCTTCATGGGTGGATGGCTGGAGGAGTCTCAGAGAAAAAGAGGAACCTACACAATTTCTCAGCTTCCTTCCATGAAAATCATACAGCTGTTCATCTCTCCTTCCCCAGGACATCCTGTTCATCACATGCCCCTCCTGCCTCCCATGCTATAGATGTGCAGTACCTCTGTTCAGCACCACGACCTTGACAGCAGGCCCCTTCATTCCCTCATTACATGAAGCAAAATGTTTCCCACCTTCCCACGTACGGTCTGTTAGGGCCCCTCGATAACATGGTGAACCCCTCCCCTGGTGCTCTCCCACTGCCAAGCAACACGCTTCACTTCCCATCTCACCCAGCTCAGAAGTGCCCCGCTCATATTGCAAATGACCAAAAAAATATGCTTACATTATGTTTCTTTCTTTGATGGTTGTCAAGAATATAAATATGTGTCCTGGGGCTGTTTTCTGGCTTCAAAGATCGCAATATGGTGCTCGGTACAATCTGGGAAGTTTTTCTTTTTTTTTAAGATATACAAATCCATTCAATGTATGTTGTGATCTCAGTGTTCTGTGGCTCCACCAGGCTGTTATGTACGTCGCCTGCATTCATATCTGGAGGCTGTTTTTGTATGATGGAATCAACTTTGAAGAATGGGGGCCCCTGCTTTATCCCTGAGTGCCTTGTGTTGGTGTGGGATCCACAGCAGGCTGGCTGTGGCCTCAGCCCCTTTATTACAGCAGTGTAAATGGGAACGTATTCATGTCTGAGTGTTCTCTGTCTCTGAATTATTTTTGCTGTCTTTGAATAACCTTTTCAATATTCTTGCAGTTATATTCCCTGCTCAGAGAGGATACACATAGCTGTTACAGAAATGGCAGCGTTATTCCCCAAAGTAAGTCACTCCCTGCTAACTTGGTTTGGATCCTTTTCAATGAGCTCCAAGAAATTTCTTGATGACCTTTACATTACAGTCATCTTTTTTAGCACAGAGAGTTTTAAATATGCAAACAGCCATATAGGGCTATTGGTTTGGGTTTAATAAGACAAGAATGTATGAGCCAAATGCTGCAAGGCAAAGCGTTAATAGAAAAAAAATTTTATCTGGAATATTTCACCTGTGTAAATACTTTTTCAAATACTGCTTCAGAATAACACTAGTAAATGCATACTGCTAAATATACTGCATGCACTCTGAACTTTGAGTCAGAACCTCAGCATCCCCTACCCTGCAGATTGCCAAACTTGTGGTCTTTCACACATCCCCAGTAAAAACATTCAGGACGCAACTGCCATTCACTGCAGAATAGTTTGAGTTGTCTTCCAAGGAATGCTTGTCCCTGTTCTCGGAGGTGTCCGCCCTGCAGTCCACGGCGAATGGCTGTTTTTCTGTTTAGAAACCCAAGTCCGACATGGTGAGGACCTCCCTCCGCTTACTGACGTCCAGTGCCTACCGACTGCAGTCAGAATGCAAGAAGACCCTCCCGGGGGACCTGGGCCCACCCACGGACATCCAGCTGGTCACGCAGCAGGTCATCCAGTGTGCCTACGACATCGCCAAGGCCGCCAAGCAGCTGGTCACCATCACCACCAAAGAGAACAACAACTGAACGGCGGGGCTGGCCCTTCTGTTTTCTAGGCTTTTCCAAGTCCGGTTTCCACTTTAGACATGGAACTCTTGCGATTTTTGCAGACACAGACATTTAATGAAAGTTTAAAACTTTTTAAAAAGAAAACTCAGTATTATTTTTGCATGTTTTCTAACAAATTTTCAACTATTAATTTAACCCACTTGCCTTATTTTGTGCCTGTTTGCCAGTTTACCTTCTGACGTTGTGCTGTCTGTTGTGCTGTCCGTGACCGTCGAGTTAACGATCATTGACACCCGAAAGCAGAGCTTCGTTGTTTAAAGTTTGTTAGACCTTTCCATCCCTTCAGACTAAACTATAAGTGAGATTCTTAGTGAAACATTCTCTGGAGAGAGTTGTCTGATCCCTGTCAAGCATTGTGCAATAAGCAAGTTTTCCAACCTCTACTGCAGAATCTCTTTAAGTTTGGGGTATCTCCAAGCAGGCGTGTAGAGAAAGGACTTTGCCGCTTTCTAAAACTCGTGTAACAGTCTTTCTTGGAAGGAAACAGTGAAGTGTTCCGTTTAACTGTCCTGTCGCGCTCAGTGTTCTCTCACCTGATTTTTCTGTCTTGTCTTCTGTCCGTTTCTGTTTGACTGTCACCCTGGAGTCTCCATAGTGATGAGCATTCATCCTCCATGTCCTGTGTGCCTTGGCCACGTTGTCACACACAGGCTGAGGACCCCCAGGCCCATGAGCCATAGCTAGTTTCGTCCCACCCCATTCAGATAGCACTGCCATAAACTGTGACGAGAGAAATGGTCTACTCCCCTCGCTCCTTTAGCCGCTTAAAGCCTTCTCCCACGACCAGCCCCGCACGTCTCACCACCTTTAAGGACTTCGGAAAAGGTAAGATGCGTACAGTCACCGGGGTTCGCTTCTCCTCTGGCGCCTCCTCGCTGGTACTTCAGCGTCAGACATCACATTTCAGGAATTCCCTGCAGAGCGCTCTAGGTGACCGTGCGCTATCCCAAGGCTACAAAAGCCTGCAGGTGCAAGGTCTGTGATGCCCCAAGGTTGCCTTCTAAGAAGAGCTTGGTTGTTCTGAAAGCCAAAAGTGTATTCCTTCCTGCTCGTGGCTGCGGTTTTGTGTGAGCGTGGCTCAGACCCTGACCTCGACCAGCGGGGCCAGGTGGTACTGACAATGAATGGAGTGAGCCAGGTGCCGGGGACAGCGGGGAGCCCGCGGCACGTCAGTGGGGACAGCAGCTGCCCAGCTCCACTCAGGCTGCGTGTAAATAAAATGGGCCTGGGGTTGCCGACGCTTTTGACTTGTCAGAAGACATCAGATATTTCTGTGCCATCTGTCCATCTGTAAACGTCGGTGACTCATCTAACGTGTTCACAGCACATGTGTGGGCATGCTACGGCCTTGAGGCTGCTGGCTCCTGGCTCTGCTGTGGATCACAAGGCCTGGCTTCCCTGGCCTCCCCGGGTTTAGCCTCTGGGCCTTATTACCTTTTGCGGGGCTGCCGTACCCTGTGTTAAAGTTGCTGTTGGTCCTTGTTTCACCCATCTGTTCTGGCCCATAGCATTCGTTCACACACATGGAAAAGTCAAAATCATCACAGTTGCCCCAAAACATGCTCGGTAAGCCTGTATTTTCACAGAGATGTTTGATTCACAAACACCTTTGTAGCCTGACCGAATGCTGTCAGAAGGAGCATGGTAATGGTGTTTGGTTACTAAGTCACTGTGCTGGGTGCTTTCACCAGCTTTTGCTCTGCTGAGTAGCGCATGGACAGGATCCACATCTCCAAGACTTGTCTGCACAAACCTAAGTGCCACGCTTTGTCAGATGCTGAGGGGCGTCTTCTCGAAGGAGGTCTTCTACCTTCAGTTCAGGCACCATCTGAGAACCGTCTCTGCACGCTGCATGTACAAGCTGTTCCTCCTCTTTCTGGCGAGCACCTGCTCTTCAGCCACCTGGCTGACATGGGCTCCTCGGGTCAGTGCCCTCGGCCTCCTTCATCGGGAGGACGGCCTTCTGGATGATGAGTTGCCACAGTGGGTGAAGCAGCGTCTTCAACGGGCACGCTAAGGACCTGGAGTGGGGGACGTCATTTCGTGCCCCTGGAGAAAGTCAAGAAACATGGGGACCAGCAAAGCATATTCAGCTGTGAACACACCGCAGGAGTTCGCCCTGCTGACCCAAAGTGCCAGCACTCGGGGAGGGAAGCTCCCAGGTGGAGTGACACCCGGCGACAGGAGGGCTTAGGGTGGCCCTTCTCCAGCCCCCTGCGTTTCCTGAGGCCAGGGTCGGAGACCCGCGGGGCCTGTGGACATTCGCACCTCGTCTCAGCGCCTATTCACCACCTTTTGCACATGGGTTCCCAGGCCTTACACTGACTTCTGAGCTCTGTCATGTCACCCTCTTCCCCTTGATTCTCAAATCCCCGCCCCCTCAGATGCCCTGAGGAGCTGGGAGGACACAGGTAGGAAAGCAACCGGGAGGCAGCGCCACCTGAGCACCTCCCCCTGAAGTCCTCCTCTGCCTCGGAACGCAAATAGTTCTTATTTGCCAAAGAACAATGACTCGGACCCAAAGACTAAACACAGCATTTCACCGATGGGAACTGGAAACGCACAACTCAGGAGCTGTTTCAGCTGCAGAACCCGAGGGAGCTCCGCTCGGGTCTGTCCCCTGCAGCTGCCCAGCTCCCCACGCAGATGGTTTTCCTTCTTTTCTTGTCCCGGTTGAAGGTCACTTTGAGTTTCCAAAAGAAAATGCTGCATAGGAAAAATGAAATGCCTTTTATCCCAGTGTCTTCTATCCCTGTCACCCATGATTCTGTACTTATTTTTCCTGTTCATTGTACATTCGTATCCCTGTAATTATTGTTCAAACCTGTAAGCATAAAATCGTTTTGGAATTTGTGCCTGGTAGTTATGCAATAAACAGGCTCTATAAGTGTCCTTGGGGTACTGTGTCTGCCATCAGTTAGCTGATGTCAAGGTTCTGAGGAAGTTCTCCCCATGGAAACCCGTCTTCCGTGAGAAGCAGTACTGCAGGTGCCTCCACCCTGGGAGCTCTGTCAATGGCCTTGTCCTCCTCTGTGCTCAGCAGACAGCTTTCTTACAAGAGGTCCTGCATCATTTGGTCACTTCCATGTATCTGATAGTGAGGTCTTTACTCCTCACATTAAATTTTTAAAATTCAGAGAAAGCTGGCCAAGCATAGGTGCTGTCACCTCTCCTGAGTGAGTAACCGGGGCCCGGTCTTCTTTTGTCAAGAAGTTGTGTCTTACCCTGGAGCCCCAGGTGCCAGGATCGTCTATGAAATAACCGACTAAAAGGACTGTCCACTGGCTCCCAAGCACCATGGGCAGCGCTTTGCCAGCCGTGGGGCTATACAGAGGCCACTGGCCTCAACACAGGGACAGGTTGGGGGCCATCCAAGGGTGATGCGCCAGGAGGCTGTCCAGGAGCCGTCCCCATGGCCAGAGCCATCAAGATGGCACAGATTCCACAGCTTTCTGGGGTCACGCAGCAGCTCCATGGCGGAGGGGGCGCTGGGGACAAGAGGAGGTCTGGGGAAGCTGGGCTTCATCCTCCCGCCCCCGCTCCCAGGCCCTTACTCACAAGCAGTTTCCCTGACCACACTCCCCAGAATTCTCAGCCCATCTCCCACCCCAGTGCAGCTGCTCCCAGAAACTCCTCTCCCCACCTCACCCCTTCCCACACCTTCCCTTCTTGGGACTCATCTTACCCCTTCTGTCTGTCCCCTCTCTCAAGCCTCTCCCTTCCTCCCTAGTCCTTGCAGCGTTGCTTGTGTCCTGCCGCCCGCCAGCTCTGCACCTCTGCCTTTCAGAGCCCCAGGTAATTAATTCCCTCTCACCTGGCCTAGCCTCCTCTCACCTTTCTCCTGGAAGGACCATCTCTCTCTCCCAGACCCTGCTTTCCTCAGGAGCCCACAATGCATTACAGACAGGATAGTTTTGAAGTCTAACTTGGTCTTGCAATTTGCACACACACACACATACCCCGCTATGGCCTAAGAGTAGCTGTTAGCCCCCTCTTGCCACACACCTTGCTATCTGCTTCCCTCTCCTAGCCCTCCCCTCCCAGGACCTCTTTATTTCCCTACCCCACCCAGCCCCCTTCCTTTCTGAGGGGCTGAATTACCTACATAATTACCTACGTATAGGCGCTTATTGTGGGCAGTCCCTGACTAAGTGCAATTTCCTACAGTCGCAACTGAAACGACCTCCCATTTTGCAGACGAGGAAACAGAGCCCAGTTGGTGGCGGTAGTACAGGTCAGAGCACAGGGCCTGTGCTCAGCCACAGGGTTCTCACTGTCCAGAGGAGCCTCCAGGATGTGGGCTGCAGGAACCTAGTGGACAGCAGACCTTCTGGAAGCAGGAGAGGGTAAGGGATGGCTGTACCCTGGAGAGAGGTGAGGTGGGAGGGAGGTGGGGGGCAGACCCGGAGGCACTCCTCTGGTCTGGGAGCATCAGGGCGGGAAGGCAGGGATGCTGGTCTCTGTGTGGGCCTCTGCCCACCGTGGGTGCTGGGGGCTTTAAAGGAATCTTGAACACCTGGGTGGCCGAGCTTGTGTTTGGTTTCCAATTCCTTGTTTTTTTGCTGTAAGTATTTCTCTTCTGTCGGTTTCAAATTGAGACATGTGGAAACTTCTGCTCAAGTCAGACTCTGATCTCTTGAGTGGAGGACACTGCCCAACTCAGCTGTCTCAATGTTCAGGGCAGTGCTCTCTACACAGTGTGTACAGAAACGGAGGACTGTATTTAGGGGCAAAAAAATAACTGCTGCCTTTTAAATCAGCTAATAACCAAAATAAAGTGAGGGAGAGAAAGAAACCACTATCGCACTGCAAGGAGAGCATCACAGCATAAGACTTTCACGTCATCATCATGGAAGGCTGAGAGAGAAGTCTTTCAGCTGTCTAGCTAGAGATGATCCTAAATGCATGCAACTGAAGTTATGTGTCAGGATGTTCACAGAAACCCAGTTTTTAAAAGAAAAAAACTGGAAGCCAAATGAGAATGAATAAATAATACCATTTGCATTAGCACCCCAAAATGAAATACTTAAGGTATAATCTTAATAAAAATTTTTTTTTTAATTACATGCTTATATCCTTTCAGGTAGGTTCTTCCCTAAGTTTTAGCACTTTTGAGTAATCATAACATTAGTCAAAAGGAAATAACCCTCTAAAATGAAGACATGATGGTGTCAGACTCCCTAAAATAAAACTCCACGTGGCTTCATGGCCAGATTTCATCACAATCAGCAAGCACTGCTAATGCTAATGTGTTTGAAGGCATTATAATGATGATCTGAATTTTATGAAGACTGAAAACTACCTAAAAACCCAGATTGTAAAAAAAAAAAAAATTCATTATGGGACTTCCCTGGTGGTCCAGTGGTTACGAATCGTCTGGCAGTGCAGGGGACACAGGTCCAATCCCTGGTCTGGAAGATCACACATGTGGGACAGCTAAGGCCAGTGCCACAGCTACTCAGCCACTCTCTCAGAGCCTGTGAGCCGCAACTGTGGAGCCCACGCGCCACAACTAGAGAGCAGACCCTGCTTGCCACGATGAGAAAAACCCTGGACGCAGCAATGAAGACTCAGTACAGCCAAAAATAGATTTTTAAAAATGTAAATATTAATTTGCCCATAAGGAAATACGGATGCACTGAATATATTTATTGCACAAATGGTTCCTTCAGCCCCATGAGTTACAGCTGGCTCTGTGCCTGCCAGGGCCATCTGCTCATCCATGCACTTGTTTGATTCCTGTCCCTGTTCTTGTTCAGCTTTGTAACTTCCCCAGGCCTAGCAGCACGTCCTCCCTAGACAGGATATATGTGCTGAGTGAGCAAAAAGAATGAAAATCATTCACATACAGAACATGTGAGTAGTGGCTTCAACACCATCTGTTCTAAACAACTGAACCTTGTAGGAGAATCTGCTGTAGAATGATTTACAAACCTTAATAGTAAGTAGGAAAAGTTGCTTAAAATAATTAAACCAATAAACACGTATATATAGCTACAATACAATCAGTAATTACAAGCTAAGAACAGTACATGCTACACCAGAAATAGTTAAGACAGTGGATGCTCTAAATCTGGAAACAAAGATCGAGGCCCAGTTCAGAGAGGAAACATTTAAATATATTAGGGTAGAGAACTAGTGTAACAGAGAATGCAGAGTCCCAACCACTGGACTGCCAAGGAATTCCCTATAATAAACTTTAATGCTAATAAGCCTGCTGCCAGGCTTCACAAACAAAAAACTCAAGGAAATAAAAAATATTCAGTAAATACATGAGCGCCTATTTACCAGGCATTCTGTCCATTTTGAATTCTGTCCTGGAGCTTGGACAATGTATGACTGCTAGTAATTCCCTGTAGTTTTACTAGAAGAGGTTCCAGTGGAAATGAGAACGGAGACCATATCACTGACACAAGAAAGTGAAAATACCCAAACGTGCAAGAGATACGGATTAAATCAGTAAAACTCTTACCATGCTATACAACCCACTCTGAAGCAATTATTAACAGCAACAGTGACAAAATCTTGGAAGCAGTGCCATCAAACCAGAACTTTACTTCACAATTAATGAACATCTGAGAGGAGGAAAGTAAATATGAACATGCATAATGAAAGCAGTGCTCAGGGGATCATAGTCAAAAGAAATTTAAAACAAGAAAATGAAAGCCAGACTAAAGATGTAGTTCTCAGCTCAATTTGTTTTTATGGCACAATAGAAATGAAAGGCAGTGCTGCCCTGAGACTCGGGATTTTTTAATAAACTCTGGTTTTTAATAACCTGGAACAGAGCCCTGTAATTAGTTGTAATTTACTGAGATATGGAATCTTGAGCACAATATAATGAAAACTGAAACCCAGAGGAAAAATATGAAAAAAAAATACAAGTCATAAAAATATGATTTTTGCTGCAAGGAACTTATAGCTATTTATAGAGATTAATCTAGGACTATGTCACATTGATAGAACAGTGAGAAGAGACATTTTTGGCTGATCTGCAGTTGAGTCTGATCCAGTTTCTTCAGGTTCAGTGCCCCTTCCTCTGGGGACATAGATCTCAAAAGGCTGCACATGGCTGAGCCCTATCCAAGACACTAGAGGCCCAAGGTGTCCTGCCAAAAGGTTAGCCAGCCAGGCGACCTTTTGAGGCTCAGTTACATACATGTTGGGGTCACCTATCACCCCCGACAATGCTCTATGCAAATTCTACCAAAATGCTTCTAAAACGAGGAAAGACTCATTTCTCACCACCCGATAGACAGCATCCATGGACGCCACCAGACTGTCTCAGGGTTCATAGTTCTTTTCTTTCAGAAAACAAGACGTAATCATTTTGGGACCACTAAATTAATAAACCCTGAAAATAATAAAATAGACCAAGACCCACAAGTTTGTTTTCAATAGAACAATCAAATTTAAATGGCAATTTTAAAAACTGAAAAACTTGTTTCCTATCTGTAATTAAGAGTCCTCACTGGAGGTCAACATTTAGGGGTGAGACAACAGGAAACCCGTAGCCTGTCATGGAATACAACTTGTAACTCCTAGCACCAATTTAGAATCTAATATTATTTATCAACATATTACAAGACTGTGACAGCACTGTCAGCATGTGACTATGAAGTCCCTTTCTAGGATAAAAAAGGCAGGAAAGGGCCTCTGTATAACCATCACAGCTTAAAGTCCAGCCAGACCCTCACTCCATTTAGTTGTGGACCTGGACATTCACTGAACTGTTTTACAGTGACCCGAACACTGGAACAGAGCCTGTAAAACGGTCTGGCGGTGGCATACCAGAGACCTCACCATCCTCACTCTTTGTTCTTACAGTACCAATGAAGTCAGTTCCAAGCGATTCTGGGATGTCCATAAGGCTGAGGAGGAAGAGAAAACGTAAGACTGATTAAGTCAGTAGTCACTGGAGCATTAGAAATTAATCTCATCTCAAGAAACAGCTAAAAGCACTGTTTTATAAATGGCTGTTTTCATTTACAGCTAAAAAGTCTTTGACCCTAAGCCATAAATGAGGCATTCTGACTTTTTTAAGTACCAGCCCTAACTAACACTTCACGTGGCTCTGTGAGACCCTGATCTGAGACACACACTGATCCATGGTGGAGGAAGTTTAGAAAATGCTGTTCCCTGCACTCAAGAGCCCCGGCTGGCTAGGACACTGACATTCTGCAGCAGGTGTGGGACCTGCTCTGTTCCATCAGCTTCCCAGAGTTTCTGACCAGAGGAGCCGGCCTCTCTGTCTGGCAGCACATTAGTGCCACGGTGGCCAGGGTGGTCCTGATCAAGGAGGGACAGCGGCAACATGCCTGCTGAGCCCTCAGTCATTTCCCTGGTGCTTTACTCATCAGCTCCCCCAAAGCACGGGTGACGGTCTTCGCTTCTCTGTGCTCCCCTGAGGTCCTGCACCAGGAGTAATTCAAGTACTTGGGGAGGAAGGAGAGGACCAGACGACAGGGAGGGGGTGACCATAGTGCTGAGGGCAGGAGAGGAAGGGACCCAAGTCCCGGTCACCCGCTTAGCTGGGCACTACTGTCCAGACAGCTAGGACCCAGCCCCACTGCACCTTCCCCCATCACCAGCCGCCCCAAACCTCTTCCCGGATTGCTCTTTGTCCCAGACAGGGTTGCCAGGCACCAGCAGAGCAGTCGGGACCTCAGTCATCAGGCTGCAGCGGCAGGAGCCAGAGCAAAGTCGCTGCAAGGTCTATTTGAGGCCCAGCGAAGGATCGAACAGACCCTGTGTCCAGGCTCCCTACCAGTCAGGAAAGGAAGAAACACACGAGAAGAGGAGCAAGGAAGAGTCCAAGGTGCTGGGAAGTGGCCCTGTGCCCGGGGCTGTGAACGGGGGACCAGGAGAGCAAAGCCAGCTGAGCAGCTCCCTACCTTGGGCCGGTAGCCCTGCTTGGCCATCATCTTCGCCTCCTGCTGCAGCAGGGCAGCCGTGAGTTGCTCTTCCCGCTTCGCCTCTTCTTCCTCCGCCTTCTCCTGCTGGTCTGCCTCCCACGCCTGTAGCTGCCGCTCTGCCACCTGGGCACCAAGAGGAAAGTCACCCCGGATGGGCCATGGGCAGGACCCTGCCTCCGATCTCGAGGGGATAGCCTGGGGTCCCCTCGTTGGAGCATCAGCGCTGTGCAACAGTGCCCTCATGGGAAGGACGCTCATGGACCCGCAGAGGTTATGTGTGTGGTCGTATGTACCTTGTGAAACACTTTGGATGTGGCCATGTGTTTGGAAGATTCTTTCGTGTTAACTATTAGGTACTGAATTGAATAAAAGAGACTTGGGGCCAGAGAGCCAAGTGCTTGCAGAGGCAACCAGGAAAGAGGTGAGGGGCAGGAACAGTAAGCACTGCTTTCCTAGGAGATGGAAGACACGGAGCGGGGCTGGACCTACAACCAGAAGGGTCAAGGTTCCAGTGGGAAACAAAAATGGATGCTCTGAGCTCCTGATTGAGGGCTTCCTAGACAAAGTCCAGGCCAGGCTGTGGAAGTAAGTCAAGGGCCCCTGAGCCCCCTGCCTTGATGGTGCAGCAGCCCCAGCAGGGCCTGCTGACTGTGTGCTTGCCCCAGGGCTCAGCCCTACCTGGGCTTCCAGCTCCCGCTTCCTGGCCGACTTCAGCTCCTCACTCTCCTCTCTCTCACGACGCGCTGACTCTCTTGCCTCCTCAAGATCTTGAATAAGTTGCTCTCTGTGTCTCAGGGATTCCTCCTGTGCCCGTCGGTTTTGTTCAATCTTTTCCTGGATCTGTTGTTGTCTCCCTGTCAGAACCTACCCTCAGCAGAAAGGAAGAGGGGAGGTTTTAGTTAGACTTCAACAGATGCGTCTTCCACCAGCCTTGGACCACTCTGCAGCTGCAGCTACACGGACACCAGCCTAATCCTCAGCCCCAAATGCACCAGGTAAGCCCTTAGAAGAAATCAGAAGAAATGGAGTAGCCATCATGGTCAACAAAAGAGTCCGAAATGCAGTACTTGGATGCAATCTTAAAAACGACAGAATGATTTCTGTTCGTTTCCAAGGCAAACCATTCAATATTACAGTAATCCAGGCCTTTGCCCCAACCAGTAATGCTGAAGAAGCCGAAGTTAATCGGTTCTATGAAGACCTACAAGACCTTTTAGAACTAACACCCAAAAAAGATGTCCTTTTCATTATAGGGGACTGGAATGCAAAAGTAGGAAGTCAAGAAACACCTGGAGTAACAGGCAAATTTGGCCTTGGAGCACGGAATGAAGCAGGGCAAAGGCTAATAGAGTTTTGTCAAGAGAATGCACTGGTCGTAGCAAACACCCTCTTCCAACAACACAAGAGAAGACTCTACACATGGACATCACCAGATGGTCAACACCGAAATCAGATTGATTATATTCTTTGCAACCAAAGATGGAGAAGCTGTATACAGTTAGCGAAAACAAGACCAGGAGCTGACTGTGGCTCAGATCATGAACTCCTTATTGCCAAATTCAGACTTAAATTGAAGAAAGTAGGGAAAACCACTAGACCATTCAGATATGACCTCAATCAAATCCCTTATGATTATACAGTGGAAGTGAGAAATAGATTTAAAGGACTAGATCTGATTGATAGAGTGCCTGACGAACTCTGGACGGAGGTCGTGACATTGTACAGGAGACAGGGACCAAGACCATCCCCATGGAAAAGAAATGCAAAAGAGCAAAATGGCTGTCTGAGGAGGCCTTACAAATAGCTGTGAAAAGAAGAGAGGCGAAAAGCAAAGGAGAAAAGGAAAGATATAAGCATCTGAATGCAGAGTTCCAAAGAAAGGCAAGGAGAGATAAGAAAGACTTCCTCAGTGATCAATGCAAAGAAATAGAAGAAAACAACAGAATAGGAAAAACAAGAGACCTCTTCAAGAAAATTAGAGATTCCAAGGGAACATTTCATGCAAAGATGGGCTCGATAAAGGACAGAAATGGTATGGACCTAACGGAAGCAGAAGATATTAAGAAGAGGTGGCAGGAATACACAGAAGAACTGTACAAAAAAGATCTTCACGACCAAAATAGTCACGATAACGTGATCACTGACCTAGAGCCAGACATCTTGGAATGTGAAGTCAAGTGGGCCTTAGAAACCATCACTACTAACAAAGCTAGTGGTGGTGATGGAATTCCAGTTGAGCTATTTCAAGTCTTGAAAGATGATGCTGTGAAAGTGCTGCACTCAACATGCCAGCAGATTTGGAAAACTCAGCAGTGGCCACAGGACTGGAAGAGGTCAGTCTTCATTCCAATCCCAAACAAAGGCAATGCCAAAGAATGCTCAAACTACCGCACAATTGCACTCATCTCACACGCTAGCAAAGTCATGCTCAAAATTCTCCAAGCCAGGCTTCAGCAGTATGTAAACCGTGAACTCCCAGATGTTCAAGCAGGTTTTAGAAAAGGCAGAGGCACCAGAGATCAAATTGCCAACATCCGCTGGATCATGGAGAAAGCAAGAGAGTTTCAGAAACACATCTATTTCTGCTTCATTGACTATGCCAAAGCCTTTGACTGTGTGGATCACAATAAACTGTGCAACATTCTGAAAGAGATGGGAATCCCAGACCACCTGACCTGCCTCTTGAGAAACCTGTATGCAGGTCAGGAAGCAACAGTTAGAACTGGACATGGAACAACAGACTGGTTCCAAATAGGAAAAGGTGTACGTCAAGGTTGTATATTGTCACCTTGCTTATTTAACTTATATGCAGAGTACATCATGAGGAATGCTGGGCTGGAAGAAGCACAAGCTGGAATCAAGATTGCTGGGAGAAATATCAATAACCTCAGATATGCAGATGACACTACCCTTATGGCAGAAAGTGAAGAGGAACTCAAAAGCCTCTTGATGAAAGTGAAAGAGGAGAGTGAAAAGGTTGGCTTGAAGCTCAACATTCAGAAAACAAAGATCATGGCATCTGGTCCCATCACTTCATGGGAAATAGATGGAAAAACAGTGGAAACAGTGTCAGACTTTATTTTTTTGGGCTCCAAAATCACTGCAGATGCTGATTGCAGCCATGAAATTAAAAGACGCTTGCTTCTTGGAAGGAAAGTTATGACCAACCTTGATAGTATTTTAAAAAGCAGAGACATTACTTTGCCAACCAAGGTCCGTCTAGTCAAGGCAATGGTTTTTCCCGTGGTCATGTATGGATGTGAGAGTTGGACTGTGAAGAAAGCTGATCGCCGAAGAATAGATGCTTTTGAACTGTGGTGTTGGAGAAGACTCTTGAGAGTCCCTTATACTGCAAGGAGATCCAACCAGTCCATTCTAGAGGAGATCAATCCTGGATGTTCATTGGAGGGACTGATGCTAAAGCTGAAGCTGCAATACTTTGGCCACCTCATGCGACGAGTTGACTCATTGGAAAAGAC
Organism: Moschus berezovskii; assembly: GCF_049115385.1. Taxonomy (NCBI): domain Eukaryota; kingdom Metazoa; phylum Chordata; class Mammalia; order Artiodactyla; family Moschidae; genus Moschus; species Moschus berezovskii. The sequence goes on from NC_142478.1 coordinate 66,625,659, forward strand.
TCTGATGCTGGGAAGGGTTGGGGGCGGGAGGAGAAGGGGACGACAGAGAATGAGATGGCTGGATGGCGTCACTGACGCTGTGGACATGAGTTTGAGTGTACTCCGGGAGTTGGTGATGGACAGGGAGGCCTGGCGTGCTGTGATTCATGGGGTCGCGGAGAGTCGGACACGACTGAGCGACTGAACTGAACTGAACTGAACTGAAGCTTACTACAGGGTCAGCCCAGACAATGGGCTACATTTCCCACACGTCCCCATCACACACAAGGTGTGCGTGGGCTGTGCGTGTGGAGACAGCCAACCACCAGAGAGAAGGAGCAGGCAGGGGCGGAGCCCCGCCCCCACAGACACACAGCAGCAAGGTGACTCGCACTCCCTATCAGTAAGCACCAGAAAAAGCAAGAACCACAAGCCACGCAGGCGGCCAGAGGTAGAATCGGGGCATCCTGCCAACCTTGTGGCTGTGAATTCACTCCTCAGGGCAGCAGAAACCTGCTGTGCTTGATTCTGGAGGATTCCGTCCAGAACACGGTCCAGTCTCGCGAATCACCTGCCATTCCAGACAGCCAGGCTCTCTGGACAGGACAAGTGGCCACAACAAGGAGGGATGTTTTAAATGGGAGGGAAAAAAGTCAAAAGATGCTGGAGAATATCTGGTATTCCTAAAAGAGCACCAGCTGGGACCCACGTTCCCACAGGTTCTAAAATGTAGCATGCTGGCATGCACAGAATACAAGATCCATTTTAAACTACTTTAAGATAACTTTCAATACATGGATAATACAGGCTTTCTTCCCCAAAAAGACTTCCTTTGAATTGGGGTGTGTCTTATAACGGACTACTTCTAAATGACAAATGAAACAGTCACGTTCTTTAGTCTACTTCTGATGCTGCACCCCAAGAAACAAATCCTAAATATGGAAAAGGTTTCTGCACCAGGTATTCATCGCAGTGTTTCTTAAAAGGCTCCAATTAGAAAAGAATGGACCCACAAAAGGAATAGAAAAATAAACTATTGTCTACCCACGTGATATATGTCACCAAAATGATATTTACAAAGAAGATATAATAATATATTAAAATGACTGAAATCAAATGACTCAGTATAATAAGTAATATGTAGGGAAAATGTTATGCATAGAAACAGAATCACAGAAGGAAATAAATAGTGGTTGTGGAGATGACAGGGGTCTAGGTGACTTTTTGGTTTTACTTTTCTGTACTGAAATTTTTTCCCAGTAAACATACTTTTATGATGATATTAAAAGATGACAAATAACCTGAGGGGGCTCTGTTCCCAGAGCATTTGGCAGGGTCACCACGTGGTCACCAACCCCAGACACCTGCCCGGCCGAGCTGCACCCCCTCCCGGGGTTACCTCGCTCATCAGCCGGTCTCGAGCGCTCCTCTCGCGGGCCCACTCTGCCTCTCTCTTTTCCCACACTTCCTTGGCCTCTTCCCTAGGGAGACACAGAGCAGATGACAGCTGGCTCCTTACCACCACCAGTGGCAGAAGAGAACCAAAGAACAATCAAGGATCCAGGGCGCCAGGTAACAAACCATTTCTGCAGGGTCAACCTCCAGGTAAACTTTCAGTGGATTACAGGTAAGGATAACTTCACAGAAAATACCACTGTCATAAGTACTTCCAAGTTCCCTTTTATAACATTCCCTCTCCTTACAAAAAGCACTGGTGATGATGTGCACCCAGGACATTTAAACACAGAAGTGAATGAAACCACTGGGACTGGAGAGGAGGAGGGGCACGCTGGTGCCTGAGCTCTGCTACCACATTCCTGCGGTCACTCTAGCTCACCCTGTGGTCTGGGCAGGTGAGTGGCCTTGACTCCCTGTGGCCCAAGTACTCTGCGAGCCCAGCACCAGCCTGGACGTCATTATTAAACAGGAGGAGGGCCGTAATGCACTTAGCACTCCGTCTGGCACACAGTAAGTGCTCAATAAGTGTTACCTGTTATTGCGTTACTTCACTCTACCAGATGAAGTTTTAGGATCCAGACTCATTTATATAGGCCCATGATGCATTCAATGTCTCCATAATTTATAACAATTTCCTTTCAAATTTCTAAGATTTCAGATGAACAGATCCTTACTTTAAACCCGTGGTTTCCACCTTACATAACCCGAGGGAAACACCCACAAGCTAGGTCCAATAGCAAAGGTGTGCTCCTCAGGAAAGATGGACAGAGGAACAAGGACGCGCGTTTCAACAGCAGCAGACGACCCTCGTGGTGACCTGCTGACCTGAAGGGAAAGCAGCACGAGGGGACTTCAGGATGCCACCTCTCACCTCAGCAGCAGCTGCAGCTCCGCCTCCCGCGCCCTCTCCAGCTCCAGCTGCTCCTCAATGACCTGCTTCATCCAGGCCACATCGGCCAGCGCCTGCTCCCGCCGGGCCTGGTGCACACGCTGGTTCTCGTCCTCCTCCTGTAACAGCGCCTGCAGGATGCGCTTGTCCGCCTCCTAGAGGACAGACGCGGAAGCGCAGTTACCGCCGGTAACAGCCTCCCCACCTGACCGCAGGTCCTCTGGGAAGTCGTGGGCCGTTTCCAGAGCAGGCAGGGTGTGATCGCTCAGGGCCACTTTGGAGGCCACAAACGCCCAGGAGCTCTTCTTTGCCCACCACCGGGAGAGACCCTCTGCGCCACATGCACGTCCTTTCCCAAGGACACACCTGGCAGCCCAGCTTTCTAGAACACAACTTGCAAGCAGTTCCACTGCAGAGGACATAAGCTACAGAAATGCTCAAAATGCTTCCTGCAGCTGTTCCGTGAGAGGACGGCCAGTCAGGATGAGAGATCTCTCCTGTCCTGTCTCAGCAAGGGAGCCCGTCTAAATACTTGCCAGAAACGCTGAGCAGCTAGCCAGAAAGGGCAAGCTCAGTTTAAGAACACTGGTCTTGAGGTCTGAGGTATACTGTTAGGTACTGTGTTGAGCAATGCCATATCAAGTACATTCAAAAACGAAACCAAGAAGCCCCAGACCCACTTCGCTGAATGTGTACGGCTCATACCTGAACAACATGGGTTTGAACAGGGCGAGTACACCAACCACAGTTTTTTGTCAGTAAGAATAGTACTTGTATTTTTATTTTATAGATCTTTAATATTTTAATGTTAATTTTATCTTGGAATATAGTTGATTTACCACATTATGTTAGTTTCACGTGTACAGCCAGGTGATTCAGTTATAATGGAATATATCCATTCTTTTTCAAATCTTTTCCCATATAGGTAATTACAGAGTATCGAGCAGAGTTCCCTTTGCAGATCTTTATATTAACTAAGTGGGGGAGAAGTGTCTGACTAGAGATTATAGTATGCAGACTCAAAAGAACTGGTGCTTGAGTCCTGATTCTATCCAAACTGTCTTAGCTTCTTGCCCTTCAGTGAGTCATTTATCAGTTCCTATCAGTTCCTTTGTTTTTGAGGCAGAAATAACAGTACACAGGTTTTCAATTCCATGGGGGTCAGTGCCCCTAACCCCCATGTGGTTCAGGGGTCAGCTGTATATCCAGAAAGATGTATACCCAAACAGACACCTCTGGGGAGGGGCAGGGATTGTGAGGGCTGCTGGTCAACAGGGGATGTCCCTTGGTGTTTTCTCATGAGAACGCACCTGTTACTAAGCAACGAAAAACATGTTTTTCAAAAGAAAGAAAAAGCAACACCAGGCTGTCACTTCAGCCTTACCAGTTCCTCTTGGATCTGCTGTGTGCGTCTATTGAGCTTCACATTATACTGATGTCTCAGGAAGCGTCTAGAAAAGAGAAGATATGGGTTGCCTTTAGCGTTTATGATCATAAAGAACTCTGCAGAAGTTAGACTGTTACTTTCTACAGATTGTATCCCTTCTGCTTTCAGGGTTACAGGGCAAGCCTGAGAAAGTGAGAGGCTCGCTGGCCTGGGATGGGCAGGTGAGGGGCGGGGGCCTTCCCACACGTACCCCAGTTCTGCCTTCTGCCGCAAGGCTGCCATCTGCCTCCTCTCCTCCTCCAGCCTCTCCAGCTCCCAGCGCTGCTTCAGCAGATTCTCCTGCTCCTTCTTCAGTTTGGTGGCCTGTGGTTAGCGGACAGCAAGCCTGTTTAGGCTTGTCATCTCTCATCTCCATTTCTAGCAGACATGATGCAACAAGGCAGCCTGGCCACCTGGTACCCAGGATCCCCTCCCACCTCCAAGGCACTGAGCCCCTTGGCCCAGCTCACTCAGTCATCCTAGCTGGGTCTTTCCCAACCCCACCATCAAGAATGACCCCCTGCTCCACATGACCCTGCACTGCCCACGGTTACTGCAACTTAACCTCTGTCTCCCCAACCTGACACAGCCCCCAGCTGTATTCCAGCGGCCAGTCTAGTGCTTGGGCACAAAGGACCCAGCTCTTGAATCCTTGAGGCCTGGGGGAGGGGTGCTGCTCCCCTCAGCTGGATGGGAAGATCCAGCCCTCAGAGCTGCTGGGCACAGTATTCTCAGAACAGCCTTCTGGACCAAAGATCCTCATGGTTTGTCCCGAGACCCCCAAAACTGCTAGCGGGGAGAGCTGCGGGCTGGCTCATCAGACTAAGTCAAGTCTACCAAGCGCACTTGAACTCCAGGTTCTCAGAGGCCCTCAGAAAACCTCTACCCACATCTGCAGAGACAGCTGTGATCCCCCGAGTATGAGCGTTCAAGAATCCGGCATACAGCAGGAGTGTGGAAGAACCACCGGTGAGACTGCACGTCAGGAGAACCCAGCATGGCTCCCCTTCTTAGAACCACCTCCCGGAAGCCATCTCCATGTGGAGCAGCTTCTTAAATGCCCTTTCTTCACAATGAGCGGCTGCGAGTGAGGAGGCCCTGGCGGCTGGGGCATGCCCTCACCTCCATCTCCTTCACCTTCAGCTCCTCCATCTGCTGGCGCAGCGCCTCCACCTGCAGCTTACTCTCCAGCTGCCTCCTCTCCTCTTCCGCTCTTATCCGTTCCAGAGCTTCCCGGCGGGCCATTTCATACTCATTTTCAAATCGTTTTTCCTTTTCCTCTTCGGCGGCTTCTTGCTGCATGGAGCCAAAGGAACATGGGGGTCAGCGTCTGTAACATGGAGCCAGCGGAGACCTCACCGCTGGTCAGCAGGCCGCAGGGCCCGTTCTTCACTCTGACCTGAGCAGAGTCTACACCTGAGCAGGCTGTGCACTTATCGGCCATGAGGCCTGGGCTCAGCTTTCACGGTGGGAACCATGGGCGTGGTGCTGCCCTCAGAGACAAGGCTGTGAGCACAGTGCCCGGCACAATGGGGCTCAGGGACACCAGGTTCCTTCCCTTTCACAAGTCAACAAAACACTTTCCAAAATGAACCCAGAGGCAAAGCGATGGGTCCATGAAGTGTGGACTTCCATCACCAGAGGTGCTGCTGTCAACCCAGGTTGAGAGTTTATGATGTAAATTATATCCAAAGAGGGTACTGGCAACAGAACAACCTTTAAGGATGCATACTGCATCTACCATCAACCGGCCCTGGACACCTGGTCTCATTCTGCCCCGAGAGTGATCACGTGGGATTCTCATCTGTGCAAGAGCAACAAACATTCCGATTCAACAGGTGTTAAGTAAACCGAGCAAAGGTCTATTCCTGGACTGCAGTCACTGAGATGGAAAATAAGAAACCAATTCAAAGACTTGGAGACAGTCTCCCAACACATACCACACCTGTTTTTTTTCCTCTTTTTGCGTTTCCCAAGCGTTTATCACATGCCTCTTGTGAAGGTCCGATTCAATCTGAGGATGAGAAGGCAGAAAATATAAGCTTCCTCAGTGGTTCACAGGATGGATGTTCACTGCTGAGCACCGTACCGTGGCCTGGAATGTGACCAGGTGTCTTACAAGGAAGCGCGTGGTGACCCCAACATACACAGTCTAAATGCAAGTCAGTAAAGAAAACCAAAGGGCCAGGCAATTCTAAGCCATCTCAAGAACTGGAACAAAGTATCAAAACCTTTTCTCCCAGTCCCCTTGGAGCTGAGCGGACACTGAAATGGAAATCCAATCTCAAAGGCTGCTGTGGTGGGTCTAATGCCTGTCAGGCCCCAGGGCGGCAGACCTGGGTGAGGAGCAGACTCACTTTTTGCCTGGCTCCCCAAACCTCCCTCTGCAAAAGAGCAGCTGTGAAAACACACACCACCTGTATCGATGGATGCAACAAATTTGGGGTTATTAATGAGATCTGGGTTTAAAGAATCTTTTGGATGAGAAAATGAATCACAACAATGTCCAAAGGCTTTTGTTTGGAAAACTGTTTATACAAATTTTAAATTTTTCTCAACTTACAAATGTAAACATTTGCAACTAACTTGAATGTTCTGAATAAACAACTGAGTACCTGACTTCGGAGGATCCACTGAAATCTACAAGTGGCCGAGGAGAGGTTTAGTGCTACCCACATGGCACACCAGAGCAGCCAGATACTCTATTATGACTGGCAACTTCTAAGTGTAGTTGCTGCTGCTACTGCTGCTAAGTCGCTTCAGTCGTGTCCGACTCAGTGCGACCCCATAGACGGCAGCCCACCAGGCTCCCCTGTCCCTGGGATTCTCCAGGCAAGAACATTGGAGTGGGTTGCCATTTCCTTCTCCAATGCATGAAAGTGAAAAGTGAAAGTGAAGTCGCTCAGTTATTCTGACTCTTAGCAACCCCATGGATTGTAGCCCACCAGGCTCCTCTGTCCATGGGAGTTTCCAGGCAAGAGTACTGGAGTGGGATCTAAATGTAGTTATGTGCACATAAATTAACACCACCAAATAAGTTGCTCAGATGGTAAAGAATCTACCTGCCCATGAAGGACACCCAGGTATGATCCTTGGATCAGGAAGACCCTCCTGAAGAAGGGAATGGCAACCCACATCAGTATTCTTGCTGGGAAAGCCCACAGAGTGAGGAACCTGGTGGGCTACAGTCCACAGGGTCGCAAAGAGTTGGACACGACTTAGAGACTAAATAAAAATGTACACACAAATTCTAAACTGAACTAAATTAATGATTTCTGTCACGGGATTCTCTCCCTGTAGCCCAATCTCTGCTGAATGATGTCACCCCAGCCACAATGCCCCCTTTCTCTCCTTGCCCCAAAGTCTTGTGGATCTGCCCCTTTCTCCTGTCACTCCAGTTCTGACCACCATCACTCACCTGGGCTATAGCCACAACCCCTCAATTGACATCACCCCTTCCCGCCCCCTCGACACTGCTGCTGCTTCCAAAAATGCAGCCAGGACCCCACTGCACCTCTGCTGAAAATCTCATAGGTGCTCCCGGGTGCCTCCAGGGGAAGGCCACCCAAGGCTGTCCCAGGTGGCCCCATCTGCCTACCCAGCCTCCACTGTTGGGTTTCCCTCTTCCTATCAGTTGTCCCAACCTCTTGCAGCCTCTCGTAGATGTTAAATAACCAAATGAACCAGATCTTCTGTGTGCAGCCTCTTTCCAAAGTGGCTGGAGTGATCTTTTTTTCATCCCAGCACAAGATGCAAATTAAAAAACAAGGCGAGCAACGTGATTTCATCTACTTAGGCAACTCAATGGGGAGGATCTCTTTGGTTTTTACCTCTCGAAGTTTGGGGTCGTTCTTTTTCCAGTGTTCATACAAAAGTCGTTCAGCAATCTGCCAAGAAAACACAAAGAGGGGAGACTGACATCGCTTTCCCAATCCATCCATGTTTCAGATAACCCATGGTGAAGTCAGCTAAGCCGAAGAGCTCCTCCACTGGCAGCCAGCACTGCACCTGCCCTTCAGACCTCCCTCGGGCCTCAGGAGGTGTCTGGCTCTCAATAGATACCAATCAGGTGCTGACAAATGACTCATTTCTTTGGCTATGCCAAGCGACTTGTGGGATCTTAGTTCCGCGATCAGGGATTGAACCTGGGCACTCAGCAGTGAGAGTGTGGAGTCCTAACCACTGGACCACCAGGGAGTTCCCATAAGTGACTCTCATAATGGTGATAAAAGGGGGTCAAAATCTGACGCTGCAGATGGGCCCCAGATGCTAAAGATCAATGTCAGCAATAGACAGCAGGCTGAAAAACAGCGTTTGGAGACCACTACTTCACACGACTTTGGAAGTTATAATACACCAGTCCCAGCCTTTCGTGGGCCCAGAGAACTAGAATAAAGAAAAAGGACTCAGATGTAATGATTTAAGGGGCCCAAGAGAATAAAGATGACTCCTGGAAAACACACACGAAGAATGACTCAGAGTGAGCACTTTTCCCGGCTGGCTCTGGAGTGAACTGCCATCTCATCAGGTCAGAGCCCCCAAAGGGGACGCCTCATGGCCTCACTGACAGGCTGGGGACTCGAGCTTCGCAGCCTCCTAAAGAGCTACACAAAGTTACCAGCTTCCTTTGCTCCTCTCGGGCTGCCTTCAGGTTCCCGTGCTGCTCCCGGATTCTCCCTTCCCTCAAGTTCATGCTCAGCCTCAGCTCCTCCAGTTGCCTGGCCAGCAAGTCCTGCTCCTCCACCAGAAGCTGCCTGAGTCTCTGCCGTCGGGCCTCCAGACTCTTCCTCCCCTCCTCCTTCATCTTCTCCCGCTGGTAGGCATGCATGCTGGGCAAGAGGGGCCACCATCAGCCAGGCATGCTACCAGCTGCATGGGGATGCATGGATGGCTGTGTGGGTGACAGAGGCTAAGGCATACAGAACATGGTGACCTGGGAAGGTGTCCTCCGGCCAAAGTGAACAGACCAGGTAATAGAACCACTATGCATAAGAGAATCTTGTTCTTGCAAGAAAATGTATAAGAGGCATATATATGCATACGCTAATATTATCTGAGCAGTTATCATGTACTACATAACCTGGATGGTTTTTACAGTAGTCATGACATAAATTGTATAAGGTAGGTTGTTTTAGCCCCACTTCACTGATGAGGAAACTGAGGCTCATTCATACAGCAAATGACACAGTCAGAACTGCTATCTAGGTCTGTCTGACTCCAAAGCCCATAGTCAGAATTGCTATCTAGGTCTGACTCCAAAGCCCATGCTTTTAACTTCCGTGTTTTTGTATGTATTTCTCTCTGTAAAAATGGGTGTATGCTGGTATCTATATTTACACACAAACACAGATGAAGAAGTGTGCGGGAGGATATGGACCAGACAGTTCACGGTGGTTCTCTCCTGGGGAAACGGGGCTACCGGGGGACTTCCGGATTCTACACACATGTCTCATCATCTTATTGTTTTCAGTCAGATGTGTTACTTCACTGATGACTGACCTTTTTTTCAGTTTCCAGTTGGAAAGACATCACCATGCGAGTATCCATGGAAATCATCACATTTCCATGCCAGTCAGCCACCCTCCCCCAGGTCCTTGAGTCAGTCACATCTCCCAGCAGCAGGTGGCCCTCCAACCCTAAAGGAAGGCGCTCACCGCACAGTTACCTCCGCTGGTAGGAGGCCCTGGAGCTCCACTCTGCCTGTTTGGAGCTGCAGATGTCGGACAGCTGGAAGTAGCGGCTGTTCCGGTCCCACTGCTGCCGAAGATGTGCCTCCTGCTCCCGGCGGCGCTGTCGGGCAGCTTGCTGATCCGGGAGCCTCCGGCTGCACCAGGAGGAGGGCAGCGTGGGGAGTGCCATCTGAGGAGAACAGCGGCGCTAAGAACAGGAGCCTGCTGCAGCCCCTCATCCCTTTGAGGCCCAGTCCTCACCCCTGGGCTGCACACTGGAATCGCCTGGTAGAGCCTGGGCCCCAAGGCAGACCAATTAAGTCAAAAAAAGTCTCAGTGCAGGCTCTCAGGCATCAGCATTTTAAAAATGACTTGCTACCAAGACTGCAAATCATCTAGCTGAAGAAGCCTGGCCTGCACCCAGCTGTGAGCCTGACATCATTAAGGGCAGTGCAGAGACAGGGAGCCAGTCCTGACGACACTGGACTAGCACACGGGGGGTTTCTGTGCTCTGCCTAAGGTAACAGAGAGGATAACTGAAGGCATACGGATGTGGGCCAAGCCCTTGACTTATATGACCTTTTTCATTGTTACTATCGCCCGGTTTCCTTTTTTTTTTTTTTATTGGCAGCTGAGGAAACTTAAGTTCAAAGAGGTAAGATGACTAGATGAAGATCACAAAGCCAGGAAGCAGAGGAAATTTATACAAGAGCTGGGAACGTAATTCATGTTAGGCTGGGATGAGGGCCCAAGCTCTGTAGACTGTGAGACGGTACCTGTTGGGACCAACATGCCCTGGTTGTGAAGTGAAGGTCGCTCAGTCGTGTCCCACTCTTTGCGACCCCATGGGCTGTAGCCCACCAGGCTCATACATCCGTATGCCTTCAGTTATCCTCTCTATTACCTTGAGGCGGCCAGGTCATGATCTGTCTTCAGACTGTGGCAGGCCTGAACATTTTTCTTTGCCCCATAGGCCGCCTGCGGATAAATCTTTGCACGAGGATTCAGGAAAGTGAAGATTCCGGCCCCAGATGAACCATCAACAAAGCTGGGCGGCTCTCTGAACAAGTCGCATCCCTCTCTCAGCCACATATGACAAAAGCGGTTACAGAGGAAAGGGTTGGACCCAGGCTGCGCCGGGAGCCGAGTGAGGACTGGAAGCCGAGGCCGCGGGCGCCCCGCGATCGCGTCCCGGGACGGCGGGCGCGCTTCCCGCCAGCGCGGAGCCGACTGCGGCAGAGCTCTGAAGGTTCCGACCCCAACGCCGGCCCCCGACCGAGCCCAAACCCCCGACTCACGTTTCTCTGCGCGCTGGAGTTTCCCAAGACTGCCCCACCCCAAGGTCCCGCAAGCCCCAACCAATCCCTGCCCAGCCCACGACTACCCTCTCGGGCAGCGCTGCACTTACGCCGGCCGTTTCCCCGCTCGTTGCCGAGGCAACGGACTGGCGACGGAGCGCTGCGAGGGTCAAGGCTCCTGCAGCGCGATTACTCGGCGTGCAGAGAGAGAAAAGAAGTCTGTGTTTTTCTCCGGTGCCCCCTCGTGGCGGGCGGGAGCTCAATCGCAGACGTCGCTCGTCTAAGGAAAAAAAATCCAATTACTACACCAAATTCAGGATGGTGGCTACCTGAGGGAAGCAGGTGAGCGTCGGGGAATATCAGAGGGATATAATAGGGAAGGGAATTATAAGCCAGCCGCCCTCAAACCTGGCTGCACAAGAGAATCATCTGGAGAGACTCCAGACAAACCCCATCGAGCACTCTCAGGAAATCAGTGGTTGTCTAAGCCCCCCAGGTGTGTTCAACGTGCAGCCAGCTCGAAACACCGCTGGTGTAAGTAGGTTCGAGCTATTGGCAACTTTCTATTGTCTTAGGATGGTGGTGGGTTCAAGGGTGTTCCTTCTGTTAGTATGTTTTATAACTCACATGTTAGGTGTATCATTTTATGTACCAACTATTCTCTTAAAAAACAAAATTAAAAGATTGGAAATTCCCCGGCAGTCCAGTGGTTAAGACTCCCCGCTGTCACTGCCGAGAGCTTGGGTTCAATCCCTGGTTGGGGAACTAAGATCCCACAAACTTTGCAGTGTGACAAAAACAAATGAAAAACAAAAGTATTAACTCTTTTATTCATGCTCTTCTCATTTTCCCATTTTTGTCTTCATTTATTCTCCCCTTCACCCTTTCCTCCTTTTTTTTTTTTAATTTTGTTTATTTGGCTGCCTGGGGTCTTAGTCGTGGGCACTCCTGTTTTCCAGTTGTAGCATGTAGGCTTAGTTGCTCTGCCGCATGTGGGAACCTTGTTCCCCAACCAGGGATCAAACTTGGGTGCTCTGTATTGCGAGATGGACTCTTACCCACCAGACCACCAGGGAAGTCCCCCCTTCCTTCTTTTATCCACTTCTCTCGTTTCCCTGGATGCAGTATAATGTCTGGTTGAACAGAGTGACCTCTGTTGCATCCTCCACCACAACAGTTGTGTGGTCTTGGACAGGTCACTTCATCACTCTGAGCCTCCGTGTCCTCATCCATGAAATAAGAATATTGAAGTAATTGAAAAATGAGCCCATTAGACTGGGAAGGCTGTGACACATCCGTAGCCTATGCAAGTCAACCTAAACCTAGGCCAGAGCCAATGGACCCAAATTGGAGAAAATGAAACTTAGCAATCACAAACAGCCAATTGGGCTTTCCCAAACAAACCAGCCTCTTAAGTTACAGTTAATCAAATGATTTCCTTGCTTTCACATCTTCTTTCTAAAAACCTCTCTCCTAGATCCTACCGGTAGAGTGTTCTGACCACCTTTCCTTGGCCTGATTCCGATCAGCAAGTCTTGAAAGTTTCAGTGTGCCTCAGGTTAGCTTTAAACAAGAATGCCGACAGGGCTGCTTTCTACAGTTGCCCTTATGAGAGGAAATGAAAGTTTAAATGCAGAGGACTCAGGAGCAGAGCACCCGGTGCATCTCAGGTGAGCATGCGCTCTCATAGCTCCCGTTTTTTTTCTAGTTTTTTGGCAGCAGTGCAGGACATGTAGGATCTTAGTTCCCCAACGGGATTGAACTGCGCCCCTCTGCAGTGGAAGCACAGTCTTTACCACTGGACCACCAGGGAAGTTCCTCTCACATCTCCCTGTACTCAACATGTTTGCTCAGAATCTGCCCTGCCCCTGTGCATGAGATCCCCCGGAGTTAGCCTCTGATTGGTCCCAACCCCTTGGGCCAAGCTCACGGCCAGTCATCCATATTGTATCCCCAACGGAGAAGGGAAGCAGCCACCCACGCTGCTCAGCCCAGCCAGAGCCGCCCACACAGCAAAAGAGCCTGATTAATAAATAGTTGTTGATGGGCCTCCTTGAGTATGATAAGAACTTCAGAAATGCGTGGGGGGCGAGCCTTTGGGTCCTGGTTTTGCACCTCTTGGCAAGGGCCTTCCACTCTCTGGGCCTTAGTTGCTTCATCTGTATAATGGCCTTAAAGGACCAAACAAGCTCGACTACTGGGATCAAGGGCCTAGGGCTTGACTGACCTTGTCCTGGAAACCTGAGGCCCCAGGCCATAGCCTCTGTCCTTTCTTCTGGGACAGGAACTGAAGCTTGGAGGTTGTGGAATTTGCCCAAGGAACCACAGCTTGTAGGTGGTAAGCCCAGCCTTGAACCCAGCCCTGTCTGATTCCAGGGCCTGGACTTGCTCTGCCTCTCCACAAGGTTAGGGATCATTACCTTCCCTGCTATGGTTCTAGTGCCCAGCACAGTGTAGTCACTTAATAAATATTCATCGAGAATGAATGAGTAGATTCCCCCCAACTTGGAGCCCCTAATTTTTCTCCAAGAGAAAAAGGGAAAGATGGTGTTGAAGGAAAGCAAAAGGAAAAACAACACGTGCCAGATGCTTTTAGATGTATTTTTTTGTGTAAGCTTCTGCCCTTGTTCTGCAGATAAGGAAACTGAGACTCTGAGAGGTCAAGCAAATCTCTTGCTGGCACCATGAGAGCCAGGATTTACATCCAACTTCCATAGCTTGTGAACCTCTTTTCAGTCTGCTTTTCCAAAAGTGTGTGGCTTACAGATATAGCTCTTAAAAAAGGTCAGTAGATATGGACCAGTTGGGCCACATAAAGTGCTCAGGAATATTAAATATTTTGTGACAAGTTGATAACTATGGCCCACAGAGGGGTAGCCCTGGCAGGTAGCCGTCGAGATGGACACCGCACGCACAGGCCCTGGGCCAGCGAACTGTTTCTTGGGGCTGTTCTTGGACTTGTTTGGAGGTATTCCGGCAAGAGAGGAGAAAACAGGAATGGGAGTGGCATGGTAACACTGGAGCAGCTTCCCTATTAGCTGGACCGGGACCGTGCTGGAGGCCATGCAATGCCCTTACATAAACAGCAGGTAGCGCTGCCGAGGCACATTTATCTAGGCTGGGTTTTCACAGCGTTTCATCAACCACCCTGGGTTTTCTTCAAACCTACGCTGGACTCCCCGCCCTCCCTGAAGACAAGGATGTCTTGTAGATAGGGAAGCTCAAAGTCTCTGGAGCTACAAGGCTGCCTCTCAGAAGTCCAGTTTTGTGTTTTAATAACAATAACAATAGGAATAGTAATAAAGGTAGGTATTATCCATGAGAAAAAGGTGTAAAAGGACTTTTTCATCCGAAACAGTGGTTCTCAGAAGGGGCCAGGATTAGGGGTGATTTTAATTTTTCTCTCTGGGTTTTTAATTTTACTTTGGTCACTGTTACTTGTGTAATTTTATTAAAAATAAAGCATTGGGCGACTTGCCTGGCAGTCCGATGGTGAAGACTTCGCCTTTCAGTGCAGAGGGTACCAGTTTGATTCCTGGTAGGGAAGCTAAGATTTCACATACCTCTCAGCCAAAAATCCAGAACATAAACAATAGAAGCAGTATTGTAACACATTCAATAAAGACTTTAAAAATGGTCCACCTCAGAAAAAAAAATCTTAAAAAAATTAAAACTTTGGTTGGTTGATCATAACATATTGTACTTTATACTTATGAGGTAAGTATACTTTATACTTATGAGGTGCTTTCCATGCATGAGTCGTCCAACCCTGGCAGTTCTGAATTGCCAGGAGAGCTTTCTGATAAATCCTGATGCTTGATCCCCGAGACAGAGGTTCTGATTGCTTTGGTCAGGACCGGGGCCTGGACATCTGATATTTTTTAAACTTTTAATAGATTTAGATATACAGAAAGTTTCTAAAGAAAGTACAGAGAGTTTCCTTATATTTCACACCAATTTCCCCTCTAATTATTAATAACATCTTATGAAGATTTCATACACTCATAGGAGACATATGACATGGGTTTGGGGGTAAAATACACATAAAAGAGACAAAAGTGACCACTTTAACCATTTTTAAGTGTCCAATTCAGTGACATTAAGTATATTCACAATGTACAACCATCTCAAAGTAGGATTTTTTTATTTTACTTTGTATTTCTTTTTTCAATTTTTTTTCTGTTTCAACTATTTAATGTAAAAAATTAGGTCATGGGAATACAAATCATTATTATCATTATCACTCTGCAGCTCAGACATCACACTGTGGGTATGTTTCCACAACCGGAGTGTTACTGGCAAGAGAAAGCACGAGAAAACAAAATAACTATTCAAACAGTCAGCTGCAGCCCACGTGCAGAGAGAATTCCAAAAGAATGCTGCTCGGTGGCAGCGAGGCAGGGGCCTGGATTAGTGTGGCTGCTTGGACTCTGCTGTTTCATCACTCGCACTGGTTTCCCTTCCCACGGGGGAATTTCTAAAGACAGGCGTCACCACGTGCATACAGCACGCTTTCTGGAAAACCCGTGATGTGTGCATCTCTCGCTTTTAGAATTCTTGGACCATGCAAACCACTAGGGAAGGGATGTCAGGGGTTCTCCCCCTGCTCCCTTGGGGGAAGTGAAGCCCAAGAAGACTTGTCTCTTGACAAGTCCCACTGCTGGATCTGATGTCACCACAGCTGGAGAACCACCTGGCCCTGAGAGGCGGGGCTCACCCATCCAAATCCCTTCCTCTCTAGGGGAACCGAGGCCCAGAGATGGGGTGGTCGTACCCAGTTGAAATCAGTGGCAGAGCCAGTGTCTCTAGTGAGAGCCGCTGGTGGCCCTGGTGCAGGGAGGCGGCAAAGAAGAGGAGACTCGGTCGGCACCTGCTTAACACTTAGTGTCCTAGGAATTATGGGTTATCACAACTCCATTGTTCAGATGGGGAAACTGAGGCTTAGCGTGGCTGGTCCCTATGATGTGTGCCAGGTCCCCACCCCAAAGCTTATGCTAGTTCCATTCTGCTGGGCCATCATCAGATCTGGGCACAGTCCACAGAGATGGGGCATGGAGCCAGACCTGTGTTTTCCATGCCTTTCCCCGACATGGGCACCCACTAGCCATCCCCAGATGACAGAGAGCCTCCTGTTCCTAAGTACAAGGTGGCTGGTGGCTGGTGTCGGGGCAGCTCCATTTTCTGCTTGGCCTTGAGCCCTCCCTGGCTCCCCATCTCTGTCCATGTGAAGCCACACCGTGAACAAGTCACTGAACCTGGCACGGTCTGGGCCCTGGCCGACTTTGCCCAGCACGCTAGCCATCTCTTTTTTTGAGTCTCACGGTACTATTTCTGCTGTTCTGTTCCCCATGCCTAGAAGGCTCTTTCCCCTTTTGACTCTTTCTCATCCTTCAGGTCTTGGTGTAAACGCCACTTCCTCTGAGAGGCCCTCCCCCCAGCCCCTCTAACCCGGTCAGGTCACCTAGCCTCAGAACACACTGGATTTTTCCTCCATACTGTTCATTGCAGTGCTCAATAAATGATTTTAAAGAGCAACATCCTGCCCACAGTGGACTGCAAACTTCATGAGAGCCAGGGACCTGGCTGTCTGGATTCTGGTGTGTGTCCCAGCCTCTGCTGTGTTGCTTGGTATACAGTGGGTACTTAATAAATACCTTGAGAGTGGGTGAATGAAACTGTGGCCCGTGGGGTGCTACATCCTCATAGTCAGGAGTGTGGGGACATGGACTGGAGGGCCACGCCTCTGCAGAGAGGTTTGCCACACACCTGGGCAGTGTGCAGGACTGGTTTCTAAAAATTCAGCGCGATCTCTGTTGAGCAAGCACCTGGGCTGTTCCCAGACTCTTCTGATGAGTTTCAGGAGCCTCCTTCCTGTCCCCTGAGCTGCACCTCCACTCCACCCTTTCTGGCACAGTGAAGTACCTCACATTGCTGGCCTGGGTCCTGCAGCCAAGCCAGTTACCACCTGGGGCAGCAAGAGTGAAGGACACACCCCCGGAGCCGCTAGTGGAACCAGAAGGCAGAAGGGGCTTTTATTTTTATGGCTTCAGCTTAGTTCATTTATTTTATTTCTTTAAATTTTATTGAAGTGTTGTTGATTTACAGTGTCGTGTTAGTTTCAAGTGTACAGCAGAGCGAACCAGTTATACTAATACATGTGCTCACTCTTTTTTTAGATTCTGTTCCCACATCGGCCATTACAGAGCATGGAAGAGTTCCCTGTGCTATGCAGTGGGGCCTTTGTTTCTTAATTTATTGATTTGTGTGGCAGCATCAGGTCTTAGTCACATCTTCGTTGCCTCATATGGGGCCCTTCATTGCAGCACACGGACCCTAAGTTGTGGCTCATGGGCTCTGTAGCTGTGGCGTGTGGGCTTAGTTGTTTCAAGGCACGTGGGATCTTAGTTCCCCGACCAGGGATTGAACTCACATCCCCTGCATTGCAAGGCAGATTCTCAACCATGGGACCACCAGGGAAGTCTCAATAGGTTCTAAATAGTTATCTGTTTTCTGTGTGTAGGAGTGTGCCCATGTCAATCCCAGCCTTCTGACTTATCCCTCTCCCCGTAGAAACGGCTTTTGAAATACTTGTTCCAGACCCATCTGCTCTGTGGGGAAACTGAGACACACAGAGGGAAACAGAGTCTAGAAACCAGTCAACAACAGAGTCAGGACCAGATCCAGGGGGCCCCTGAGAAGTGGGCCTGGCTGCTTTCACTCTGCTTCCACCCAGAATTACTGAGAGCTGGGCAGGGCACTTCTAGAATCAACAGTCTCACCTTCAGCATCCCCAGCTGACTTAGGCCAGGCGCCAACCTGTGTCCCAGGTGGTTCCTTAAATCCTTAGGTGCCGTCTCCTTGAATGTTCTCACTGTGTTGAAGGAGGGGCTATTCGGATACCCATGTTCCAGATGTGGAAACTGAGACTCAGAGAGGTTCTTTGCCCGGGGTCACACAGCTAGAAGTGGTAGAGCTACCATAGCAATGGTAGTTTGTTGTGACAATGTCTTAGGTCAGTGATTGGGTTTCCTTACAGCATTTTTTCCCCAAGGCTGCCCCATGGGTAGAAAATGAAGTAGAATTCCTCCCTTTACTCTGTGCTGTTTAAATGCCCAAAATACTATTTTCATGCAGCAACTGAAACAAAAAATGTTCAAATATTTAGCTGTCGTCTGTGGCACTGTTTTCCTGGGATGGCAGCAAGCAGGCCTGCTGGCGAGCGTCGCCTTCGCGTTAATTAGGGAGAAGCGGCAGACGGGCTCCGCGAAACTGCAAGGCGGGTTGGCATGGCGGCTCTTCACACCCAGAGGAGTTGGCTCAACAAAGCCAATTTGGCACGTTTAATCCTGCTGAAAACCTGGCAGTTGGGGAGGTGACATCACTGGAATCAATTATCCCCGCAATTGCCAGTCCTGGGTAGAAATAACTCAAGAAATCGATTCGTAATAACCACAGCATTCATCGAGGGCTGACTGCCTGCCAATGCCCACCCCCCACCCCTGGCCAGGTTTCCATTAACCTGTTAAACCCCACATCAGCCCTGAGAGGTTAGTACCATGATTACTCTCCTCAGTTCACAGGTGGGATAAACTGAGGGGAAGTGTAGCCAGCTGAGGAACAGCCCTCAGAAAGATCAGGTGCTATCCCCTGAGCCTCTCAGTGTGACCTGATTTGGAAAAGGGGTCTTTGCGGATGTGATTAAGGGTTGAGATGGAGAAATCATCTTGGATTATCTGATGGGCCCTAAATGCCATCACAAGTACCCTCCTTATAAGAGAGAAACGGGAGACTTCCCTAGGGGTCCAGTGGTTAGGACTCTTGTGTTTCCACTGCAGGAGGCACAGGTTCGATCCCTGGTCTGGGAAGATCCTGCAAACCATATGGTGCAGCCAAAAAAAAGAGAAAAAAGAGACAGGGACCTCACATACACAGAGGAGAAGACCATGTGAAGACAGAGGCAGAGGCCAGAGTTATGCAGCCACAAGTCAGGGACATCTGGAGCCACCAGAAACCAGAAGAGACAAGGGCCAAATTCTCCTCTAGGGCCCTCCCAGCATGCGCAGCGCTGCTGACACCTTGACTTTGCCCCCGAGATACAGATTTAGGACTTCTGGCCTCCAGACTGTGGGAGAATACATTTCAGTTGTTTGAAACCGGCAAGTCTGTGGTCATTTGTTACAGCAGCCACTGGAAACTTATACAGCAGTACGGCCCATGGCCAGACAGCTGTGAAGAGACTCAAAACATCGGAAGTGCTCAATAAACGTTGGTGTGGTTGTTCGCTCACTATGTCATGTCCGACTCTTGTGACCTCACGGACTGCCAAGCTCCTCTTTCCATGGGATTTCCCAGTCAAGAACATTAGGGTTACCACTCCCTTCTCCAGGGAATCTTCCTGACCCCAAGGGTCAAGGCCATGTCTCCTGCATTGACAAGCAGATTCTTTACTGCTGAACCACCAGGGAAGCCCTCAATAAATGTCATCTGTTACTATTATTATGACCATATTATGACCAAATCAGCCTTGGGAAGTTGATTTCCAGGGTGAAATGTCCAAAAGAACATGAACGTAGCCTTCTTTATCCATCTCAACAAACACTGTTGAGAAGGGACCGTCTGAGTCACTGACATTTGATGATTTGGTTTGGGGAGAAGCTATTAACACAGGTGGAGTCGGTTCAGGAAAACCATGAAACTTGGTAGGATGAACACCTCACTCCCACTGAGTCAATGCCTAGCACTAGAATTAACTCCACTGGCCAAGCTGGTCCTGCAAATCAATTTGAGAGCAGGTTCATAGCTGATGGAGTAAGTGTGATGGCCCAACAATTCAAAAAGGTGAGGTGGCTCCTCTGTGTCTGGAAGTATCTCCCACACAAAACCTTGTTTATTGTGGACGACATCCTTTGCCCTCTTCGGTTCAGAGTAATATCTAGTGCATATGTACTGAATGTGTGAAGTTTGTCCCACTGCAGTAAGCGAAAGTTGGGGGTTGATGGTCCATAGCTGATGGCCCCAGCCTGCTAATGTTTATGTGGCTCCTCCCCGTGCTTTCCATCCCCTCTTCTCCCTCCCCTTCCCACCCATTCCCTTCCCTTCCATTATGATTTGTTGTTGTTTAGTTGCTAAGTTGTGTCAGACTCATTGTGACCCCATGGACTGTAGCCTGCCAGGTTCCTCTGTCCATGGCAGGTGGATTCATTACCACTGAAGCCCCTGGGAAGCCCCCTCCTCCCACTTCCATTATATTCGATAATAGTTTGATCCAGGAACTTCCCTGCTGGACCCGTGGTTAAGAATCCATTTTGTAGTGCAGGGAGATGGGTTTGATCCCTGGTGTGGGAACTAAGACCCCACATGTGGGGCAACGAAGCCCATGCATGTGCCATAATAAAGAATCCAGGGTAGCCTAAACAAAAGTTTGATCCACTATGGGGTCCCAGCAACATCAATGTGAGCTGTAGGGGGAGGGGGATAAGATACATGCTGGTCCACAGAGGGTCCATTTTAGCCCAATGGGATAAAAAGAGTGTCCATATGGGGTGAGGGTGGCCCCTTCATAGGGGCCAGAGCTTGTGTGAGTGAGGAGGGCATCCTAATGGAAAAGAAGCTTGGCATGGGGGGGTCAGGTGGCCTCCGAGGTGGCACTAGTGGCAAGGAACCCAGCTGCCAATGCAGGAGATGTAAAAGATGTAGATTTGGTCCCTGGGCCAGGAAGATCTTCTGGAGGAGGGCATGGCAACCCACTCCAGTATTCTTCCTGGAAAAATCTCATGGACAGAGGAGTCTGGAAGGCTACGGTCCATAGAGTCACAAAGAACTGGACACGACTGAAGCGACTTAGCACGCATGCATGGGGTGTCAGAGATTGAGCAGTGTGTAGAAGGTATTCTTGTTGGGTAGAGGGCAGCATCAACAATAAGCAATCATGATATATGGGGTGGGGGTTGGTCAAATAAGTAAACACACTGAAAATACTATGTTTCTCACTGTCGGAGAGGAGGTTACCAACATGAAAAAAGTAGCATTAACCCTGTGGAGTTAGGTTGGAATTGGATCTACTAGTGCAGCAGCAGCAGCAGGGTGAACTCATGCTTTTCAACACCAACAGAAGACCATGGAAACAAATATAGATACAAATGTGCGTGTGTGTGGACTTCCCTGGTGGTCCAATGGTTAAGAATCCACCTTGCAATGCAGGGGATTTGGGTTCGACCCCTGATCAGGGAACCAAGATCCTACATGCTGCAGGGAGTCTCAGCCCACACACACCAACCAGTGAGAAACCCGAATGCTGCAGCACAGATATCACATGCTGCAATTAAGACTCAACGCAGTCAAAAAGTACAAGAAGAGCCCGGAATATCTTGTTCCAGAAAGTAAGGAAATGTTTAAAGAATGATAGGGAGACAGAGCCAGCTGAAAAGGACAATCACGGGCTGAGTCTAGAACACACTGGGCACCCAAATAAATAATAACAGCAATGGACTGTAACCCATGGAATCAGAAGTCTGTACTGATGAAAAGAAATAAATGGAAAGTCTGATGAGAGATGGGATAGTAGTCTCAAAGTACCTCCCTATGAACTATGTATTATTTTCAAAGAGGAAAGAGGAGATTCAGAGGCTCTCTGAGAGTGGTGGGGACTGTGGCGAGCTGGGGGTTCCATCCCAGAGCAGGCACTTAAAAATTTTGTTCTATGGATATGTAGGTATCAAGACATCGCATTCACTCAGAACAACGACCCATCTCACCACATCAAACCCATATTCCATGGCAAGACAGTTTTTCTAGACTTGAATTTTTGATATCAGCCACAGTCTCCGGTGGTTTGGCTGAGATGGAGCAAGTTGAGAAATCGGGGTGTCATCTGAGGCTGGCGGTCCCCATGTAGGCTGTGATCTCTCTGCTGAATTAATGGCAGGGCTGTGTCTGAAATATGGGTGGGAGTTCTGGGTCCAAGTTCTGGGTGGACTGGTGAGGGAGGCTTCAAGGAGATGGTATCTTAGTATGCCTGAGGGGAGTGAGGTTGGGTGGGGTGGGAACAAGCCAAGGTTGACGGCTTGGGCTTCTCTTCGTGGGTGAGCTGACTTGATGGAACATGTTAGGGTTTGGGTCATGAGTAAGACATGACAATAGTCTTTTTTCCCCCAGATCCTTTCATTTCCTGACTATATATGGGTTTGGAACAGCCTCTTCTCTCGTTTGCCCCTTGCAAGATTACACTGAAAATTTTGAATAAAGTTTGGCAATTATTTTTACTGACACCAGTGAGTTCTCATTGCCCTTTGCTTAAAATCCAAACTTTATACCACACTCTGCTTAACCCAACAAGCCCTGCTCACCTCCCTGAGCTCAGTTCCTATCCTCATTTCTCTGCCTCATCCTCTCACTCACTCCACTTCCATTCCCTCCCCTGGTTGCTTGCACACACCAAGCTTTCTGTCATCTTAAGGCTTTTGCATGTGTCCCAGCCACTCTGGCTGTCTCCTACTTCTTCTTCAGGTCCTGGATCAAATGTCACCACTTCAGAGGTACTTACTGCCCCTCACTCCCTCAGGTCAGTTCAGTGCAGTCGCTCAGTCGTGTCCGACTTGAATCACAGCACGCCAAGCCTCCCTGTCCATCACCAACTCCCGGAGTTCACTCAAACTCATGTCCATCGAGTCGGTGATGCCATCCAGCCATCTCATTCTCTGTTGTCCCCTTCTCCTCCCACCCCCAATCCCTCTCAGCATCAGAGTCTTTTCCAGTAAGTCAACTCTTCGCATGAGGTGGCCAAAGTATTGGAGTTTCAGCTTTAGCATCAGTCCTTCCAATGAACACCCAGGATTGATCTCCTCTAGAATGGACTGGTTGGATCTCCTTGCAGTCCAAGGGACTCTCAAGAGTCTTCTCCAGCACCACAGTTCAAAAGCATCAATTCTTCGGCGATCAGGTTTCTTCACAGTCCAACTCTCACATCCATACATGACCACGGGAAAAACCATAGCCTTGACTAGACTGACCTTGGTTGGCAAAGTAATGTCTCTGCTTTTTAATATACTATCCAGGTTGGTCATAACTTTCCTTCCAAGGAGTAAGCGTCTTTTAATTTCATGGCTACAATCAGCATCCGCAGTGATTTTGGAGCCCCAAAAAGTAAAGTCTGACACTGTTTCCACTGTTTCCCCATCTATTTCCCATGAAGTGATGGGACCAGATTCCATGATCTTAGTTTTCTGAATGTTGAGCTTTAAGCCAACTTTTTCACTCTCCTCTTTCACTCTCATCAAGAGGCTTTTTAGTTCCTCTTCACTTTCTGCGGTAAGGGTGGTGTCATCTGCATATCTGAGGTTATTGATATTTCTCCCGGCAATCTTGATTCCAGCTTGTGCTTCTTCCAGCCCACCATTCCTCATGATGTACTCTGCATATAAGTTAAATAAGCAGGGTGACAATATACAGCCTTGACATACTCCTTTTCCTACTTGGAACCAGTCTGTTGTTCCATGTCCAGTTCTAACTGTTGCTTCCTGACCTGCATATAGGTTTCTTAAGAGGCAGATCAGGTGGTCTGGTACTCCCATCTCTTGAGGAATTTTCCACAGTTTATTGTGATCCACACAGTCAAAGGCTTCGGCATAGTCAATAAAGCAGAAATAGATGTTTTTCTGGAACTCTGTTGCTTTTTCCATGATCCAGTGGATGTTGGCAATTTGATCTCTGGTTTCTCTGCCTTTTCTAAAACCAGCTTGAACATCTGCAAGTTCACGGTTCACGTATTGCTGAAGCCTGGCTTGGAGAATTTTGAGCATCACTTTACTAGCATATGAGACGAGTGCAACTGTGCGGTAGTTTGAGCATTCTTTGGCATTGCCTTTCTTTGGGATTGGAATGAAAACTGACCTTTTCCAGTCCTGTGGCCACTGCTGTTTTCCAAATTTGCTGGCATATTGAGTGCAGCACTTTCCCAGCATCATCTTTCAGGATTTGAAATAGCTCAACTGGAATTCCATCACCTCCAGTAGCTTTGTTCATAGTGATGCTTCCTGAGGCCCACTTGACTTCACATTCCAGGATGTCTGGCTCCAGGTGAGTGATCCTGCATCCTATCAAAAGCACATCCTCAGTCATCCCTGTCACTCCACCTTAATTTATTTTCTTCATTACACTTAGCATTTGAATTTGTCTTATTTGCTTATGTTTTGTATTGCAATATAATGTGTTATCGTGTCTCCTCAACTAGAATGTGAGCCCCACAGGAGCCAGGATTTTGCTGTACTGCTCATCACTTTATCCTCAGCGCCTAGCCCAGTGCATGGTGCATGGTGGGAGCATAGTAAACTGTTTCTTCTGAGAATGAATGAGGAGCTCTCAACAGTTATGTGCTAGATTTTAGGATACAAGCATCAAGGTGGGCTGTGACTGAGATGAATTGTGCTGCAGGTTGTGGCAAGCTTGTACCCTGGGCTGTTGGGGTGAAGTCAGGTTTGAGGAAACAGGCACCAGTCAGGTGGTGATTGAGTTGGATTGTACACTGGGCTGAATCCATCAGGTAATATCAGATTGTACAGGTCAGACTGGACCCCAGATTTCAGTTGACAAGAGTCCTAATTAGGCATGGCTGAGTTAACTTGTGATTGGCCAGTGTCCAACAGGCATAAGATCACTAAAGAAGAATCAAGGATCTCCACTGTTGTAGCCAAAGAGAACTTTGATCACAGCAGTGTCCAAAAAGTCTCCTGGGACTGTTAAAGATTAGTCCCTTTGTGGGGTAGCAAATGTCCTGAAGGATGCTGGCAGGATTGGGCCGTAACATGGGCTGGTGGATGGGTTGTGAGTTGTGACCTTGCCCATCAGGCGAGGACGCGGCCCGAGCCAGCTCGCCTGGTTGCGAGGTGCCATGCCGGGGGTGGCAGGAAACACGTGGGGACGGGTCACCTGGGAGAGGCTCACCTGGGCGTACCTGGATATTGGAGTCGGCGCGCTTCCGCGCCGGGCGGGCTGGCCCCGCCCCCCGACCAATGGCGTCGCGCAGGTCCACGGCCGTGGGCGAGGACTGGGCGGGCGGGCGCGGCGGCGGGCGCGGATTGGGCGCGGGCGGGCGGGGGCGGGGCGGCGCGGCAAGCAGTTTAGGCGCTCGGCCTGCGGGCGGCGCTGAGCGCTCGGCTACGCGGGCGCAGCGCGGGCGGAAGTGGCGACGCTGGCGTCCCCGGAGGCTGCGGAGGGCGGCAGTGACGGCCCCGGCGCTGACGGCGGCGGCCCCGGGGGCGGCGTGGACGCCCGCGGCGCCGGCTGGGGCATCACCGCGGGCCTCGACCCCGAAATGGCGCTGCTGGCGGAGCACCTGCTGAGGCCCCTGCCTGCGGACAAGCAGATCGAGACGGGGCCCTTCCTGGAGGCGGTGTCCCACCTGCCGCCCTTCTTCGGTGAGCCGGGGTGAAAGGGGGAACTGGCTGGGAGCCCTGCCCCAGGGCGCTCCCAGATGCACCCGCTTCTTCCTTCTCCCAAACGTCCCCAAACCAGCCCTTCCGTGCACACCCCAAATCCTACTTCTCCAGGCACCAAAGATCCCCTTTTTCTGCAAGCACCCCAGATTTCCCCTATCCCAGACCGCTCCCAAATCCTCTCTCCCCAGAACATGTCACATCCTCATCTCTTCCCGGACATCCCCAAATCCTCCGTCTCTCTCAGACACTCCCAACCCTCTGCCTCCCTAGACACTTCATCTGTCAGATGCCCGCAGATCTCCACCCGCTTGTGCGCCCCAAACGTCCATCTCCCCACGAACACCCCTACTCTACCAGATCCCCAGTTCTGTAGTCCTCCGTCTCCCTCAAAGCGTCCCACCGTCCCCCACCGCCCAGGTCTTTTATCCTTGCCCCCATCCTCCCGTTCTTCTCCTTCTGATTGGCTCTCAACTCTCTCCCTTTAAAATGAACCCCTCATTTGATAAACCCCCTCTTTTCTGTAAATTCTCCCATCCTCTCCCTCGTGGGACAGTGGGAACCCTTCTTTTCCTCATAATTCCAAATCCAAGTCCCCCACCCCCCCACCCCCACTCCAGGGGCAGAAAGCCTGGCAAAGTGAGGAGGGGGTTTTTGGATATGGAGTCGCAAAACTCTCGGGCCCCCTTCCTGGGGAGAACCAGCTAAACTTTCGCCTCCGTTTGGAGCAGGGGTCACGACCAGGGAACCTGCTTTGTGGGGTGACATCAGACACTGGGTGCTTGGGGTGGGGTCCAAAAGAAAAAGTCCCCTCCCCCATTTGTCATGCCCTGGGAGGTCGCAGGAACACTGGGAGGCGGCCCTAAGCCGGTTGCAGACCCTCTTTTCTCCAGTCCTCCAACCCGGCCCACACCCTGGATGGAAAATGGGAAACAGAAGACAGTAGGGCCCTGCCCTTTGCCTTGCTAGTTCCAGTAAAGAATGCAACCTGAGCTCTGCTTTCTCCTCTTCCATGTGGGCTTTCCCCGAAACCCGCCCTGCTGGTTTACTTGGTGGCCTGGCTAGAAGAGACCAGTCCCCAGGGCAGAGTCCAGCAGAAACCTGCAGACTGACAGAACCTGACACTAACTTGGATTAAAGGGATGGTGGCACCCAGGGCATTAACTCCCTTTCCCCCGGAGGGTGATCAGGGCTCCCAGTGGGCAGTAATGCTACAGTGCCATGGGCTCTGGGGTGATTGTGGCTACATGAAATCACGTCCCTGTTCTCTTCCTCCACCCTTTGAGCCTCAGCGTCTCCATCTGTGAAATGGGCATGCTGATCTCCAAGGCTAGCAGCAAGGACTAAATGAGGTGGAGTGTGTAAGTTTCTGAGGCCTTTAAATGCCAAACACATCTTAGCTGTTGGGGGCGTGGTTGTTATACAAGTCCTGAGTTCAGTTTTGGTTCCTTCATAGCAAAGATGATTGATTAATGAGTGAGTGAGTGACTTTGCCTGGTTTGTATGATTCTCAGGCCTGGGTCTTTTACACCTACTGTTGCATCCCTGATACTCAGAACAATGTCTGGTGCACAGTAGGTGCTCAGTCAGCACTTAAATGTACAGAATATTCTTAATATCAGTATCTCCATGTTGAAATGTCTGATCCTTGGGTCAGGAAGATCCCCTGGAGAAGAAAATGGCAACCCACTCCAGTACTCTTGCCTGGAAAATCCCATGGACAGAGAAGCCTGGTAGATTACAGTCCATGGGATCGCAAAGAGTCGGACACGACTGAGCGAGTTCACTTTCACTTTCATGTTGAAATAATGCTAAATCTCCAGGCAGGAGCTTGGGAACTGTCTGATTTTAGCATTGAGGAACTGTTGGTTTGTGTGGTGGGTTTTTCCCTCCTCTTTTAGTTCTACAAATATTTGCTCTGAATAAGGATTCAGAATCTGTTTAAGCTAGTCCTTCTCAACTCAAACAATTTTGCCCCCTCAGGGGACAACAGCCAGTATCTGGAGACATTTTTGGTTGTCACACCCTGGGGCGGGGGGTGGGTGAGAGGCACAGGGAGATGGTACTGGCAGCTGGAAGTCAGGAATGCTGGTAAACACCCTCCAGGGCACGACATAGTCCCCAACCACAAAGAACTGAGCCAGCCCCAAATGTTAGCTGTCTCTCAAGGTGGAGAAACCCCCAAGGTAAGTTCTGTGGCCTTTTCCTCCTGCATCTTCAGCAAGGTTGTCCAGCAGTTCTGCGTTCGGGGCCACCTTCACTTGATGCAAGTAGCGGGCCAGTTTTACAGGAAAAGGGGTAGTGGTGGCTGGAGCCGGTGGTGAGCTGGTGCCTGGGTAGGAAAACGTCCCCTCCCCCTTCCCTGATCTCAAAAGACCCTTGTCTTTGCTGCAAACTGGGTGCTGTGGGCCGTCACATCTGTTGACAGAGCTGCCATTTATACAGAAGTCTCAGTGGGTCGGCCCACAGAGGATAATTCTTAGCACTGTTTGAAAAACGTGATCATCCGTTCTGAAGCATTAAGGCTTCTCTCGGGGGTGGGTTCCTCCTGAGGGTTGAAGTTTGGAGAGGATGCTCCCACCAGTGGCTTTCCCGTGGCGTGCGGGGGTCGATGGAGATTGGCCCATCTGCTCTGAAACATGGGCTTTGTCCGGGTCTTGGGAATGTCTGGTCCCTTGGGTGATCTGTGATCTGGGTGCCGTGTGTGTCTCTGGCATGGAGCAGGTCTGAAGTTTGAACTCAAGAAGTCTGAATGGCATTGTGGCAGTTCTTTCCAAAGCAGGGTTTCTCCACCATGACACTGCTGCCATTTGGGGCGGGGCCATTCTTTGGAGTAGGGGGGCTGTCCTGTGCTTTGTAAGATGTTCAGTGGCATCCCTGGCCTCTCTCTGCCGGATGCCAGCAGCATCCCGTTTCCCCAAGTTGTAAGAACCAAAAATACCTGCAGAGAGACAGAGTAACCCCCAGTTGAGAGCTTCTGCTCTTGATACGAATAGAGCAGAGGGCTAAGAGTAGTGTTTTTAAAAAGTATTTATTTCTTCAAGGAAGGTCTATTTCTCAGAGGAAAAATTGATCAAGAAGAAATGATAAATTAAAAATCTCCCTGCCATTTTTATTGAGCATTTACTCCGTGCTAAGTAGTCTATGTGGATGAGTTCATGTAATCCTTTCACGGCTTTTTGAGGCAGAGTTTTTTGTTGTTATTTTAAAAAAAACTTTATTTATTTGGCTGCATTGGGCATGTGTGCTTAGTTGCTTCTCGGCCTAGGGGACTTTAGTTCCAGGACCAGGGACTGAATCTGCGTCTTCTGCATTCAATATATAGTCAAAGTCGTTCAGTTGTGTTCGACTCTTTGCGACCCCATTGACTATATGGTCCATGGAATTCTCCAGGCCAGAATACTGGAGTGGGTTGCCATGCCCTCCTCCAGGGGATCTTACCAACCCAGGGATCGAACCCAGGTCTCCCGCATTGCAGGCAGATTCTTTACCAGCTGAGCCACAGGATTCTTATCCACTGGACCACCAGGAAACCACCGGCCACCAGGAAAGTCCCGTTGTTTTTGTTTTTTTTTAAGAGAAATCAGTGGTGACATTTCAGACTATTTTCCTTACAGACCCATTTGTCTCTTTATCTATCTTTAAGGGAAAAAGGATAAACTGCTTTTTTTTTTTATAACCCAGGCATATAGCATAACCAGCTTTCCATGTCAACTATCATTTTTCAGGGTTACTTAGAATTTTGTTGTTTGACTGTAGCCATAAACTATTTAACCAACCCCCTGGTGTTGGATATTTACATTGTTTCTTTTTTTCCTCTAGTAAACCATGCTATGATGGCAAGCCACTCCAGTACTCTTGCCTAGAAAATCCCATGGATGGAGGAGCCTGGTAGGCTGCAGTCCGTGGGGTCGCTAAGGGTCGGACATGACTGAGCGACTTCACTCTCACTTTTCACTTTCACACATTGGAGAAGGAAATGGCAACCCACTCCAGTGTTCTTGTCTGGAGAATCCCAGGGACGGGGGAGCCTGGTGGGCTTCCGTCTATGGGGTCACACAGAGTCGGACACGACTGAAGTGACTTAGCAGCAGCAGCTTAGCAGCAAACCATGCTACAGTGAATATTCTTAAGTATATTTCTTTGCATACTTCTTTGGTTATTTCTAATTTTTTGAAGGGAGATTGCTGGGTCGAAGCAGGTGAAGGCTTTACATGTGTTCAGCGCAATCACATTTTTTAATGCTTCATTGGGTGTGGTTTGGGACAGAATTGGTTGGGCTTGATGAATGCTGATTCTTTTGGGCTGCAGGTCATGTGTGTTTCAGAGCACCTGTATCCTGGGCTTGTTCTTCCCTATCTCTGGTGAGTCTCCCAAGCCGGATAGGTTTTGCTGGGTCCACCTAGAGGTCAACAACCCTTTGTCCGTTGACCCAGTAATTGGATCTCACCTCTGATCAGTTTGCAGTTGACTTCTGTGAGGCCCTCCTCTGTCAGCTTTTACGGTCAGTTACACAACCATTCCAGAGCATTAACAATTGAAGGATAGGGAATGGAGGGAGAGAGAGAGGTGAAGGGAGAGACCTAGTTATCATTTGGTTTTGTCACTGTCTGTCTAGAAGCTGCAGTGGCTCCCTATTAACCCACCTTGAAATCCCTGTGTAGCCTTTCTGAATGGCTTGCAGCCCCTGAGATGGTACCGTGACATCACTTGCTTATCGCTCTATACCTGCATCAGAGTCTCACTGCCTGGGGTACCACTCCTCTCCAGCCCATCACCTTCCTTTCACCTGGATGGGTTCCACTTATACTAAAACCACTTAAGGCAATGGGTTTTGCAATTAAAAAAAAATTTTTTTATTGAGATATAGTTGCTTCCCAAGTGGTTCAGTGGTAAGGAATCTTGAGACACAGGTTCCATCCCTGGATCGGGAAGACCCCAGAAAAGGAAATGGCAACCCACTCCACTCCAGTATTTCTTGCCTGAGAAATGCCATGGACAGAGGAGCCTGGCAGAGTCCATAGGGTTGCAAAAGAGTCGGACGTAATTGAGCCACTAAACCACAACATCGTTGCTTTACAATGTTGTGTTAGTTTCTGCTGTCCAACGAAGTGAATCAGCTATATGGGTAGGCATATCCTCTCTCTCTGGGACCTCCCTCTCACTCCCCCACATCCCCCACTCACCCCAACCCCGGTTTTGCAACTTTGAACTGAACCAGCCTGCCGACTGCTCTCATCCATTGGAGGTGTATTTGCAAGTAGGGAGTGAGGTCTTATTAACCTTGAGAAGCATCTCCTGTGTGTTGGTGAAACCCACTCATGAGCTCAGCTGGCCCAGATTAGAGTCGAGCAACACCTGAACAGAGGGCCGTCGCTGGTCCCATTGTGTTAACCTGTTCACCTGTTGGCTGCTTGGGAGGCTTAGAGAGAGGTTGCTTTGAACCCGGGTTTACTGTTGACTGAGTTGGAGTCTCTAGATAGATGGAAATTGGTATCAAGCAGAGGCAGCCTGAGCTTGAGTGCCGGTTCCACGGCCTCCCAGCTGTGTGTCCGCACCCAGGAGCTTCCCCTCTCTGAGCCTGCAGCCCCCACTGTAAAAGGGGGAAGCTAGGCCTCTCAGGGGGGCCGGTAGAGGCGGCCTCCCCCAGATGATGTTGGCATCCAATGCAAGAACCTCTCCACCTTTTTGCACAGGTGGGGCAGACAGCCTCTGAAAGCCTGAGAACCTGCACCTCTTGCCACACTGCCCTTGGGCAACAAGGTTCTTGCAAAAAGAAGCTGCCCTGGGCTCTTGGTGACCAGCTGCCAGGGCTAGGGGCCAGCTGAGCGGCCTGGCTGCTAAAGCAACTCTCATTTATAACATCCAAAGGCCAGCGCAGAGCACGGACCGGTGGTGTCCACCACGTTTGTTCCTCTAGTGAGAAGGAGATCTTCTTGATCCTCTGGGTTCAGAAAAGTCCCGCCCTGAGGTCAGGGATGGAGGTCTGGCCTCTGCTCCTGGAGGGAAGAAGATGGAGAAGCCAGAGGGACAAGACCCAGACATCCGCTCTGTCCCCTGCGAGCTTGTCCAGCCCCCACCTTGTTCCTCATCTGTGGGGTGTCCGCTGCATAGGGCTGGTTGCAGGAACAGTGCCTCATTGTGAATCGTGTCCCAGGCCCCAGCAGCGTGCCTGTCAGAGCATCGGTGCCCAGCCAATGGGTATCTTGAAAGGGAATGGAAAGAATGCGTGACAGCGGCTTTGTAAGGTATAATGCCTGACCCCCGGAGCTAGCGTAACCCGTGTTTTGAGTGACTTCCATGTGCTTCAGCATTGAACAAGCCGATCTCTCATTTCCAATCCTCCTCCTCATGACCTTATAAATCAGGAGGAATGGGCACCACTTCACAGAAGAGGAGACCGAGGTTCAGAGTGGTGAAGGAATGTGACCAAGTCTCGCAAGAGGAAGGGCTTTGTAGGGGGCCAGCCCTGCAAACTAGTCTTTCAGGGCAGAAAGGGCCTTTTTGAGCTGTTGTGGGGGAGGGAAAATGCTGGAAGTTCCCATCTGGCATTGACGGTGTGCTTATTTCAATGAGCTTGTTAGAATGGCAATGTTGAGGTCTAGTCTTAGGTTGCATTGTTTCAGTTTTAAAAGGGCCTGGATGGATGTTAACTGCTTGTGTTACATTCTTACTGTGTTACTTGTATCAGTGCTTTTTTATCCCTTCAAATTGTTATTGTGTTAACTGTAGCTCAGCCTTTACAAGTCCTTACAATGGATCAGGGCTCCCCAGGGTCCTATAAAACCTCTGCTTTCTGTCTGCAGTTCTGTGGCCAGCTCACTTCCTCTGGCTCAGAAATGATTCATTTTCTGCACTGCTGTTCCGCCACCTTCCTTTCGCCGCTCCCTGCTGAGATCTCAGACTGTAATGGTCAGGAGTGCGCCGTCCTTAGTTTATCACTGCAAAGTTCCTGCTGATTTTACCCACATCCACCCCTTTCTCTGCCTCTCTCTCCCCGCCCCCACCCCCCCACCCCCCCACCCCCCACCCCCGTCTTCATCTTTATTTTGATTTTGTTGTTGTTGTGCCTGTGGGATCTTAGTTCCCCAGCTAAGGACTGAACCCAGGCCCTCCGTAGTGAAAGCACAGAATCCCAACCCCTGGACCATGAGGGAATTCCCTTTTTTGACATCTTAATCATTGGAACCATTCTTTCCTGGATTTCTTTCCTAAAGAATGATGCTATAATGTATGATAATAATTATTATAATCATAAAGAATAACTTAAAAAAATTGAGCCAGAAATTATGCTAACCCCTTTATTTCTACAACCTCATTTAAGCCTTGCAACAGCTCTGTAAGATGGGCTCTATTATTAACCTCATTTTACAAATGTGGAAACTGAAGCTCAGAGAGGTTAACTGATTTCTCCCAGGCCACACAGCAAGTAAGAGAACTCATTTTCCCATTTGCATTCCCAGTTGCTGGCTGGTTTTTGCCAAAGGGGACAATTGTGGATAAAGAGAGTTGGCATGTCATGGGGCTGATTTTTATTTATTTTTTTAATTTTAAAAATTATTTTAAAAATTTCTTTTATTTATGTGGCTGCACTGGGTCTCAGTCGCAGTGTGCAGGATCTAGTTCCCTGACCAGGGATCGAACCTGGGCCCCCTGCATTGGGAGCACAGAGTCTTAGCCATTGGACCACCAGGGAAGTCCCAGGGGTGATTTTTAAAAGTACCATTTGGCAAACATTCTTTCCTCTTAGATAGAATTTAGAGTGGGAACTAGTTTTTGAAAGGTGGGCATCCTCGGGCTCTTATGCTTCAAAATAGGCCTAATTGCAGACTGAGCCATCACACATGCACACCCCACATACCATCAGATTAATAAATGATTCATCTCCATCAGCTGTAATTTGAGCGCCTCCCATTATGATCCTTGTAACCTAGGATCTGTAAAGTTAATCTGTCCCATGTGATTAACAGCGAAACCTTACTATCCAGCTATTGAAAAAAAAAAAATTGAATTTGAAATAGAACCTCCCCAAACCAGGCCCCTAGCATCCTGACATAGGCACCCTGTTCTTCCTTTTTCAAATGAACATTTACGGGTTGGGCCCGGATTTCCCACACCAAACCACACAGGCTGAAAGTGAAGGTGTGTGTCTTAAAAGCAGAATGCTTTTTACTCTTGAGTGAAGATTATTCCTGAGATGAAATGAGAGGGCGGGGGCGATTCGGTCGCCTTGTGGCCCAGTGTTGGGAGCATCACCTACTGGAAGAGATGGTTGCCTGGAAAGGCAGGCGTGGAGGGGGCAGCTTGGATGGAAATTTCCAAATATGTGCTGGGGGCTTGCTTGGAGCATAAGAGCAGGTGCGTTCCAACTACATGGAGGCCAGAAAAACAGGAAACGAATGTGAATCCGTGCGGCACATGGGGACTGGTGGCTTATGGGGAGTTCTGCTCTCCAGACAGCCTCGACCATCTGAACTATGGTGGAGACCCGGGCAGAACTGTCCCAGAGGTCACAGAACGTTGCTGGGTGTCTGCTTCCTCTTATTTTGCCGGTGATGCTGACAGAGTTGGCTGTTTGCTCTCCCAGTATCTTGCAGAATCAAAGCACTGCCGAGAAAGAGGAATTTTTAAAAAACTACACAAAGCTGGAGACTTTCCTGGCAGTCCTGTGGCTAGGACTCTCCACTGCCACTGCAATGGGCATGGGTTCCATCCCTGGTTAGGGAACTAAGATCTCACATGCCACGGGGCACAGCCAAAAAAAAAAAACCTACATAATGCTGTCCTAAAACCCTGGAAACATACCATGTAGACCATTTAGGGAACAATTGAGGGGGCCTGTGATATCACTGGGTCACACCTTTGTCATAATTCCTATTTTTGATGATGGCCCTGTTTAGTACACTGCAAATGGCTTGCTGTACAAATGCAGGGACACTTGTCTTACGTTTGGATAAGTTCCATCCAGGATAGCTGAACTAGAGAGAAAGTTGGTGCCTTCATCAAATTTGGTAGATGGAAAATATTTCACTGCTTTTTTTTTTCATTATTGAGATTAAATTTTTCTATAAGGAGGTTATTTCTTATTAATTTGTTAGAGCTCTTTACATATTAGGGATAATAGTCTTTGGTCAATGATATTTGTTACATGGGTCACCCCCTCTCCCGATCAGTTTGCTGCTTGGCTTTGATTGGTGATGGGATTTCCTCCCGTGCCCACCCCATCCCATTTGGAAGGCTTTTGGGTTTGTAATCAGACTTGTTGGCCTTTTTCTTATGCCTTTTGGGTTGAGTGGCATGCTTAGGAAAAGTCTAAACAGAAGGGGCCAATTGCCACGTGTTCCAGGTAACCAAGGCTTGACTGTGTTTAAAATCCATGACCATTTATGAAGTAAGATAGTGGGATTGTACTTGATTTTTTCTTTTGTTTTTGAGACGACTTCTTTTTACTCTTAATGTGAGACGATAAACTAGAAAGCCACCCAAGCCCCCTCCCTCCCATCTGGCAGGTTCTGGGTGCCGTTCTAAAGAGCCCATTGGCTGACAATAATGAAAAACAAGTTTTGGATAACTGCAAAACAGGAAAAACTAGAAAGGTAATTTTGAGGCAGGACTGTATTCTGTATGAAAGGTTAAACTGGGTAACCTGACAAGAAGCGCATCGTGTCCAGAGCGGGGGCCAGCGTGAGTTTCAGCTCTTAGGCCACTGTGTGCTCAGGGGTCAAAATCATTTTTGGTTTTCTGGTCAGAGTCCTCTCACTTTTGCCGAGCTCCCCCACACACAGGTGGAAATGTTCAAGAAAGAAAGGCTAGAAGGGATGGTGGTACCAACCTTGGGTCTGGAATTGTGTGTGAGTACCTGACTCTCACCCGGTGACCCCGCAGAAGTCACGAGGCTTTTCAGAGCCTGGTGGCGTCAGGCTAAGCCAAAGCAAACAGAAGCCCAGAGCATTCCACAAGGTGTGTGGAGGCCACTTTCAGGTCACCTGGAGTGCCTCCTGTTTGCCCAGCACCTCAGGGCTCTGGAAAGGGAGAGGCCAGAGCCCAGAGCGGTTAAGTCACTTGTCCCGAGTGACGCCAGAGCCGAGATCTGAACTCAGGACCAAGGCCGCGTGCTCTACCCTGCTCCCCTGATCACAGGCGGTCCGGATGCTGCCAACCCGACTCCTATGTGTGCTTCTGTGTGTGCACACCACCCCCTCTCCTGGGAGCTGTCTCCCAGCCCTGCTTTGCCCCTTCTCCTTCCGCTCCCTTCCCGGCTCCAGAAGTCCATCCAGGCCCCACATCATGCCCCTCGGTGAGCAGAAGCCTGGTCTCTGCACAGCGGCCACGACCTGCAAGAACAGCTGTCGGCTCCTGCCGACCACGATGACCTCGGGCCCCACGTGGTGCAGTGTCGGGAGAAGGTGAGACAGAAAGCCTTTCTCCCCACCATCCAGGGGTAGGGGGGACACTCAGAACCACACAGAAGCCGTTTCCAGAGCCAGGGAAGCCGAATGTTACTCTCTGCGTCTCTAAAATGCCTGTTGACTGACCTGAGTCGCTGTGAGAAGCTGCTAAGCCACCCACACGTGGCTGATGATTGCCAAACCCTGGTTCCACATCTCCACGCAGAATGGTGTTACTCGAAAATCAGCCCACAGTGGTAATTAAATCATGGCCAGGCTCTGAGCCCTGACTTGGCATGCACAGTGCCTTCCCTACCCCCCACCCCCCATCGCAGCAGCTGCACAGGGACGGTCCCTTTACAGACGGGGAAACTGCTGCCATGCCCCTTCCCATAGCCTCTGCCGTCTTGGTCATGTGGGTCCTCAGACCCGTGCATTGGGTCAGTCTGCCCTACACGACTGTGGCTAGAAAAAGAACCTGGTAGTGGTGCCTCTAGATTCATGTTTCCCACTATCTGCCCCCTTGTTCGTGCCACTTGCTGGGGTCCCGCTTCATGCCAGGTGCGGGGGTGGGGGTCAGAGCAGGGGACGAAGACCACCTGGTCTCTGCCCTCTCAGAGCTCGGAGGGCGGTGGACAGAAAAGATTTACACGTGGAACCACAGTGACGGTAGCAGTGCAATGAACTTGGAGAAAAAGTGGAAGGAAAAAGTCCGATTTTATGAGCAGAAAAAAAAAAAGCCTGACATTCTCTTCCAGTATTTTATATGAAAAATTTCAAACATATAATGAAACTTAAAGAATTTTACAGCAACTATTCACGTACCCACCATCTAGATTCTACCATTTATATCTGACTGTACCTGTCTGTCCACCTCTCTGTCCATTTGTCAACCCGCCTCATGTCTTTGGACAGCATATATTTTTGAAAAACAAGGAGGTGAAGCCATGGTCATGCCTTTACAAGAGTTTTGCCAGTCCCCAGAAAGACCATCCATGGCACCTGCCTGGCCCCTGTGAGACTCGGAATTGGCGACCCTTGGCTACACAGTCAAGAGGGAAAGAGTCACTAGTGGTGGACAGTCTTGACTGTCTTGCGTTATTTTTTTCTTAAGGAGGTTTCTTTTTATTTTTTGTGGGATGTGGGATCTTTGTTCCCTGACCAGGGATTGAACCCGTGCCCTGGGCAGTGAAAGCACTGAGTCCTAACTACTGGACCACAGGAAGTTCTCTGCATTATTACTGTGCGTTGTCATGCTTCGGGGAAGTCGTGGTAAGCGTCCCGGCAGAGAACACAGTGCAGGGCTAGCAAATTGCACAGACTTTCCAGGTTGGCCTCGCAGGATGAGGTCAGTGATCCATCAGGGAGGATGAAATGGTGGGTGGAGTCATCACCTCATTAACACCCTTGGCAGGATCTGGTGGGACAGGATGCCTGCACCCCCGCCTGGCACCTCAGAGCAGCTCCTGCAGCCATCCAGGAAGGGAGATGTGACCCCACAGGAGTGGGAGAGAGGCTGGCAAGCTGAGAGGAGGGTTTTTTCATTCAGCCAGAGGATCTTGTACCCAGGAGCCTGCACTTGGGCGAGGCGGCTGCTTGGGCCCCAAGGGGGGCCTCAGTTGGGAATCAGGAGAGTAGAGGTGACTGGGGTGCAGGCCCTGTGTTCCCACTCAGCGGAGGTCCTGGAGAACCCGGTGACTTCCAAGCCTGGGTGACGTTCGCTGGAGCGTGGAGCCTAGCCCTAGTCATGTCACAAAGTCATAAAGATGGTCAGAGTTCATTTACTGAGGGTTGTTGCACCGGGCACTCTGCTAAATGTGTTCAGTGTGTGGATTTCAATCCCCACCACAACCCTATGAAATAAGTACAGGTGGCACTGGTGGTAAAGAACCTGCCTGCCAATGCAGGAGATGTGAGAGACGCAGGTTCGATCCCTGGGTCAGGAAGATAACCTGGAGGAGGGCATGGCAACCCACTCCAGGAGAATTCTTGCCTGGAGAATCTCATGGACAGAGGAGCCTGGTGGGCTACAGTCCATGGGGTGGCAAAGAGTCAGACACGACTGAAGCGACTTAGTACTTACGAATGCTGCCCCATTTGCCGTGTGAGGAAACTAAGTCACACGGAGCCCAGGCGGGAGACTTGCTCACCTGGATTCAAGCCCAGTCTGTCTGGACTCCTCCCTGGCCTCCTTTCTATGGGGTTTGGGGCTTTTTCAGTTATAACATCCAGTGCTGTTTCCTCAATGCACCTCTCTTAACAGATGCAGTTAGAATGTTCCAGATGGCTGGCCAGGTGTGCCAGGTCACCTTGGGTGGAATTCAGCCCACGGTGGCCCTCCTCCAGTCCTCCGCCCTGTGCAGCCAGCTGGTGCGCGCGCCGAAGCCCCTGCCTGGCCTGCGGACAAGGGGAGGCTGGTGGGGGGTGTTTCCCCGCCATGGGGTTTGGTACCCACTTGTGGCCTGCTCAGGTGTCTTTGTCCCCTGGGCTCTGTATCAAGGATGCTCAGAGGTGGCAGGGAAGCACAGCTGAATTCAGGCTCTGAGGCTGAAGTCCTTGTTGAGGCTGCTCAGGAGACACCCGGACCTTCCCTGTCTGTTCCCTCCATGCCCAGCCCTCAGCAGGGAGCTCTGACCTGTGGGCTGTCTCTGGTCCCCGTGACGGCCTGCTGGGAGCGCTCACAGAGGCGGGAAAGGAGGAGAAACAGCCCATAGGCTACTTATGTTTCCCTGAGTTCCAGGCACTGCCAGTTTCTTGGTCCACATTTCATCAACTCCAAGGCGCCACCTATTTTAAGGTGCTCTGTTGTTTTGTGAGCCACCAAGAAAGGAACTCTGCCTCCAAGGGAGAGCACTCAGATGTCAGAGATGAACAAAGTATGTGTCTCGGAAGTGGGTGGTTTCAAGTGATCCTCGTAGCAGCTCCAACCACTTCTGTCAGCCCACTTGCTAGATGGGAAAACTGACGCTCAGGGAGCAGAAGGGACACTCCCAAGCCCCGACTGCCAGTGTCTGCAGAGCAGGTGTGCAGCTCCAGTTCATGAAGCTGTGTTAAGTGATGGCAGTCCCCCTAGTGGTGGTTCTCCCAGGCTCCTATGCAGAGTCTCAGGAACCGGGGGTGGGGGGGGGTGGGGGGTGGGGGCGGGGGGTGGGGTGGGTTCTGGGTCGCCAGCTCACTACTGACTTAGAAGCTGGTGAAGGAGAAGGTTGTCTTTCATAGATCTGGCCCCTCTTCTCCCGTGGACTAAGATTCCTCGAGCTGTTTCCTGGCCAGCTGGTTTGTTAGTGGCCATCTGCCTTGTTGGCCAAGATGGTTTCTCAGAGTGTTAGTTTTGCGAGATGCTCTACGCTGTACTGTCCAATATGGTAGCCACTGGCCGCATGTGGCTATTACATTTAAATGAACAAAGTTAATAAAATTACAAATTGAGTGCCTTGATCTCACCACATTTGAAGTGCTCAGTAGTCACATGTGGCCCTTATTAGATGGTACAGATATAGAACATTTTATCCTAGGATGAGAGGGTGCTACGGAAAAAACATTTGCCCCTTAGAGAATCTGGTTGTATTTTAAAGGCTCTGACAAGTCCTGCAGTAAGAAACCTGTCTCACTTGGAGCCCAGGACTCCAAATTTACTTGCTTACAAACTGTTTTAACACCTACAAAGAGTTCTTTCCTTAAACACATCAAGTGACCTTTCCTCCTGTCCCATGGCGGTCCTGAATATCACCCTTGTTTGGATTCTAACATCTCTCTACTTGTTTTGTCCCCAGATTGCCTCGGCTCCCCAGTGTTTACTCCCATCAAGGCGGACATAAGTGGCAACATCACCGTATGTACTTGGCCTGGCAGCCCCAGTACCCAGATCAGGACTCTAATCCCACCCTGGTTACCAGTGCCCTGCTCCTCACTGCAAGCTCCCCAGGCTAAGGAGCGGAAGGAGACATGGAAAACAGGCCTGGCCCACAGCTCCTCTGACTCAAGGCTCCAGGTTCTTGGTCCTCCTTGTGGTCATGCCATCCAGTCACAACCAAACTATGATTCACAGTCTGGAGGGCTGCCCTGAGAAGGAACTGGCTGGTACTTGGATTCATTCCACCAAACAAAAAATAAACTCCAAGGTCCACAGTTGCACTGACCCAGCCCTTTCCTTCCTCAATCCTTAGAGCTCCCAATGGCATCCCCTAACCACTGACTCTCCCCCGGCAAGGACCCACCATGAGGCCGGTGCTTTGTCATTATCCCCATTTTACAGACAGGGAAACTGAGGCCCAGAGCTGTTTAGGGACTCACAACAAGGAAGTGGCAGAGGTGGGATTTACATCCAAACTTCCTGCCTCTGACTCAGGATCCTTCTTCCTGTTGGACATCTCTGAATCCTAAGGACCTACTTGTGTTTGTCCACAGAAGCGAAACTTCAGATACTTGGGGTTCAAGGTGCTGTCAGTAGTGGTTGGAGAACGTGGACTCTGGGGTCTGTTCAGGGCTGGAACCCGTTCCCACCTGCACCAGCTGTGTGACCCTAAGCAAATCACTTTGCCTGTCTGAGCCTGCTTCCTCATCTGTAAATTGGGACGATGGCAGGCACGTCAGGGTTGCCGTGGGGATTAGAGAAGGCTGTGGCTGTAAAGTGCTGTGTGCATCCAGTGAATGCGGACGGCTCTGGGGATTATTACTGTCACGACCAGCCCCAACTGCCGGTCCTGGCACCTGTGGGCAGGACAGCGAGGCTCTGGTGGGGTGGCATCTGTGGAGGCAGCCTTCCTCAGGGGGAAACCCTGTGTGCTCTGTTTCAGAAAATCAAAGCTGTCTATGACACCAACCCAACCAAGTTCCGGACCCTGCAGAACATTCTGGAGGTGGAGAAGGAAATGTATGGGGCTGAGTGGCCCAAAGTGGGGGCCACGCTGGCACTGATGTGGCTGAAGAGGTGATGGGCTTGGGTGGCACGGTGTTTGTGTGACCGGGGGGCCAGGGAACCTGCCCTGCAGAGGAGGGACAGCCAACCCCACCACTGCCCCAGGGCATCTGCTCTGATGGGTTGGACGGCACTTCCGTCTTCCACGTAGGTGCTCTTCTTGTGCAGTGCTACTTAGTGACAGAGAAAAAGCACCCTGGGGGCCAAGTTCTGCCTGATGGTGACATTTCCTTGCTGGTTCCAGTCTCACCAGAAGCATAACAAACCCACAGATACTCCGGCCACTGTGCTAAGCTCTTTAGACACCTGATCATATTTTTTGTGCTGTGAGTTAGGTATGATCATCCCCATATATGCCCATGTCCTAGAGGAGGATGCTGGTAGCTTCTGGGGCCAATTCGTGGGCTCGGGGCACAGGGACGGTGCTGGGACAGAGCAGCTGAGCACTCCCGTTGTGCAGGTTGCGCACTGCACAAAGATGTCCTATCTACAGCCAGCCAGCCACATCACGCACGTGGCAGATTTGTATATTATGCCAGCTTATTGACAGAACCACAGCATCTACAGGAAAAAGAACTCTAATTCACATCAGTTCGACCCGTGGGCTGGGGGCGAGGTACCCCAATATGGGATTTGAACTCAGAGAGTCTCACCCTAGAGTCGACAGTGCTTGTGACCATGTTATGTATTGTCCTTGTAGCACATACTTGGAACTGCATATAGTCATTCCATCTTACAGATGAAGCCACTGAGGTTCAGAGAGGCCACGCAGCTCGCTTGCTGAGCTCATGCTGCTCTCTGCCAGCTCCCGAATTCCCTCAGCTATGCAGACTCCACAGTCCCTGGCAGCAGCTCCGAAGCCAGGGACCCATTCTCGGCCCCACTGATGTTCCCAACATTGCCCCTTCTCTGGGGCCTGGAGTCAGGAGCCAGGAAAGCCTCTCTTTCCCTGGATCCCCATCCCTAGAAGCTAACCCTCGCCCCACGCTCTCTGTGCACTTCTTTGGAGAAATGGAACAGGGATAGTCTGCTCCCTGGAGCATGTGGCCAGTGTGGGCATCAGGGGGTAGGTGGGCTGTAACTAACACCCTTATGGCCTGTTTTATGACGTCCACGCCAAGCTGCCCTGTTCTTGTCTGTCAGCCATTGAGTCACACACCTGGAATGGGGAATGCCCCTGGGTCCATCCACTGGCAGGTTCTGTAGGTCTCTCAGGAAGAGCCAGGCAGAGCGTGACATCCAGGTCAGGAGGTAGGTTGTTTGTGTCCAGAGGAGACATGGGCACAGCCTGGTGACTGGCAGAGCAGACCCTGGTGGATGTCAACAAGTCGAGCACATAATGAGCACCCGCTGTGTTCTGTGCCTGGCGCTGGATGCGTGGGGCGCTGCTTGGAGAGGCAGGGTCCCTCTTAGGGTAGCGCAGTCCAGCCCAGGCCGGGGGTCAGGCTGCGGGGCGGGTCATGACGGCAGGATAGAAGCCTGGAGCAGAGAGAAATCAGGGATGGCTTCCTGGAGGAGGCTTACCAATTAGCACCTCCACGACTGAGCAGCAGGGTCCCAGGAGGAAGAGGCCTTGCAGAGGTGGGAGGGCAGGAGAGGTACAGAGTATCTGCCCCTCCAGGAGGATCTGGTCCAGCCAGGGCCCTGGATGCAAGGCAGGAGCAGGGAAAGGTGAGGTGGGATTGGGCAAGGATGAATTCCAGCCTCCGCGGGGGTTCTGGGAAGCCACGGAGGGGCATGAAACTCATCAGCAACGGGGTAAAAAGGGGCTTGACAAAGACTCATCCCAGCTCTGGGCAGAGGGGGTATTGTAAAGGATGGGAGAAGCAGAGGCTCAAGAAAGGGGGCCAGTCAGGGCAGGGCTGGGACTGGACCCTGAGCGTGGTTCACACTCCAGGCTGATCCCCAATGATTGAGAGCTGTGATCCAAGCATGGAGGAGTTCCTTCACCTCACAGGTGATAAAGCTGAACTTTATCCTTTCAGTCCTCGGGACAAGTGTTTCTGCCCCAAGAACCCCCGAGACTGATCCCCACCCCTTGCAGGGAGGGAGCAGAGGAGCCCAGTTAGGGAGTGAGACAGGCTCTCACTGTCTAAGATACGAGACTGAGATGTGAACTCCTATCTCAGCCTTTGACTGAGGCTTTTGGAGTACCTCTGTGTTCCCCTCAGTGAAGTGGGCGGATTGTGCTGAGCCCAGTCTCAGCTGACGGACTGAGGGGAACAGATGAGATGATGTGGAATAAAGGGCTGGCACTGATCTGCCTCTAAACTTGGCGGCCTTGCCATGACCCACACCCTTCTCCTGGCTCTTGGAGCATCATCCTACCCCAGAGGGAGGGCTCAAGTGGCCACTGGAGGATGCGGACCACGGCACAAGCAGGGATGGAAGCAGGGAGCCCACAGGATCAGACTCGCTTGTGTTCTCAGCATGTCCCTGATCTGTGGTCCCTGAGCCCTTTGAAGACCAGAGCTGGGGCTTCAACCCTGTATTGATCGACTCTGTCCCTCCAGCACGGCTGGCCACGTGGCCATAGAAATGGGCAAAGCGTGTCCAGACCCTGCCCTCTGTAGACTTCACAGCCCAGCAGAGGCCATGGCCGGGGTCAGCCCCAGGCCTGGTGTAGACGAGGTACTTGGGATACGTGAGTTGATCCCATGGGGATCACCCTACACGGAAGCTAGTGTAGACATGACAGCTGAGTATTGGTATTCCGGGGTCACGGGAAGCGCTTTATTCAGGGTACATGCGGGTCTCTGGGGTGGGTGGGCAGGGCCGGCGGGAGTGTGCTGCGCCCCGACGCACCCTCTCCTTTCCGGCTGCAGAGGCCTGCGCTTCATCCAGGTCTTCCTCCAGAGCATCTGCGACGGCGAGCGGGACGAGAACCACCCCAACCTCATCCGCGTCAATGCCACCAAGGCCTACGAGATGGCCCTCAAGAAGTACCACGGCTGGATTGTGCAGAAGATCTTCCAGGTGAGCCGCCCCGCGGGCACAGCGGGCCCCCTGGCTTGTGGGGTTCGCCCTCCGCCCCAAGCTCCATCACTGTGGCCCCCCTGCCCCGTGTCCGTGTTTGCGCCGCCCGCTCCGGGCTCAGGAAGGGCTCTCCCCCGTCTGTCTGGGGTGAGGCTGGGGCGATGAGGGGCCTTTGCTGTGCGGTGGGCATTTTCCTAAATGCTCTGTGGAGGTTCTGACGAGGGGCCCGATTGGGAGACCATGGGAAGAACCAGGGCAGAGACGAGGCCCTCAGGTTGATGGTGGGCTGACCTCACTGGCCCCCTGGATTCAGCTGGGACCCTGGCACTTGGCGGGGTGGGGAGGGGAGGAAGGGCCCCTGTGCCCACCCACGGGAGTGTCGGCTGAAGGGATATCTGCTCACGAGGCTCTTGGTGAGTTGTGTTGGGGTGATGCTGACCACAGGCCTTCGGCACCAGCCCGGCTATGGGAGAAGCCCACCAGAGAGGCGTCGAGAGCCCACAGGTGCACTGCACACTGTCCTGGCCCCCTTTCTCCTACAGTGCCCCCTGCCCGCCCATCCTCTCTGTGGAGAGAATGGGGCTCTGAGGGCAGGTCTCTGTCCCGCGTGGCACAGGTCATGGGCAGGCAGGGTGAGGCGTCAGCTGAATCCAGGCAGGAAATATGGCACCTGTGAGCCGTCCACCCTGGCAAGGCTGGAGACAGCACCCATCCCGGGCAGGGACTCAAGAGCCCTGCCCCCCCGCTGCTCACAGAGCCTTGCCCCCTGTGAAGGCCTCAGACCACCAGCATAACTGGGTGCCCTGGATGCCTAGCTCAAGGCAGGC
Organism: Moschus berezovskii; assembly: GCF_049115385.1. NCBI lineage: Eukaryota > Metazoa > Chordata > Mammalia > Artiodactyla > Moschidae > Moschus > Moschus berezovskii. The sequence continues at coordinate 66,669,916 of NC_142478.1, forward strand.
TGCCCGTGGAGGGTCACTTTCACAAGAGGCCCCATCCTTGTTTCCATTTCACAGATGAGGAAACTGATGCCCCCTGATGCCCCGGACGTTAAGTATCTTGCTAGAGGTCACACAGTAAGAAATTCCTGAGCCAGGATTCCTGAGCTTCAGTATCCTCATCTTGCAAATAGACATAAAATAGGCCCTGCCTCACAGGCTCATTGTGAAGAGTCTATGTATTATTCCGTATACAGTGCTTGGCATGTTGAAGCTATTTCTATTTTGATTCTTTTTTTTTTATTGGAGGATAATTGCTTTACAATGGTGTGTTGGTTTCTGCTGTACAAGGTGAATCAGACATGAAAGTGAAAGTTGTTCAGTTGTGTCCGACTCTTTGCGACCCCATGGACTATACAGTCCATGGAATTCTCCAGGCCAGAATACTGGAGTGGGTAGCCTTTCCCTTCTCCAGGGGACCCTCCCAACCCAGGGACTGAACCCAGGTCTCCTACACTGTAGGTGGATTCTTTACCAGCTGAGCCACAAGGGAAGCCCAAGAATACTGGAGTGGGTAGCCTATCCCTTTTCCAGGGGGTCTTCCTCACCCAGGAATTGAACTGGGGTCTCCTGCGTCTCAGGTGGATTCTTTACCAACTGAGCTATCAGGGAAGCCGAATCAGATATAAGTATACATATAGACCCTCCCTGTTAAGCCTCCCTCCCTGCCACCCCCCCATTTTGATTCTTAATGATAATGTTATTATTTGTAATTTCCTCACCTTCTCAAACTTGTAGCCTAAGCCTTTGTATGTGGTTGCATTGTTTTCCTTCTGGTTTGGAAATTCTATGAATTTCTGGTTCTCTGGGCTGTTCAAGTTGTCAGGGAAGCCCTGAAATTTAGGGAAGTGTCGCCCCCTGAAGGTCAAAAGAGGAACAGCACAGATCCGCCATCCTCTCCCCGCCCCGCCCCTCAGATAGTGGGTCTCAGGAGGAAGCTGCTCAGCTTCTCCAGAGCAGGGAACCCACCGGAGGGAAGAGGTCCATCCTCGCAGAGCACCTACTGTGTGCCTGGTGCTGTGCTCAGCACTTGGCACGACCTCCTTAATCCTGACAAAAGCAGCCCAGTTGGGTGGATGCCATTGTTATCCCCATTTTACAGATGAGGAAACTGAGGCGCAGAGAGGCTAAGTAACTTGCTCAAGGCTCACCGCTAGTCGGCAGTAGAAGCTGGAATTTGAAGCCAGGTCTGTCTGTCCCCAAAGCTTCCTGCTGTCCCTCACCTGGTAGAAAGGGACACACACACAACCCCCCCCCACCACCACCCTTGGCCTTTCCCGTTCAATGCCATGAATAACACAGACCTCCTGCCCAGCGCGGACCTTGGGGGCATACCCTCCCAGAACCTGACCGGTGGCTGGGCTCCACCTCCTCTAACACTGTGCCACCCCCTGTCACCCGTCTCAAGGCAGCGCTGTATGCGGCCCCCTATAAGTCCGACTTCCTCAAAGCACTCTCCAAGGGCCAGAATGTGACGGAGGAGGAATGCCTGGAGAAGATCCGCCTCTTCCTGGTCAATTACACGGCCACCATCGACGTCATCTATGAGATGTACACCAGGATGAACGCCGAGCTCAACTACAAGGTGTAGGCCAGCTCCACAGCGGGGACTCTGGACGGCACACCCCCGGACCGCAGACCCCTTGCAGGAACAGGCAAACCCGAATCACTGTGAATCTGGCTGGCCAGCTGCCCCCTGCCTGTGGCGTGCCCCCAGAGCAGCCTAGAGTCGGGCCAGGGTCTGCAGGGGGCTGGCCCTGGTCTTTTAAAAGTCACCTTTGGGATCTGTCCTCTTGGAGCAATAAATAACGGTCACACTTCCGAATCTCCTTTGAATTTCATGACAGCACAGACTGACTTTATGCCTTCATTTCAGTGTGGTAAAAATGAATTAATATTTCTAATAAATCAAGTCCTAGGGTTTTTTGGTCCCCTCCAATCCCCACTCGGAGCATGACTCTGGGGGAAGTGGTGTTAGATCTGTCACTTTGAAAATAGGCACGTGTCTTTCTGAGGAGCTGGCTGAATGATGTTTTGAGTATTTTAAGGACCATGAGGGGGTTTGATCTGAAATTATACAGGGCCCCTCTTGTGGGATTTTTTTTTTTCTTTTTAAAGCAAACTAGTGTGTGTTCTCATGTGGTTTGCACAGCCGAACCTCCCAGCACTGTCATTAGAGCCCTTTCTTACTGTCTTTTGCCAGACAGTGTTTTTTATAGCTGAAACCAACCAGCAAGCCTTTGATGACCAAGGGGAGGCTTATTTTAAAGCTATCAGGCACAAATAACTGACTGTAGATGACTGTATTTGCATTCTTCTGCATAATTACCTTCTTCAGGGACAGCCTTTCCAACCTAAGCAACTACCTACCATTTGTGTATTCTTTTGAGGGGGAGAGGATGAACCCACGAACATGCCTTACTGCCTTAACTGTCCTTCCTGGCTCTAAAAAGAATTGTCTTTTTAAAGTGTCGGGATGACCAAAGCAACCCACAAAGAATTGATGTATGTTTAGAAACCCAATGAGGAACAATTGGTGATTTTTATGCAGAAACTAAATAATCCTTAATAAATAAATCTATTTTGGAATCACATTGGTGTGCTGTTTTGATTCTTGATTCTTTTTTTTTTTTCTCTTTCTGGATCAAAGGATACAACTGGGGGCCAGCCACGGACTTGCTTTTTAGTCTCTGGGTCCTATTTTCTGGTTTTGAAAAATAGAATTGGCTGCCACATTGAGAAACTGACATGTCCCAGAAAAATCTTTATTTCTAGCTTCTTAGAGAAATCAAACTGCCTGGCTGGAAGTGAGAGATGACTGCCCAGTTGGCTGGATGGGGTGATTGGGTGGATATACTTTCACTTTGCCTCAGTCTCCACCAATACCTGTTGCCTCCCCAACCCTATAACCATTGGTTATTTGCACTTTATCATGGGCGGGTGCTTTTTCTGGTACTAGGCTTAAATGTGGAGGAAAATATTTTACTTCATTCCTGCTCCTGCATAACATACAGTCTAGTGGGCAAGATGGACCAGTAAATCAGCAGAGGTAATATAGAGTGGTCAGCGCCCAGGGGGAGCCTGAGTCCACAGATTGGGGCTCACACTGAACCTCGATGGAAAAGTTGGGGTTGCGAGGATCCCAGCAGAGGAGGAAGAGGGGACCCTCCAGTTCATAGGCAGTGTCCTTTTGACTTGACCCAGAGCAGGCTGTGTGTATGTGAGACGTCATGCCACTGAGGAATTTGAGCTTGACTCTGAAAACTGTGGAACACCTTCAGAGGTCTTGTGCACAATCAGTCGGATATCCAGTTTGGAAGGTTCCCTCCGATGTGGCCAAGGGTTAGAAGTCTGAACTAAGTTTTTTGCTGTCTCTGATTTCATGATGTTTCCTAACATTGCTGATAGGAAGAATGCCACTAATCTTTCGAAGCTCTAACTGCTTTTTAGGATTTTTCCCTTTGAATATAAAATTCTGCCAACAAATTTTTAAAATTCTGTGTGTGTATGTATGTATATATATATATATATATATTTTTTTTTTTTACAAAGAGCTTTTTGGGACTTCTCTCACAGTCCAGTGGTTCAGACCTCACTTTCTAATGCAGGGAGTGCAGGTTCGATCTCTGGTCGGGGAGCTAAGATCCTGCATACCTCATAGCCAAAACATAAAACAGAAGCAATATTGTAACAGGTTTTCAATAAAGGCTTTAAGAATGGTCCACATTAAAAAAAAATAAGTTTTTCTGCATGTTTCCAACATAATATAGTGACACCAGGAAGGCAGTTTCTCTGTGGAAGATCAGAATTTCCCCAGGACGGCCTTCTTTGTTCCCGGTACCTGCCTGGCCCCAGGAGCGCTTGTGACCCCAGAGATGAAGTCAGCAGTGCATCTCTGCCCTCTCATGTCATCCTTGTCAGGGTGGGACTCACTTCTGCCTGGGGCAGGGAGGAAGGAACACACATTGAGCACCAGCTGTATACTAGGCCCTGCACAAGTACTTTGTATACATCATTTCACAAGTGTCCTGACGTGGGCATCAGAAGCTGCATTTATCAGATTAAGAGACTGAACACCCCAGGGATGGGGCAAGAGGACTCAGCCAGCGTGATCCTGCCAGGTCTGGGGGCACCTCGGGCTCTCATCTGACTCCATATCTCCCCCGAGTCATGCCCATTTGGGTGCCAGTGGACAGAGTGAGCCCAAAAGTTTGATAGAGACCGACTCTTGGGACTTCCCTGGTGGTCCAGTGGTTAAGATTCCAAGCTTCCACTGCAGGGGGCACCATTTGCATCACTGGTTGGGTAAGGTCTGCATGCCATTTGGTGTGGCCAAATAAAACTCTAAAAATAAAGTATATTTAAAAAAAAGACTCTTCACTCGTTGCTGCGTTTAGTTAAACCTCACTGAACTGTGATTCAAGTTCTCTATTATAGACAAGGAACTGAAGCTCACTTCTTCATAAAAAGCCTCCATTTCCTTTTCCATACCAGGGGGTTCCAGCCAGTACCCATTCTCACAGGTTGTGAGGCTTACATTAAATACTTGTAGAGAATTCCCAGGTGGTCCAGTGGTTAGCGCTCCCAGCGCTCACTGTCAAAGGCCTCTGTTCAGTTTCTGGTCAGGGAATTGAGATTCCACAAGCTGCACAGTGGGGCCACACAAAAATGAATGAATGAATAAATAAATATTTGTAAAGCAATTAGAAACTTAGGAAATAAGCTCTTAGTGTTAAATTGCACGAATATTTTGGTGTGTGATGTGTACGGTAACGTGACCAAGTGTTGGAGTCTGGCTCTGTTAGTTATCAGCTGAGTGACCTTGGGCAAATCGCTGCACCTCTCTGAGCCTCAGTTTCCTTGTCTGTACAACGGGGATACTAACAGTTCTTATTTCACTGAGAATCAATGAAACCACCCAGGCAAGCGCTTGGCCGCTAATTGTTCAGTGTTGACCCACTGATCATCGTCTACAGAAGCTTATAGGGAAACGGAGGACGATTCCATTTCCTGGATTTACTTGGTTGATCAATGGGTTCCTTCGGTTCAGCGTCGAGGCTTTGGGCGTCCCACCGCCGCTGCGCCTGCGCGCCGACCTCCTGCAGGTCCCGCGGGTCCCGGCAGGTGGCGCTGTGAGCAGTGAGCCGCTGCCCGGGAGCGGCGAGTGCCCCACGCCTGTCGCAACTTCTAGAACTCCAGCCGGTGCCCAAGGCGTGCCCCACTGACGTGTTCGGAGTGGCTTCCAAGGGCTACGTGAGGAGCCCTGTT